>NC_079189.1:256446292-256790842 GCF_029499605.1 Hyla sarda
AGAGCCCGGTAAGTACCAGCATGGGAGACTGGCTGGGAATCCCAGGTGTCGTTGACATTTTGCTCTGTTGCCGCCTTACGCTCCGATACCGAAAAGGATTTATTGATGCTTAAATCCACAGTATACAGGTTGTGAAGTTGTCTACGGCCATCCTAAGCTGAATGTGCCTGTTCTCGTCAGATCGCAGACTGCTACCCTGCTTCGGGCCTGATAAGTACCAGCATGGGAGACTGGCTGGGAATCCCGGGTGCAGTTGACATTTTGCTCTGTTTCTGCTCCGATTCCGAAAATTATTTATTGATGCTTAAATCCACAGTATACAAAGTGTGAAGCTGTCAACGGCCATCCTAAGCTAAATGCGCCTGCTCTCGTCAGATCGCAGACTGCTACCCAGCTTAGGGCCCAGTAAATACCGGCATGGGAGACTGGCTGGGAATCCTGGGTGCAGTTGACATTTTGCTCTGTTGCCGCCTTCCGCTCCGATTCCGAAAAGAATTTATTGATGCTTAAATCCACAGTATACAAGGTGTGAAGCTGTCGACGGCCATCCTAAACTTAACGCGCCTGCTCTCGTCAGATCGCAGACTGGTACAGATCTTAGGGCCCGGTAAGTACCGGCATGGGACACTGGCTGGGAATCCCGGCTGTCGCTGACATTTTGCTCTGTTGCCGCCTTCCGTTCCGATTCCGAAAAGGATTTATTGATGCTTAAATGCACAGTATACAAAGTGTGAAGCTGTCAACGGCCATCCTAAGCTGAACGCGCCTGCTCTCGTCAGATCGCAGACTGCTACCCAGCTTAGGGCCTGGTAAGTACCAGCATGGGAGACTGGCTTGGAATCCCGGGTGCAGTTGACATTTTAATCTGTTGCCGCCTTCCGTTCCGATTCCGAAAAGGATTTATTGATGCTTAAATGCACAGTATAAAGTGCGAGAAGCTGTCAACGGCCATCCTAAGCTGAACGTGCCTGCTCTCGTCAGATCGCAGACTGCTACCCAGCTTAGAGCCCGGTAAGTACCAGCATGGGAGACTGGCTGGGAATCCCAGGTGTCGTTGACATTTTGCTCTGTTGCCGCCTTACGCTCCGATACCGAAAAGGATTTATTGATGCTTAAATCCACAGTATACAGGGTGTGAAGTTGTCTACGGCCATCCTAAGCTGAATGTGCCTGTTCTCGTCAGATCGCAGACTGCTACCCTGCTTCGGGCCTGATAAGTACCAGCATGGGAGACTGGCTGGGAATCCCGGGTGCAGTTGACATTTTGCTCTGTTTCTGCTCCGATTCCGAAAATTATTTATTGATGCTTAAATCCACAGTATACAAAGTGTGAAGCTGTCAACGGCCATCCTAAGCTAAATGCGCCTGCTCTCGGCAGATCGCAGACTGCTACCCAGCTTAGGGCCCAGTAAATACCGGCATGGGAGACTGGCTGGGAATCCTGGGTGCAGTTGACATTTTGCTCTGTTGCCGCCTTCCGCTCCGATTCCGAAAAGAATTTATTGATGCTTAAATCCACAGTATACAAGGTGTGAAGCTGTCGACGGCCATCCTAAACTTAACGCGCCTGCTCTCGTCAGATCGCAGACTGGTACAGATCTTAGGGCCCGGTAAGTACCGGCATGGGACACTGGCTGGGAATCCCGGCTGTCGCTGACATTTTGCTCTGTTGCCGCCTTCCGTTACGATTCCGAAAAGGATTTATTGATGCTTAAATGCACAGTATACAAAGTGTGAAGCTGTCAACGGCCATCCTACGCTGAACGCGCCTGCTCTCGTCAGATCGCAGACTGCTACCCAGCTTAGGGCCTGGTAAGTACCAGCATGGGAGACTGGCTTGGAATCCCGGGTGCAGTTGACATTTTAATCTGTTGCCGCCTTCCGCTCCGATTCAGAAAAGGATTTATTGATGCTTAAATGCACAGTATAAAGGGCATGAAGCTGTTAATGGCCATCCTAAGCTGAACGCGCCTGCTCTCGTCAGATTGCAGACTGCTACCCAGCTTAGGGCCCGGTAAATACCAGCATGGGAGACTGGCTGGGAATCTCAGGTGTTGTTGACATTTTGCTCTGTAGCTCTGTAGACATTTTGCTCCGATTCCAAAAAGGATTTATTGATGCTTAAATCCACAATATACAGGGTGTGAAGCCGTCTACGGCTATCCTAAGCTGAATGCGCCTGTTCTTGTCAGATCGCAGACTGCTGCCCGGCAAGTACGGGTATGGGAGACTGGCTGGCAATCCAAGGTGCTATTGACATTTTGATCTGTTGCCGCCTTACTCTTCGATTAAAAAAAATATTTATTGATGCTTAAATTAACAGTATACAAGGCGTGAAGATGTCAACGGCCATCCTAAGCTGAACGCGCCTGCTCTTGTCAGATCGCAGACTGCTTCCCAGCTTAGGGCCTGGTAAGTACTGGCATGGGAGACTGGCTGGGAATCCCAGGTGCTATTGACATTTTGCTCTATTGCTGCCTTCCGCTCCGATTCCGCAAAGAATTTATTGATGCTTAAATCCACAGTATACAAGGTGTGAAGCTGTCGACGGCCATCCTAAGCTTAACGCGCCTGCTCTCGTCAGATCGCAGACTGGTACAGATCTTAGGGCCCGGTAAGTACCGGCATGGGACACTGGCTGGGAATCCCGGCTGCCGTTGACATTTTGCTCTGTTGCCGCCTTCCGTTCCGTTCTGATTCCGAAAAGGTTTTATTGATGCTTAAATGCACAGTATAAAGGGCGAGAAGCTGTCAACGGCCATCCTAAGCTGAATTCGCCTGCTCTCGTCAGATCGCAGACTGCTACCCAGCTTAGGGCCCGGTAAGTACCAGCATGGGAAACTGGCTGGGAATCCCAGGTGTCGTTGACATTTTGCTCTGTTGCCGCCTTTCGCTCCGATTCCGAAAAGGATTTATTGATGCTTAAATCCACAGTATACAGGTTGTGAAAATATCTACGGCCATCCTAAGCTGAATGCGCCTGTTCTTGTCAGATCGCAGACTGCTACCCAGCTTCGGGCCTGGTAAGTACCGGCATGGGAGGCTGGCTGGGAATCCTGGGAGCAGTTGACATTTTGCTCTGTTTCTGCTCCGATTCCGAAAATTATTTATTGATGCTTAAATCCACAGTATACAAAATGTGAACCTTACAACGGCCATCCTAAGCTGAACACGCCTGCTCTCGTCAGATCGCAGACTGCTACCCAGCTTAGGGCCTGGTAAGTACCAGCATGGGAGACTGGCTGGGAATCCCAGGTGTTGTTGACATTTTGCTCTGTAACCGCCTTCCGCTTCGATTCCGAAAAGGATTTATTGATGCTTAAATCCACAGTATACAGGGTGTGAAGCCGTCTACGGCTATCCTAAGCTGAATGTGCCTGTTCTTGTCAGATCGCAGACTGCTGCCCGGCAAGTACGGGCATGGGTGACTGGCTGGCAATCCAAGGTGCTATTGACATTTTGCTCTGTTGCCGCCTTCCGTTCCGGTTCCGGTTCCGATTCCGAAAAGGATTTATTGATGCTTAAATGCACAGTATAAAGTGCGAGAAGCTGTCAACGGCCATCCTAAGCTGAACGTGCCTGCTCTCGTCAGATCGCAGACTGCTACCCAGCTTAGAGCCCGGTAAGTACCAGCATGGGAGACTGGCTGGGAATCCCAGGTGTCGTTGACATTTTGCTCTGTTGCCGCCTTACGCTCCGATACCGAAAAGGATTTATTGATGCTTAAATCCACAGTATACAGGGTGTGAAGTTGTCTACGGCCATCCTAAGCTGAATGTGCCTGTTCTCGTCAGATCGCAGACTGCTACCCTGCTTCGGGCCTGATAAGTACCAGCATGGGAGACTGGCTGGGAATCCCGGGTGCAGTTGACATTTTGCTCTGTTTCTGCTCCGATTCCGAAAATTATTTATTGATGCTTAAATCCACAGTATACAAAGTGTGAAGCTGTCAACGGCCATCCTAAGCTAAATGCACCTGCTCTCGTCAGATCGCAGACTGTTACCCAGCTTAGGGCCTGGTAAGTACCAGCATGGGAGACTGGCTGGGAATCCCGGGTGCAGTTGACATTTTAATCTGTTGCCGCCTTCCGCTCAGATTCGGAAAAGGATTTATTGATGCTTAAATCCACAATAAACAGGGTGTGAAGCTGTCAACGGCCATCCTAAGCCTGAACGTGCCTGCTCTCCTCAGATCGCAGACTGCTGCCCGGCAGTTACCGGCATGGGAGACTGGCTGGCAATCCAAGGTGCCATTGACATTTTGCTCTGTTGCCTCCTTCCTCTCCGATTAAAAAAATATTTATTGATGCTTAAATCCACAATATACAAGGCGTGAAGATGTCAACGGCCATCCTAAGCTGAACGCGCCTGCTCTCGTCAGATCGCAGACTGCTACCCATCTTAGGGCCCAGTAAATACCGGCATGGGAGACTGGCTGGGAATCCCGGGTGCAGTTGACATTTTGCTCTGTTGCCGCCTTCCGCTCCGATTCCGAAAAGAATTTATTGATGCTTAAATCCACAGTATACAAGGTGTGAAGCTGTCGACGGCCATCCTAAACTTAACGCGCCTGCTCTCGTCAGATCGCAGACTGGTACAGATCTTAGGGCCCGGTAAGTACCGGCATGGGACACTGGCTGGGAATCCCGGCTGCCGCTGACATTTTGCTCTGTTACCGCCTTCCGTTCCGATTCCGAAAAGGATTTATTGATGCTTAAATGCACAGTATACAAAGTGTGAAGCTGTCAACGGCCATCCTAAGCTGAACGCGCCTGCTCTCGTCAGATCGCAGACTGCTACCCAGCTTAGGGCCTGGTAAGTACCAGCATGGGAGACTGGCTGGGAATCCCGGGTGCAGTTGACATTTTAATCTGTTGCCGCCTTCCTCTCCGATTCAGAAAAGGATTTATTGATGCTTAAATGCACAGTATAAAGGGCATGAAGCTGTTCATGGCCATCCTAAGCTGAACGCGCCTGCTCTCGTCAGATTGCAGACTGCTACCCAGCTTAGGGCCCGGTAAGTACCATCATGGGAGACTGGCTGGGAATCTCAGGTGTTGTTGACATTTTGCTCTGTAGCTCTGTAGACATTTTGCTCCGATTCCAAAAAGGATTTATTGATGCTTAAATCCACAATATACAGGGTGTGAAGCCGTCTACGGCTATCCTAAGCTGAATGCGCCTGTTCTTGTCAGATCGCAGACTGCTGCCCGGCAAGTACGGGCATGGGAGACTGGCTGGCAATCCAAGGTGCTATTGACATTTTGATCTGTTGCCGCCTTACTCTCCGATTAAAAAAAATATTTATTGATGCTTAAATTAACAGTATACAAGGCGTGAAGATGTCAACGGCCATCCTAAGCTGAACGCGCCTGCTCTTGTCAGATCGCAGACTGCTTCCCAGCTTAGGGCCCAGTAAGTATTGGCATGGGAGACTGGCTGGGAATCCCAGGTGCCGTTGACATTTTGCTCTATTGCTGCCTTTCGCTCCGATTCCGAAAATAATTTATTGATGCTTAAATCCACAGTATACAAGGTGTGAAGCTGTCGACGGCCATTCTAAGCTTAACGCGCCTGCTCTCGTCAGATTGCAGACTGGTACAGATCTTAGTGCCCGGTAAGTACCGGCATGGGACACTGGCTGGGCATCCCGGCTGCCGTTGACATTTTGCTCTGTTGCCGCCTTCCCTTCCGTTCCGATACCGAAAAGGTTTTATTCATGCTTAAATGCACAGTATAAAGGGCGAGAAGCTGTCAACGGCCATTCTAAGCTGAATGTGCCTGTTCTCGTCAGATCGCAGACTGCTACCCTGCTTCGGGCCTGATAAGTACCAGCATGGGAGACTGGCTGGGAATCCCGGGTGCAGTTGACATTTTGCTCTGTTTCTGCTCCGATTCCGAAAATTATTTATTGATGCTTAAATCCACAGTATACAAAGTGTGAAGCTGTCAACGGCCATCCTAAGCTAAATGCACCTGCTCTCGTCAGATCGCAGACTGCTACCCAGCTTAGGGCCTGGTAAGTACCAGCATAGAAGACTGGCTGGGAATCCCGGGTGCAGTTGACATTTTGCTCTGTTGCCGCCTTCCGCTCAGATTCGGAAAAGGATTTATTGATGCTTAAATCCACAATAAACAGGGTGTGAAGCTGTCAACGGCCATCCTAAGCCTGAACGTGCCTGCTCTCCTCAGATCGCAGACTGCTGCCCAGCAGTTACCGGCATGGGAGACTGGCTGGCAATCCAAGGTGCCATTGACATTTTGCTCTGTTGCCGCCTTCCTCTCCGATTAAAAAAATATTTATTGATGCTTAAATCCACAATATACAAGGCGTGAAGATGTCAACGGCCATCCTAAGCTGAACGCGCCTGCTCTCGTCAGATCGCAGACTGCTACCCAGCTTAGGGCCCAGTAAATACCGGCATGGGAGACTGGCTGGGAATCCCGGGTGCAGTTTACATTTTGCTCTGTTGCCGCCTTCCGCTCCGATTCCGAAAAGAATTTATTGATGCTTAAATCCACAGTATACAAGGTGTGAAGCTGTCGACGGCCATCCTAAACTTAACGCGCCTGCTCTCGTCAGATCGCAGACTGGTACAGATCTTAGGGCCCGGTAAGTACCGGCATGGGACACTGGCTGGGAATCCCGGCTGTCGCTGACATTTTGCTCTGTTGCCGCCTTCCGTTCCGATTCCGAAAAGGATTTATTGATGCTTAAATGCACAGTATACAAAGTGTGAAGCTGTCAACGGCCATCCTAAGCTGAACGCGCCTGCTCTCGTCAGATCGCAGACTGCTACCCAGCTTAGGGCCTGGTAAGTACCAGCATGGGAGACTGGCTTGGAATCCCGGGTGCAGTTGACATCTTAATCTGTTGCCGCCTTCCGCTCCGATTCAGAAAAGGATTTATTGATGCTTAAATGCACAGTATAAAGGGCATGAAGCTGTTAATGGCCATCCTAAGCTGAACGCGCCTGCTCTCGTCAGATTGCAGACTGCTACCCAGCTTAGGGCCCGGTAAATACCAGCATGGGAGACTGGCTGGGAATCTCAGGTGTTGTTGACATTTTGCTCTGTAGCTCTGTAGACATTTTGCTCCGATTCAAAAAAGGATTTATTGATGCTTAAATCCACAATATACAGGGTGTGAAGCCGTCTACGGCTATCCTAAGCTGAATGCGCCTGTTCTTGTCAGATCGCAGACTGCTGCCCGGCAAGTACGGGTATGGGAGACTGGCTGGCAATCCAAGGTGCTATTGACATTTTGATCTGTTGCCGCCTTACTCTCCGATTAAAAAAAATATTTATTGATGCTTAAATTAACAGTATACAAGGCGTGAAGATGTCAACGGCCATCCTAAGCTGAACGCGCCTGCTCTTGTCAGATCGCAGACTGCTTCCCAGCTTAGGGCCTGGTAAGTACTGGCATGGGAGACTGGCTGGGAATCCCAGGTGCTATTGACATTTTGCTCTATTGCTGCCTTCCGCTCCGATTCCGCAAAGAATTTATTGATGCTTAAATCCACAGTATACAAGGTGTGAAGCTGTCGACGGCCATCCTAAGCTTAACGCGCCTGCTCTCGTCAGATCGCAGACTGGTACAGATCTCAGGGCCCGGTAAGTACCGGCATGGGACACTGGCTGGGAATCCCGGCTGCCGTTGACATTTTGCTCTGTTGCCGCCTTCCGTTCCGTTCTGATTCCGAAAAGGTTTTATTGATGCTTAAATGCACAGTATAAAGGGCAAGAAGCTGTCAACGGCCATCCTAAGCTGAATTCGCCTGCTCTCGTCAGATCGCAGACTGCTACCCAGCTTAGGGCCCGGTAAGTACCAGCATGGGAAACTGGCTGGGAATCCCAGGTGTCGTTGACATTTTGCTCTGTTGCCGCCTTTCGCTCCGATTCCGAAAAGGATTTATTGATGCTTAAATCCACAGTATACAGGTTGTGAAAATGTCTACGGCCATCCTAAGCTGAATGCGCCTGTTCTTGTCAGATCGCAGACTGCTACCCAGCTTCGGGCCTGGTAAGTACCGGCATGGGAGGCTGGCTGGGAATCCTGGGAGCAGTTGACATTTTGCTCTGTTTCTGCTCCGATTCCGAAAATTATTTATTGATGCTTAAATCCACAGTATACAAAATGTGAACCTTACAACGTCCATCCTAAGCTGAACACGCCTGCTCTCGTCAGATCGCAGACTGCTACCCAGCTTAGGGCCCGGTAAGTACCAGCATGGGAGACTGGCTGGGAATCCCAGGTGTTGTTGACATTTTGCTCTGTAACCGCCTTCCGCTTCGATTCCGAAAAGGATTTATTGATGCTTAAATCCACAGTATACAGGGTGTGAAGCCGTCTACGGCTATCCTAAGCTGAATGTGCCTGTTCTTGTCAGATCGCAGACTGCTGCCCGGCAAGTACGGGCATGGGTGACTGGCTGGCAATCCAAGGTGCTATTGACATTTTGCTCTGTTGCCGCCTTACTCTCCGATTCCGAAAAGGATTTATTGATGCTTAAATGCACAGTATAAAAAGCATGAAGCTGTCAATGGCCATCCTAAGCTGAACGCGCCTGCTCTCGTCAGATCGCAGACTGCTACCCAGCTTAGGGCCCGATAAGTACTGGCATGGGAGACTGGCTGGGAATCCCAGGTGCCGTTGACATTTTGCTCTATTGCTGCCTTCCGCTCCGATCCCGAAAATAATTTATTGATGCTTAAATCCACAGTATACAAGGTGTGAAGCTGTTGACGGCCATCCTAAGCTTATTTATGCCTAAATGCACAGTATAAAGGGCGAGAAGCTGTCAACGGCCATCCTAAGCTGAACGCGCCTGCTCTCGTCAGATCGCCGCCTTCCGCTCCGATTCGGAAAAGGATTTATTGATGCTTAAATCCACAATACACAGGGTGTGAAGCTGTCAACGGCCATCCTAAGCCTGAACGTGCCTGCTCTCCTCAGATCGCAGACTGCTGCCCGGCAGTTACCGGCATGGGAGGCTGGCTGGCAATCCAAGGTGCCATTGACATTTTGCTCTGTTGCCACCTTCCTCTCAGATTAAAAAATTATTTATTGATGCTTAAATCCACAATATACAAGGCGTGCAGATGTCAACGGCCATCCTAAGCTGAACGTGCCTGCTCTCGTCAGATCGCAGACTGCTACCCAGCTTAGGGCCCAGTAAGTACCGGCATGGGAGACTGGCTGGGAATCCCGGGTGCAGTTGACATTTTGCTCTGTTGCCGCCTTCCATTCCGTTTCCGAAAAGGATTTATTGATGCTTAAATGCACAGTATAAAAAGCATGAAGCTGTCAATGGCCATCCTAAGCTGAACGCGCCTGCTCTCGTCAGATCGCAGACTGGTACAGATCTTAGGGCCCGGTAAGTACCGGCATGGGACACTGGCTGGGAATCCCGGCTGCCGTTGACATTTTGCTCTGTTGCCGCCTTCCGTTCCGATTCCGAAAAGGATTTATTGATGCTTAAATGCACAGTATAAAGGGCGTGAAGCTGTTAACGGACATCCTAAGCTGAACGCGCCTGCTCTCGTCAGATCGCAGACTGCTACCCCGCTTAGGGCCTGGTAAGTACCAGCATGGGAGACTGGCTGGGAATCCCGGGTGCAGTTGACATTTTAATCTGTTGCCGACTTCCGCTCCGATTCAGAAAAGGATTTATTGATGCTTAAATGCACAGTATAAAGGGCGAGAAGCTGTCAACGGCCATCCTAAGCTGAATGTGCCTGTTCTCGTCAGATCGCAGACTGCTACCCTGCTTCGGGCCTGATAAGTACCAGCATGGGAGACTGGCTGGGAATCCCGGGTGCAGTTGACATTTTGCTCTGTTTCTGCTCCGATTCCGAAAATTATTTATTGATGCTTAAATCCACAGTATACAAAGTGTGAAGCTGTCAACGGCCATCCTAAGCTAAATGCACCTGCTCTCGTCAGATCGCAGACTGCTACCCAGCTTAGGGCCTGGTAAGTACCAGCATGGGAGACTGGCTGGGAATCCCGGGTGCAGTTGACATTTTGCTCTGTTGCCGCCTTCCGCTCAGATTCGGAAAAGGATTTATTGATGCTTAAATCCACAATAAACAGGGTGTGAAGCTGTCAACGGCCATCCTAAGCCTGAACGTGCCTGTTCTCGTCAGATCACAGACTGCTACCCTGCTTCGGGCCTGATAAGTACCAGCATGGAAGACTGGCTGGGAATCCCGGGTGCAGTTGACATTTTGCTCTGTTTCTGCTCCGATTCCAAAAATTATTTATTGATGCTTAAATCCACAGTATACAAAGTGTGAAGCTGTCAACGGCCATCCTAAGCTAAATGCACCTGCTCTCGTCAGATCGCAGACTGCTACCCAGCTTAGGGCCTGGTAAGTACCAGCATGGGAGACTGGCTGGGAATCCCGGGTGCAGTTGACATTTTAATCTGTTGCCGCCTTCCGCTCCGATTCAGAAAAGGATTTATTGATGCTTAAATGCACAGTATAAAGGGCGTGAAGCTGTTAATGGCCATCCTAAGCTGAACGCGCCTGCTCTCGTAAGATTGCAGACTGCTACCCAGCTTAGGGCCCGGTAAGTACCAGCATGGGAGACTGGCTGGGAATCTCAGGTGTTGTTGACATTTTGCTCTGTAGCTCTGTAGACATTTTGCTCCGATTCCGAAAAGGATTTATTAAATCCACAATATACAGGGTGTGAAGCCGTCTACGGCTATCCTAAGCTGAATGCGCCTGTTCTTGTCAGATCGCAGACTGCTGCCCGGCAAGTACGGGCATGGGAGACTGGCTGGCAATCCAAGGTGCTATTGACCTGTTGCCGCCTTCCTCTCCGATTAAAAAAAATATTTATTGATGCTTAAATCCACAGTATACAAAGAGTGAAGATGTCAACGGCCATCCTAAGCTGAACGCGCCTGCTCTCGTCAGATCGCAGACTGCTACCCAGCTTAGGGCCCGGTAAGTACTGGCATGGGAGACTGGCTGGGAATCCCGGGTGCCGTTGATATTTTGCTCTATTGCTGCCTTCCGCTCCGATTCCGAAAATAATTTATTGATGCTTAAATCCACAGTATACAAGGTGTGAAGCTGTCGACGGCCATCCTAAGCTTAACGCGCCTGCTCTCGTCAGATCGCAGACTGGTACAGATCTTAGGGCCCGGTAAGTTCCGGCATGGGACACTGGCTGGGAATCCCGGCTGCCGTTGACATTTTGCTCTGTTGCCGCCTTCCGTTCCAATTCCGAAAAGGATTTATTGATGCCTAAATGCACAGTATAAAGGGCGAGGAGCTGTCAACGGCCATCCTAAGCTGAATGCGCCTGTTCTCGTCAGATCGCAGACTGCTACCCAGCTTCGGGCCTGGTAAGTACCAGCATGGGAGAGTGGCTGGGAATCCCGGGTGCAGTTGACATTTTGCTCTGTTTCTCCTCAGATTCCGATTTTTTTTTATTGATGCTTAAATCCACAGTATACAAAGTGTGAAGCTGTCAACGTCCATCCTAAGCTGAACGTGCCTGCTCTCGTCAGATCGCAGACTGCTACCCAGCTTAGGGCCTGGTAAGTACCAGCATGGGAGACTGGCTGGGAATCCCAGGTGCAGTTGACATTTTAATCTGTTGCCGCCTTCCGCTCCGATTCGGAAAAGGATTTATTGATGCTTAAATCCACAATATACAGGGTGTGAAGCTGTCAATGGCCATCCTAAGCCTGAACGTGCCTGCTCTCCTCAGATCGCAGACTGTTGCCCGGCAGTTACCGGCATGGGAGACTGGCTGGCAATACAAGGTGCCATTGACATTTTGCTCCGTTGCCGCCTTCCTCTCCGATTAATAAAAATATTTATTGATGCTTAAATCCACAATATACAAGACGTGAAGCTGTCAACGGCCATCCTAAGCTGAACGCGCCTGCCCTCGTCAGATCGCAGACTGCTACCCAGCTTAGGGCCTGGTAAGTACCAGCATGGGAGACTGGCTGGGAATCCCGGGTGCAGTTGACATTTTAATCTGTTGCCGCCTTCCGCTCCGATTCGGAAAAGGATTTATTGATGCTTAAATGCACAGTATAAAGGGCGTGAAACTGTCAACGGCCATCCTAAGCTGAACGCGCCTGCTCTCGTCAGAACGCAGACTGCTACCCAGCTTAGGGCCCGGTAAGTACCAGCATGGGAGACTGGCTGGGAATCCCAGGTGTTGTTGAGATTTTGCTCTGTAGCCGCCTTCCGCTCCGATTCCGAAAAGGATTTATTGATGCTTAAATCCACAGTATACAGGGTGTGAAGCCGTCTACGGCTATCCTAAGCTGAATGTGCCTGTTCTTGTCAGATCGCAGACTGCTGCCCGGCAAGTACGGGCATGGGAGACTGGCTGGCAATCCAAGGTGCTATTGACATTTTGCTCTGTTGCCGCCTTCCTCTCCGATTCCGAAAAGGATTTATTGATGCTTAAATGCACAGTATAAAATGCATGAAGATGTCAACGGCCATCCTAAGCTGAACGCGCCTGCTCTCGTCAGATCGCAGACTGCTACCCAGCTTAGGGCCCGGTAAGTACTGGCATGGGAGACTGGCTGGGAATCCCGGGTGCTGTTGATATTTTGCTCTATTGCTGCCTTCCACTCCGATTCCGAAAAGAAATTATTGATGCTTAAATCCACAGTATACAAGGTGTGAAGCTGTCGACGGCCATCCTAAGCTTAACGCGCCTGCTCTCGTCAGATCGCAGACTGGTACAGATCTTAGGGCCCGGCAAGTACCGGCATGGGACACTGGCTGGTAATCCCGGCTGCCGTTGACATTTTGCTCTGTTGCCGCCTTCCGTTCCAATTCCGAAAAGGATTTATTGATGCCTAAATGTACAGTATAAAAGGAGAGAAGCTGTCGACGGCCATCCTAAGCTTAACGCGCCTGCTCTCGTCAGATCGCAGACTGGTACAGATCTTAGGGCCCGGTAAGTACCGGCATGAGACACTGGCTGGGAATCCCAGGTGTCGTTGACATTCTGTTCTGTTGCGGCCTTCCGCTCCGATTCCGAAAAGGATTTATTGATGCTTAAATCCACAGTATACAGGGTGTGAAGATGTCTATGGCCATCCTAAGCTGAATGCGCCTGTTCTCGTCAGATCGCAGACTGCTACCCAGCTTCGGGCCTGGTAAGTACCAGCATGGGAGACTGGCTGGGAATCCCGGCTGCCGTTGACATTTTGCTCCGATTCCGAAAATTATTTATTGATGCTTAAATCCACAGTATACAAAGTGTGAAGCTGTCAACGGCCATCCTAAGCTGAACGCGCCTGCTCTCGTCAGATCGCAGACTGCAACCCAGCTTAGGGCCCGGTAAGTACCAGCATGGGAGACTGGCTGGGAATCCCGGGTGCAGTTGACATTTTAATCTGTTGCCACCTTCCGCTCCGATTCGGAAAAGGATTTATTGATGCTTAAATCCACAATATACAGGGTGTGAAGCTGTCAACGGCCATCCTAAGCCTAAACGTGCCTGCTCTCCTCAGATCGCAGACTGCTGCCCGGCAGTTACCGGCATGGGAGACTGGCTGGCAATCCAAGGTGCCATTGACATTTTGCTCTGTTGCCGCCTTCCTCTCCGATTAATAAAAATATTTATTGATGCTTAAATCCACAATATACAAGGCGTGAAGATGTCAACGGCCATCCTAAGCTGAACTCGCCTGCTCTCGTCAGATTGCAGACTGCTACCCAGCTTAGGGCTTGGTAAGTACCAGCATGGGAGACTGGCAGGGAATCCCAGGTGTTGTTGACATTTTGCTCTGTAGCCGCCTTCCGCTCCGATTCCGAAAAGGATTTATTGATGCTTAAATCCACAGTATACAGGGTGTGAAGCTGTCTACGGCTATCCTAAGCTGAATGTGCCTTTTCTTGTCAGATTGCAGACTGCTGCCCGGCAAGTACGGGCATGGGAGACTGGCTGGCAATCCAAGGTGCTATTGACATTTTGCTCTGTTGCCGCCTTCCTCTCCGATTCCAAAAAGGATTTATTGATGCTTAAATGCACGGTATAAAAAGCATGAAGCTGTCAATGGCCATCCTAAGCTGAACGCGCCTGCTCTCGTCAGATCGCAGACTGCTACTCAGCTTAGGGCCCGGTAAGTACTGGCGTGGGAGACTGGCTGGGAATCCCGGGTGCCGTTGACATTTTGCTCTATTTCTGCCTTCCGCTCCGATTCCGAAAAGAATTTATTGATGCTTAAATCCACAGTATAAAGGGCGAGAAGCTATCAACGGCCATCCTAAGCTGAAAGCACCTGCTCTCGGCAGATCGCAGACTGCTACCCAGCTTAGGGCCCGGTAAGTACCAGCATGGGAGACTGGCTGGGAATCCCAGGTGTTGTTGACATTTTGCTCTGTAGCCGCCTTCCGCTTCGATTCCGAAAAGGATTTATTGATGCTTAAATCCACAGTATACAGGGTGTGAAGCCGTCTACGGCTATCCTAAGCTGAATGTGCCTGTTCTTGTCAGATCGCAGACTGCTGCCAGGAAAGTACAGGCATGGGAGACTGGCTGGCAATCCAAGGAACTATTGACATTTTGCTCTGTTGCCGCCTTCCTCTCCGATTCCGAAAAGGATTTATTGATGCTTAAATGCACAGTATAAAAAGCATGAAGCTGTCAATGGCCATCCTAAGCTGAACGTGCCTGCTCTCGTCAGATTGCAAACTGCTACCCAGTTTACGGCCCGGTAAGTACTGGCATGGGAGACTGGCTGGGAATCCCAGGTGCCGTTGACACTTTGCTCTATTGCTGCCCTCCGCTCCGATTCCGAAAATAATTTATTGATGCTTAAATTCACAGTATACAAGGTGTGAAGCTGTCGATGGCCATCCTAAGCTTAACGCGCCTGCTCTCGTCAGATCGCAGACTGGTACAGATCTTAGGGCCCGGTAAGTACCGGCATGGGACACTGGCTGGGAATCCCGTCTGCTGTTGACATTTTGCTCTGTTGCCGCCTTACGTTCCGATTCCGAAAAGGATTTATTGATGCTTAAATGCACAGTATAAAGGGCATGAAGCTGTCAAAGGCCATCCTAAGCTGAACGCGCCTGCTCTCGTCAGATCGCAGACTGCTACCCAGCTTAGGGCCTGGTAAGTACCAGCATGGGAGACCGGCTGGGAATCCCGGGTGCATTTGACATTTTAATCTGTTGCCGCCTTCCGCTCCGATTCGGAAAAGGATTTATTGATGCTTAAATGCACAGTATAAAGGGCGTGAAGCTGTCAACGGCCATCCTAAGCTGAACGCGCCTGCTCTCGTCAGATCGCAGACTGCTACCCAGCTTAGGGCCCGGTAAGTACCAGCATGGGAGACTGGCTGGGAATCCCAGGTGTCGTTGACATTTTGCTCTGTTGCCGCCTTACGCTGCTATTCCGAAAAAGATTAATTGATGCTTAAATCCACAGTATACAGGGTGTGCAGATGTCTACGGCCATCCTAAGCTGAATGCGCCTGTTCTCGTCAGATCGCAGACTGCTACCCAGCTTCGGGCCTGGTAAGTACCAGCATGGGAGACTGGCTGGGGATCCCGGGTGCAGTTGACATTCTGCTCCGATTCCGAAAATTATTTATTGATGCTTCAATCCACAGTATACAAAGTGTGAAGCTGTCAACGGCCATCCTAAGCTGAACGCGCCTGCTCTCGTCAGATCGCAGACTGCTACCCAGCTTGGAGCCTGGTAAGTACCAGCATGGGAGACTGGCTGGGAATCCCAGGTGCAGTTGACATTTTAATCTGTTGCCGCCTTCCCCTCCGATTCGGAAAAGGATTTATTGATGCTTAAATCCACAATATACAGGGTGTGAAGCTGTCAACGGCCATCCTAAGCCTGAACGTGCCTGCTCTCCTCAGATCGCAGACTGCTGCCTGGCAGTTACTGGCATGGGAGACTGGCTGGCAATCCAAGGTGCCATTGACATTTTGCTCTGTTGCCGCCTTCCTCTCCGATTAAAAAAATATTTATTGATGCTTAAATCCACAATATACAAGGCGTGAAGGTGTCAACGGCCATCCTAAGCTGAACGCGCCTGCTCTCGTCAGATCGCAGACTGCTACCCAGTTTAGGGCCCAGTAAGTACCGGCATGGGAGACTGGCTGGGAATCCCGGGTGCAGTTGACATTTTGCTCTGTTGCCGCCTTCCGTTCCGATTCCGAAAAGGATTTATTGATGCTTAAATGCACAGTATACAAAGTGTGAAGCTGTCAACGGCCATCCTAAGCTGAACGCGCCTGCTCTCGTCAGATCGCAGACTGCTACCCAGCTTAGGGCCCGGTAAGTACCAGCAATGGAGACTGGCTGGGAATCTCAGGTGTTGTTGACATTTTGCTCTGTAGCTCTGTAGCTCTGTAGACATTTTGCTCCGATTCCGAAAAGGATTTATTGATGCTTAAATCCACAATATACAGGGTGTGAAGCCGTCTACGGCTATCCTAAGCTGAATGCGCCTGTTCTTGTCAGATCGCAGACTGCTACCCAGCTTAGAGCCTGGTAAGTACCAGCATGGGAGACTGGCTGGGAATCCCGGGTGCAGTTGACATTTTAATCTGTTGCCGCCTTCCCCTCCGATTCGGAAAAGGATTTATTGATGCTTAAATCCACAATATACAGGGTGTGAAGCTGTCAACGGCCATCCTAAGCCTGAACGTGCCTGCTCTCCTCAGATTGCAGACTGCTGCCCGGCAGTTACTGGCATGGGAGACTGGCTGGCAATCCAAGGTGCCATTGACATTTTGCTCTGTTGCCGCCTTCCTCTCCGATTAAAAAAATATTTATTGATGCTTAAATCCACAATATACAAGGTGTGAAGATGTCAACAGACATCCTAAGCTGAACGCGCCTGCTCTCGTCAGATCGCAGACTGCTACCCAGCTTAGGGCCCAGTAAGTACCGGCATGGAAGACTGGCTGGGAATCCCGGGTGCAGTTGACATTTTGCTCTGTTGCCGCCTTCCGTTCCGATTCCGAAAAGGATTTATTGATGCTTAAATGCACAGTATACAAAGTGTGAAGCTGTCAACGGCCATCCTAAGCTGAACGCGCCTGCTCTCGTCAGATCGCAGACTGCTACCCAGCTTAGGGCCCGGTAAGTACCAGCATGGGAGGCTGGCTGGGAATCTCAGGTGTTGTTGACATTTTGCTCTGTAGCTCTGTAGACATTTTGCTCCGATTCCGAAAAGGATTTATTGATGCTTAAATCCACAATATACAGGGTGTGAAGCCGTCTACGGCTATCCTAAGCTGAATGCGCCTGTTCTTGTCAGATCGCAGACTGCTGCCCGGCAAGTACGGGCATGGGAGACTGGCTGGCAATCCAAGGTGCTATTGACATTTTGATCTGTTGCCGCCTTCCTCTCCGATTAAAAAAAATATTTATTGATCCTTAAATCCACAGTATACAAGGCATGAAGATGTCAACGGCCATCCTAAGCTGAACGCGCCTGCTCTCGTCAGATCGCAGACTGCTACCCAGCTTAGGGCCCGGTAAGTACTGGCATGGGAGACTGGCTGGCAATCCCGGGTGCCGTTGATATTTTGCTCTATTGCTGCCTTCGGCTCCGATTCCGAAAATAATTTATTGATGCTTAAATCCACAGTATACAAGGTGTGAAGCTGGCGACGGTTATCCTAAGCTTAACGCGCCTGCTCTCGTCAGATTGCAGACTGCTACCCAGCTTAGGGCCCGGTAAGTACCAGCATGGGAGACTGGCTGGGAATCCCAGGTGTTGTTGACATTTTGCTCTGTAACCGCCTTCCGCTTCGATTCCAAAAAGGATTTATTGATGCTTAAATCCACAGTATACAGGGTGTGAAGCCTTCTACGGCTATCCTAAGCTGAATGTGCCTGTTCTTGTCAGTTCGCAGACTGCTGCCCGGCAAGTACGGGCATGGGAGACTGGCTGCCAATCCAAGGTGCTATTGACATTTTGCTCTGTTGCCGCCTTCCTCTCCGATTCCGAAAAGGATTTATTGATGCTTAAATGCACAGTATAAAAAGCATGAAGCTGTCAATGGCCATCCTAAGCTGAACGCGCCTGCTCTCGTCAGATCGCAGACTGCTACCCAGCTTAGGGCCCAGTAAGTATTGGCATGGGAGACTGGCTGGGAATCCCAGGTGCCGTTGACATTTTGCTCTTTTGCTGCCTTCCGCTCCGATTCTGAAAATAATTTATTGATGCTTAAATCCACAGTATACAAGGTGTGAAGCTGTTGACGGCCATCCTAAGCTTAACGCGCCTGCTCTCGTCAGATCGCAGACTGGTACAGATCTTAGGGCCCGGTAAGTACCGGCATGGGACACTGGCTGGGAATCCCGGCTGCCGTTGACATTTTGCTCTGTTGCCGCCTTCCGTTCCGATTCCGAAAAGGATTTATTGATGCTTAAATGCACAGTATAATGGGCGAGAAGCTGTCAACGGCCATCCTAAGCTGAACGCGCCTGCTCTCGTCAGATCGCAGACTGCTACCCAGCTTAGGGCCCGGTAAGTACCAGCATGGGAGACTGGCTGGGAATCCCAGGTGTCGTTGACATTTTGCTCTGTTGCCGCCTTCCGCTCCGATTCCGAAAAGGATTTATTGTTGCTTAAATCCACAGTATATAGGGTGTGAAGATGTCTACGGTCATCCTAAGCTGAATGCACCTGTTCTCGTCAAATCGCAGACTGCTACCCAGCTTCGGGCCTGGTAAGTACCAGCATGGGACACTGGCTGGGAATCCCGGGTGCAGTTGACATTTTGCTATGTTTCTGCTCCGATTCCGAAAATTATTTATTGATGCTTAAATCCACAGTATACAAATTGTGAAGCTGTCAACGGCCATCCTAAGCTGAACGAGCCTGCTCTCTTCAGATCGCAGACTGCTACCCAGTTTAGGGCCTGGTAAGTACCAGCATGGGAGACTGGCTGGGAATCCCGGGTGCAGTTGACATTTTAATCTGTTGCCGCCTTCCGCTCCTATTCGGAAAAATAATTTATTGATGCTTAAATCCACAATACACAGGGTGTGAAGCTGTCAACGGCCATCCTAAGCCTGAACGTGCCTGCTCTCGTCAGATCGCAGACTGCTACCCAGCTTAGGGCCTGGTAAGTACCAGCATGGGAGACTGGCTGGGAATCCCGGGTGCAGTTGACATTTTAATCTGTTGCCGCCTTCCGCTCCTATTCGGAAAAAGGATTTATTGATGCTTAAATGCACAGTATAAAGGGCGTGAAGCTGTTAACGGCCATCCTAAGCTGAACGCGCCTGCTCTCGTCAGATCGCAGACTGCTACCCAGCTTAGGGCCCGGTAAGTACCCGCATGGGAGACTGGCTGGGAATCTCAGGTGTTGTTGACATTTTGCTCTGTAGCTCTGTAGACATTTTGCTCCGATTCCGAAAAGGATTTATTGATGCTTAAATCCACAATATACAGGGTGTGAAGCCATCTACGGCTATCCTAAGCTGAATGCGCCTGTTCTTGTCAGATCGCAGACTGCTGCCCGGCAAGTACGGGCATGGGAGACTGGCTGGCAATCCAAGGTGCTATTGACATTTTGATCTGTTGCCGCCTTCCTCTCCGATTAAAAAAAATATTTATTGATGCTTAAATCCACAGTATACAAAGATTGAAGATGTCAACGGCTATCCTAAGCTGAACGCGCCTGTTCTCGTCAGATCGCAGACTGCTACCCAGCTTAGGGCCCGGTAAGTACTGGCATGGGAGACTGGCTGGGAATCCCGTGTGCCGTTGATATTTTGCTCTATTGCTGCCTTACGCTCCGATTCCGAAAAGAATTTATTGATGCTTAAATCCACAGTATACAAGGTGTGAAGCTGTCGACGGCCATCCTAAGCTTAACGCGCCTGCTCTCGTCAGATCACAGACTGGTACAGATCTTAGGGCCCGGTAAGTACCGGCATAGGACACTGGCTGGGAATCCCGGCTGCCGTTGACATTTTGCACTGTTGCCGCCTTCCGTTCCAATTCCGAAAAGGATTAATTGATGCCTAAATGCACAGTATAAAGGGCGAGAAGCTGTCAACGGCCATCCTAAGCTGAACGCGCCTGCTCTCGTCAGATCGCAGACTGCTACCCAGCTTAGGGCCCGGTAAGTACCAGCATGGGAGACTGGCTGGGAATCCCAGGTGTCGTTGACATTTTGCTCTGTTGCCGCCTTCCGCTCCGATTCCGAAAAGGATTTATTGATGCTTAAATCCACAGTATACAGGGTGTGAAGATGTCTACGGCCATCCTAAGCTGAATGCGCCTGTTCTCGTCAGATCGCAGACTGCTACCCAGCTTCGGGCCTGGTAAGTACCACCATGGGAGACTGGCTGGGAATCCCGGGTGCAGTTGACATTTTGCTCTGTTTCTCCTCCGATTCCGAATTTTTTTTATTGATGCTTAAATCCACAGTAAACAAAGTGTGAAGCTGTAAACGGCCATCCTAAGCTGAACGCGCCTGCTCTCGTCAGATCGCAGACTGCTACCCAGCTTAGGGCCTGGTAAGTACCAGCATGGGAGACTGGCTGGGAATCCCGGGTGCAGTTGACATTTTAATCTGTTGCCGCCTTCCGCTCCGATTCGGAAAAGGATTTATTGGTGCTTAAATCCACAATATACAGGGTGTGAAGCTGTCAACGGCCATCCTAAGCCTGAACGTGCCTGCTCTCCTCAGATCGCAGACTGTTGCCCGGCAGTTACCGGCATGGGAGACTGGCTAGCAATCCAAGGTGGCATTGACATTTTGCTCCATTGCCGCCTTCCTCTCCGATTAATAAAAATATTTATTGATGTTAAAATCCACAATATACAATGCGTGAAGTTGTCAACGGCCATCCTAAGCTGAACGCGCCTGCTCTCGTCAGATCGCAGACTGCTACCCAGCTTAGGGCCCAGTAAGTACCGGCATGGGAGACTGGCTGGGAATCCCGGGTGCAGTTGACATTTTGCTCTGTTGCCGCCTTCCGCTTTGATTCCGAAAAGAATTTATTGATGCTTAAATCCACAGTATACAAGGTGTGAAGCTGTCGACGGCCATCCTAAGCTTAACGCGCCTGCTCTCGTCAGATCGCAGACTGGTACAGATCTTAGGGCCCGGTAAGTACCGGCATGGGACACTGGCTGGGAATCCCGGCTGCCGTTGACATTTTGCTCTGTTGCCGCCTTCCTTTCCGTTCCGATTCCGAAAAGGATTTATTGATGCTTAAATGCACAGTATACAAAGTGTGAAGCTGTCAACGGCCATCCTAAGCTGAACGCGCCTGCTCTTGTTAGATCGCAGACTGCTACTCAGCTTAGGGCCTGGTAAGTACCAGCATGGGGGACTGGCTGGGAATCCCGGGTGCAGTTGACATTTTATTCTGTTGCCGCCTTCCGCTCCGATTCGGAAAAGGATTTATTGATGCTTAAATGCACAGTATAAAGAGCATGAAGCTGTTAATGGCCATCCTAAGCTGAACGCGCCTGCTCTCGTCAGATCGCAGACTGCTACCCAGCTTAGGGCCCGGTAAGTACCAGCATGGCAGACTGGCTGGGAATCTCAGGTGTTGTTAACATTTTTCTCTGTAGCTCTGTAGACATTTTGCTCCGATTCCGAAAAGGATTTATTGATGCTTAAATCCACAATATACAGGGTGTGAAGCCGTCTACGGGTATTTTAAGCTGAATGCGCCTGTTCTTGTCAGATCGCAGACTGCTGCCCGGCAAGTACGGGCATGGGAGACTGGCTGGCAATCCAAGGTGCTATTGACATTTTGCTCTGTTGCCGCCTTACTCTCCGATTAAAAAAAATATTTATTGATGCTTAAATCCACAGTATACAAGGCGTGAAGATGTCAACGGCCATCCTAAGCTGAACGCGCCTGCTCTCGTCAGATCGCAGACTGCTACCCAGCTTAGGGCCCGGTAAGTAACGGCATGGGAGACTGGCTGGGAATCCCAGGTGCAGTTGAAATTTTAATCTGTTGCCGCCTTCTGCTCCGATTCGGAAAAGGATTTATTGATGCTTAAATCCACAATACACAGGGTGTGAAGCTGTCAACGGCCATCCTAAGCCTGAACGTGCCTGCTCTCCTCAGATCGCAGACTGCTGCCCAGCAGTTACCGGCATGGGAGACTGGCTGGCAATCCAAGGTGCCATTGACATTTTGCTCTGTTGCCGCCTTCCACTTCGATTAATAAAAATATTTATTGATGCTTAAATCCACAATATACAAGGCGTGAAGATGTCAACGGCCATCCTAAGCTGAACGCGCCTGCTCTCGTCAGATCGCAGACTGCTACCCAGCTTAGGGCCCAGTAAGTACCGGCATGGGAGACTGGCTGGGAATCCCGGGTGCAGTTGACATTATGCTCTGTTGCCGCCTTCCGTTCCGATTCCGAAAAGGATTTATTGATGCTTAAATGCACAGTATAAAAAGCATGAAGCTGTCAATGGCCATCCTAAGCTGAACTCGCCTGCTCTCGTCAGATCGCAGACTGCTACCCAGCTTAGGGCCCAGTAAGTACCGGCATGGGAGACTGGCTGGGAATCCCGGGTGCAGATGACATTTTGCTCTGTTGCCGCCTTCCGTTCCGATTCCGAAAAGGATTTATTGATGCTTAAATGCACAGTATAAAAATCATGAAGCTGTCAATGGCCATCCTAAGCTGAACGCGCCTGCTCTCGTCAGATCGCAGACTGCTACCCAGCTTAGGGCCCAGTAAGTACCGGCATGGGAGACTGGCTGGGAATCCCGGGTGCAGTTGACATTATGCTCTGTTGCCGCCTTCCGTTCCGATTTCGAAAAGGATTTATTGATGCTTAAATCCACAATATACAGGGTGTGACGCTGTCAACGGCCATCCTAAGCCTGAACGTGCCTGCTCTCCTCAGATCGCAGACTGCTGCCCGGCAGTTACCGTCATGAGAGACTGGCTGGCAATCCAAGGTGCCATTGACATTTTGCTCTATTGCCGCCTTCCTTTCCGATTAAAAAAATATTTATTGATGCTTAAATCCACAATATACAAGGTGTGAAGATGTCAACGGCCATCCTAAGCTGAACGCGCCTGCTCTCGTCAGATCGCAGACTGGTACAGATCTTAGAGCCCGGTAAGTACCGGCATGGGAGACTGGCTGGGAATCCCGGTTGACATTTTGCTCTATTGCTGCCTTCCGCTCCGATTCCGAAAATAATTTATTGATGCTTAAATGCACAGTATACAAAGTCTGAAGCTGTCAACGGCCATCCTAAGCTGAACGCGCCTGCTCTCGTCAGATCGCAGACTGCTACCCAGCTTAGGGCCTGGTAAGTACCAGCATGGGAGACTGGCTGGGAATCCCGGGTGCAGTTGACATTTTAATCTGTTGCCGCCATTCCGCTCAGATTCGGAAAAGGATTTATTGATGCTTAAATGCACAGTATAAAGGGCGTGAAGCTGTTAACGGACATCCTAAGCTGAACGCGCCTGCTCTCGTCAGATCGCAGACTGCTACCCAGCTTAGGGCCCGGTAAGTACCAGCATGGGAGACTGGCTGGGAATCTCAGGTGTTGTTGACATTTTGCTCTGTAGCTCTGTAGACATTTTGCTCCGATTCCGAAAAGGATTTAATGATGCTTAAATCCACAATATACAAGGCGTGAAGATGTCAACGGCCATCCTAAGCTGAACGCGCCTGCTCTCGTCAGATCGCAGACTGCTACCCAGCTTAGGGCCCAGTAAGTACCGGCATGGGAGACTGGCTGGGAATCCCGGGTGCAGTTGACATTTTGCTCTGTTGCCACCTTCCGCTCCGATTCAGAAAATGATTTATTGATGCTTAAATGCACAGTATAAAGGGCGTGAAGCTGTCAACGGCCATCCTAAGCTGAACGTGCCTGCTCTCGTCAGATCGCAGACTGCTACTCAGCTTAGGGCCCGGTAAGTACCAGCATGGGAGACTTGCTGGGAATCCCAGGTGTTGTTGACATTTTGCTCTGTAGCCGCCTTCCGCTCCGATTCCGAAAAGGATTTATTGATGCTTAAATCCACAGTATACAGGGTGTGAAGCCGTCTGCGGCTATCCTAAGCTGAATGTGCCTGTTCTTGTCAGATCGCAGACTGCTGCCCGGCAAGTACGGGCATGGGAGACTGGCTGGCAATCCAAGGTGCTATTGACATTTTGCTCTGTTGCCGCCTTCCTCTCCGATTCCGAATAGGATTTATTGATGCTTAAATGCACAGTATAAAAAGCATGAAGCTGTCAATGGCCATCCTAAGCTGAACGCGCCGCTCTCGTCAGATCGCAGACTGCTACCCAGCTTAGGGCCCGGTAAGTACTGGCATGGGAGACTGGCTGGGAATCCCGGGTGCCATTGACATTTTGCTCTATTGCTGCCTTCCGCTCCGATTCCGAAAATAATTTATTGATGCTTAAATCCACAGTATACAAGGTGTGAAGCTGTCGACGGCCATCCTAAGCTTAACGCGCCTGCTCTCGTCAGATCGCAGACTGGTACAGATCTTAGGGCCCGGTAAGTACCGGCATGAGACACTGGCTGGGAATCCCAGGTGTCGTTGACATTCTGTTCTGTTGCGGCCTTCCGCTCCGATTCCGAAAAGGATTTATTGATGCTTAAATCCACAGTATACAGGGTGTGAAGATGTCTATGGCCATCCTAAGCTGAATGCGCCTGTTCTCGTCAGATCGCAGACTGCTACCCAGCTTCGGGCCTGGTAAGTACCAGCATGGGAGACTGGCTGGGAATCCCGGCTGCCGTTGACATTTTGCTCCGATTCCGAAAATTATTTATTGATGCTTAAATCCACAGTATACAAAGTGTGAAGCTGTCAACGGCCATCCTAAGCTGAACGCGCCTGCTCTCGTCAGATCGCAGACTGCAACCCAGCTTAGGGCCCGGTAAGTACCAGCATGGGAGACTGGCTGGGAATCCCGGGTGCAGTTGACATTTTAATCTGTTGCCACCTTCCGCTCCGATTCGGAAAAGGATTTATTGATGCTTAAATCCACAATATACAGGGTGTGAAGCTGTCAACGGCCATCCTAAGCCTAAACGTGCCTGCTCTCCTCAGATCGCAGACTGCTGCCCGGCAGTTACCGGCATGGGAGACTGGCTGGCAATCCAAGGTGCCATTGACATTTTGCTCTGTTGCCGCCTTCCTCTCCGATTAATAAAAATATTTATTGATGCTTAAATCCACAATATACAAGGCGTGAAGATGTCAACGGCTATCCTAAGCTGAACTCGCCTGCTCTCGTCAGATTGCAGACTGCTACCCAGCTTAGGGCTTGGTAAGTACCAGCATGGGAGACTGGCTGGGAATCCCAGGTGTTGTTGACATTTTGCTCTGTAGCCGCCTTCCGCTCCGATTCCGAAAAGGATTTATTGATGCTTAAATCCACAGTATACAGGGTGTGAAGCTGTCTACGGCTATCCTAAGCTGAATGTGCCTGTTCTTGTCAGATTGCAGACTGCTGCCCGGCAAGTACGGGCATGGGAGACTGGCTGGCAATCCAAGGTGCTATTGACATTTTGCTCTGTTGCCGCCTTCCTCTCCGATTCCGAAAAGGATTTATTGATGCTTAAATGCACGGTATAAAAAGCATGAAGCTGTCAATGGCCATCCTAAGCTGAACGCGCCTGCTCTCGTCAGATCGCAGACTGCTACTCAGCTTAGGGCCCGGTAAGTACTGGCATGGGAGACTGGCTGGGAATCCCGGGTGCCGTCGACATTTTGCTCTATTTCTGCCTTCCGCTCCGATTCCGAAAAGAATTTATTGATGCTTAAATCCACAGTATAAAGGGCGAGAAGCTATCAACGGCCATCCTAAGCTGAACGCAACTGCTCTCGTCAGATCGCAGACTGCTACCCAGCTTAGGGCCCGGTAAGTACCAGCATGGGAGACTGGCTGGGAATCCCAGGTGTTGTTGACATTTTGCTCTGTAGCCGCCTTCCGCTTCGATTCCGAAAAGGATTTATTGATGCTTAAATCCACAGTATACAGGGTGTGAAGCCGTCTACGGCTATCCTAAGCTGAATGTGCCTGTTCTTGTCAGATCGCAGACTGCTGCCAGGAAAGTACAGGCATGGGAGACTGGCTGGCAATCCAAGGAACTATTGACATTTTGCTCTGTTGCCGCCTTCCTCTCCGATTCCGAAAAGGCTTTATTGATGCTTAAATGCACAGTATAAAAAGCATGAAGCTGTCAATGGCCATCCTAAGCTGAACGTGCCTGCTCTCGTCAGATTGCAAACTGCTACCCAGTTTACGGCCCGGTAAGTACTGGCATGGGAGACTGGCTGGGAATCCCAGGTGCCGTTGACACTTTGCTCTATTGCTGCCCTCCGCTCCGATTCCGAAAATAATTTATTGATGCTTAAATTCACAGTATACAAGGTGTGAAGCTGTCGATGGCCATCCTAAGCTTAACGCGCCTGCTCTCGTCAGATCGCAGACTGGTACAGATCTTAGGGCCCGGTAAGTACCGGCATGGGACACTGGCTGGGAATCCCGTCTGCTGTTGACATTTTGCTCTGTTGCCGCCTTACGTTCCGATTCCGAAAAGGATTTATTGATGCTTAAATGCACAGTATAAAGGGCATGAAGCTGTCAAAGGCCATCCTAAGCTGAACGCGCCTGCTCTCGTCAGATCGCAGACTGCTACCCAGCTTAGGGCCTGGTAAGTACCAGCATGGGAGACCGGCTGGGAATCCCGGGTGCATTTGACATTTTAATCTGTTGCCGCCTTCCGCTCCGATTCGGAAAAGGATTTATTGATGCTTAAATGCACAGTATAAAGGGCGTGAAGCTGTCAACGGCCATCCTAAGCTGAACGCGCCTGCTCTCGTCAGATCGCAGACTGCTACCCAGCTTAGGGCCCGGTAAGTACCAGCATGGGAGACTGGCTGGGAATCCCAGGTGTCGTTGACATTTTGCTCTGTTTCCGCCTTACGCTGCTATTCCGAAAAAGATTTATTGATGCTTAAATCCACAGTATACAGGGTGTGAAGATGTCTACGGCCATCCTAAGCTGAATGCGCCTGTTCTCGTCAGATCGCAGACTGCTACCCAGCTTCGGGCCTGGTAAGTACCAGCATGGGAGACTGGCTGGGAATCCCGGGTGCAGTTGACATTCTGCTCCGATTCCGAAAATTATTTATTGATGCTTAAATCCACAGTATACAAAGTGTGAAGCTGTCAACGGCCATCCTAAGCTGAACGCGCCTGCTCTCGTCAGATCGCAGACTGCTACCCAGCTTGGAGCCTGGTAAGTACCAGCATGGGAGACTGGCTGGGAATCCCGGGTGCAGTTGACATTTTAATCTGTTGCCGCCTTCCCCTCCGATTCGGAAAAGGATTTATTGATGCTTAAATCCACAATATACAGGGTGTGAAGCTGTCAACGGCCATCCTAAGCCTGAACGTGCCTGCTCTCCTCAGATCGCAGACTGCTGCCCGGCAGTTACTGGCATGGGAGACTGGCTGGCAATCCAAGGTGCCATTGACATTTTGCTCTGTTGCCGCCTTCCTCTCCGATTAAAAAAATATTTATTGATGCTTAAATCCACAATATACAAGGCGTAAAGATGTCAACGGCCATCCTAAGCTGAACGCGCCTGCTCTCGTCAGATCGCAGACTGCTACCCAGCTTAGGGCCCAGTAAGTACCGGCATGGGAGACTGGCTGGGAATCCCGGGTGCAGTTGACATTTTGCTCTGTTGCCGCCTTCCGTTCCGATTCCGAAAAGGATTTATTGATGCTTAAATGCACAGTATACAAAGTGTGAAGCTGTCAACGGCCATCCTAAGCTGAACGCGCCTGCTCTCGTCAGATCGCAGACTGCTACCCAGCTTAGGGCCCGGTAAGTACCAGCAATGGAGACTGGCTGGGAATCTCAGGTGTTGTTGACATTTTGCTCTGTAGCTCTGTAGCTCTGTAGACATTTTGCTCCGATTCCGAAAAGAATTTATTGATGCTTAAATCCACAATATACAGGGTGTGAAGCCGTCTACGGCTATCCTAAGCTGAATGCGCCTGTTCTTGTCAGATCGCAGACTGCTACCCAGCTTAGAGCCTGGTAAGTACCAGCATGGGAGACTGGCTGGGAATCCCGGGTGCAGTTGACATTTTAATCTGTTGCCGCCTTCCCCTCCGATTCGGAAAAGGATTTATTGATGCTTAAATCCACAATATACAGGGTGTGAAGCTGTCAACGGCCATCCTAAGCCTGAACGTGCCTGCTCTCCTCAGATCGCAGACTGCTGCCCGGCAGTTACTGGCATGGGAGACTGGCTGGCAATCCAAGGTGCCATTGACATTTTGTTCTGTTGCCGCCTTCCTCTCCGATTAAAAAAATATTTATTGATGCTTAAATCCACAATATACAAGGTGTGAAGATGTCAACAGACATCCTAAGCTGAACGCGCCTGCTCTCGTCAGATCGCAGACTGCTACCCAGCTTAGGGCCCAGTAAGTACCGGCATGGGAGACTGGCTGGGAATCCCGGGTGCAGTTGACATTATGCTCTGTTGTCGCCTTCCGTTCCGATTCCGAAAAGGATTTATTGATGCTTAAATGCACAGTATAAAAAGCATGAAGCTGTCAATGGCCATCCTAAGCTGAACGCGCCTGCTCTCGTCAGATCGCAGACTGCTACCCAGCTTAGGGCCCAGTAAGTACCGGCATGGGAGACTGGCTGGGAATCCCGGGTGCAGTTGACATTTTGCTCTATTGCTGCCTTCCGCTCCGATTCCGAAAATAATTTATTGATGCTTAAATCCACAGTATACAAGGTGTGAAGCTGTCAACGGCCATCATAAGCTGAACGCGCCTGCTCTCATCAGATCGCAGACTGCTACCCAGCTTAGGGCCTGGTAAGTACCAGCATGGGAGACTGGCTGGGAATCCCGGGTGCAGTTGACATTTCAATCTGTTGCCGCCATCCGCTCCGATTCGGAAAAGGATTTATTGATGCTTAAATGCACAGTATAAAGGGCGTGAAGCTGTTAACGGCCATCCTAAGCTGAACGTGCCTGCTCTCGTCAGATCGCAGACTGCTACCCAGCTTAGGGCCCGGTAAGTACCAGCATGGGAGACTGGCTGGGAATCTCAGGTGTTGTTGACATTTTGCTCTGTAGCTCTGTAGACATTTTGCTTCGATTCCGAAAAGGATTTATTGATGCTTAAATCCACAATATACAGGGTGTGAAGCCGTCTACGGCTATCCTAAGCTGAATGCGCCTGTTCTTGTCAGATCGCAGACTGCTGCCCGGCAAGTACGGGCAGGGGAGACTGGCTGGCAATCCAAGGTGCTATTGACATTTTGCTCTGTTGCCGCCTTCCTCTCCGATTAAAAAAAATATTTATTGATGCTTAAATCCACAGTATACAAGGCTTGAAGATGTCAACGGCCATCCTAAGCTGAACGCGCCTGCTCTTGTCAGATCGCAGACTGCTACCCAGCTTAGGGCCCGGTAAGTACTGGCATGGGAGACTGGCTGGGAATCCCGGGTGCCGTTGACATTTTGCTCTATTGCTGCCTTCTGCTCCGATTCCAAAAATAATTTATTGATGCTTAAATCCACAGTATACAAGGTGTGAAGCTGTCGACGGCCATTCTAAGCTTAACGCGCCTGCTCTCGTCAGATCGCAGACTGTTACAGATCTTAGGGCCCGGTAAGTACCGGCATGGGACACTGGCTGGGAATCCCGGCTGCCGTTGACATTTTGCTCTGTTGCCGCCTTCCGTTCCGATTCCGAAAAGGATTTATTGATGCTTAAATGCACAGTATAAAGGGCGAGAAGCTGTCAACGGCCATCCTAAGCTGAACGCGCCTGCTCTCGTCAGATCGCAGACTGCTACCCAGCTTGGGGCCCGGTAACTACCAGCATGGGAGACTGGCTGGGATTCTCGGGTGTCGTTGACATTTTGCTCTGTTGCCGCCTTACGCTCCGATTCCGAAAAGGATTTATTGATGCTTAAATCCACAGTATTCAGGGTGTGAAGATGTCTACGGCCATCCTAAGCTGAATGCGCCTGTTCTCGTCAGATCGCAGACTGCTACCCAGCTTCGGGCCTGGTAAGTACCAGCATGGGAGACTGCCTGGGAATCTCGAGTGCAGTTAACATTCTTCTCCGATTCCGAAAATTATTTATTGATGCTTAAATCCTCAGTTTACAAAGTGTGAAGCTGTCAACGGCCATCCTAAGCTGAACGTGTCTGCTCTCCTCAGATCGCAGACTGCTGCCCGACAGATACCGGCATGGGAGACTGGCTGGCAATCCAAGGTGCCATTGACATTTTGCTCTGTTGCCGCCTTCCTCTCCGATTATTAAAAATATTTATTGATGCTTAAATCCACAATATACAAGGCGTGAAGATGTCAACGGCCATCCTAAGCTAAACGTGCCTGCTCTCGTCAGATCGCAGACTGCTACCAAGCTTAGGGCCCAGTAAGTACCATCATGGGAGACTGGCTGGGAATCCCGGGTGCAGTTGACATTTTGCTCTGTTGCCGCCTTCCGCTCCGATTCCGAAAAGGATTTATTGATGCTTAAATCCACAGTATACAGGGTGTGAAGATGTCTACGGCCTTCCTAAGCTGAATGCGCCTGTTCTCGTAAGATCGCAGACTGCTACCCAGCTTCGGGCCTGGTAAGTACCAGCATGGGAGACTGGCTGGAATCCCGGCTGCCGTTGACATTCTGCTATGTTTCTGCTCCGATTCCGAAAATTATTTATTGATGCTTAAATCCACAGTATACAAAGTGTGAAGCTGTCAATGGCCATCCTAAGCTGAACGCGCCTGCTCTCGTCAGATCGCAGACTGCTACCCAGCTTAGGGCCCGTTAAGTACCAGCATGGGAGACTGGCAGGGAATCCCGGCTGCCGTTGACATTTTGCTCTGTTGCCGCCTTCCGTTTCGATTCCGAAAAGGATTTATTGATGCTTAAATGCACAGTATACAAAATGTGAAGCTGTCAACGGCCATCCTAAGCTGAACGCGCCTGCTCTCATCAGATCGCAGACTGCTACCCAGCTTAGGGCCTGGTAAGTACCAGCATGGGAGACTGGCTGGGAATCCCAGGTGCAGTTGACATTTTAATCTGTTGCCGCCTTCCGTTCCGATTCTGAAAAGGATTTATTGATGCTTAAATCCACAATACACAGGGTGTGAAGCTGTCAACGGCCATCCTAAGCCTGAACGTGCCTGCTCTCCTCAGTTTGCAGACTACTGCCCGGCAGTTACCGGCATGGGAGACTGGCTGGCAATCCAAGGTGCCATTGACATTTTGCTCTGTTGCCGCCTTCCTCTCCGATTAATAAAAATATTTATTGATGCTTAAATTCACAATATACAAGGCGTGAAGATGTCAACGGCCATCCTAAGCTGAACGCGCCTGCTCTCGTCAGATCGCAGACTGCAACCCAGCTTAGGGCCCAGTAAGTACCGGCATGGGAGACTGGCTGGGAATTCCGGGTGCAGTTGACATTTTGCTCTGTTGCCGCCTTCCGTTCCGATTCCGAAAAGGATTTATTGATGCTTAAATGCACAGTATAAAAATCATGAAGCTGTCAATGGCCATCCTAAGCTGAACGCGCCTGCTTTCGTCAGATCGCAGACTGCTATCTAGCTTAGGGCCCGGTAAGTACTGGCATGGGAGACTGGCTGGGAATCCCGGTTGCCGTTGACATTTTGCTCTATTGCTGCCTTCCGCTCCGATTCCGAAAAGAATTTATTGATGCTTAAATCCACAGTATACAAGGTGTGAAGCTGTCGACGGCCATCCTAAGCTTAACGCGCCTGCTCTTGTCAGATCGCAGACTGGTACAGATCTTAGGACCCGGTCAGTACAGGCATGGGTCACTGGCTGGGAATCCCGGCTGCCGTTGACATTTTGCTCTGTTGCCGCCTTCCATTCCAAATCCGAAAAGGATTTATTGATGCCTAAATGCACAGTATAAAGGGCGAGAAGCTGACAATGGCCATCCTAAGCTTAACGCGCCTGCTCTCGTCAGATCGCAGACTGCTACCCAGCTTAGGGCCCGGAAAGTACCAGCATGGGAGACTGGCTGGGAATCCCAGGTGTCGTTGACATTTTGCTCTGTTGCCGCATTCCTCTCCGATTAATAAAAATATTTATTGATGCTTAAATCCACAATATACAAGGCGTGAAGCTGTCAACGGCCATCCTAAGCTGAACGCGCCTGCTCCCGTCATATCGCAGACTGCTACCCAGCTTAGGGCCTGGTAAGTACCAGCATGGGAGACTGGCTGGGAATCCCGGGTGCAGTTGACATTTTAATTTGTTGCCGCCTTACGCTCCGATTCGGAAAAGGATTTATTGATGCTTAAATGCACAGTATAAAGAGAGTGAAGCTGTCAACGGCCATCCTAAGCTGAACGCGCATGCTCTCGTCAGATCGCAGACTGCTACCCACCTTAGGGCTCGGTAAGTACCAGCATGGGAGACTGGCTGGGAATCCCAGGTGTCGTTGACATTTTGCTCTGTTGCCGCCTTACGCTCCGATTCCGAAAAGGATTTATTGATGCTTAAATCCACAGTATACAGGGTGTGAAGTTGTCTACGGCCATCCTAAGCTGAATGTGCCTGTTCTCGTCAGATCGCGGACTGCTACCCTGCTTCGGGCCTGATAAGTACCAGCATGGGAGACTGGCTGGGAATCCCGGGTGCAGTTGACATTTTGCTCTGTTTCTGCTCCGATTCCGAAAATTATTTATTGATGCTTAAATCCACAGTATACAAAGTGTGGAGCTGTCAATGGCCATCCTAAGCTGAACGCACCTGCTCTCGTCAGATCACAGACTGCTATCCAGCTTAGGGCCTGGTAAGTACCAGCATGGGAGACTGGCTGGGAATCCCGGGTGCAGTTGACATTTTAATCTGTTGCCGCCTTCCGCTCCGATTCCGAAAAGAATTTATTGATGCTTAAATCCACAGTATACAAGGTGTGAAGCTGTCGACGGCCATCCTAAACTTAACGCGCCTGCTCTCGTCAGATCGCAGACTGGTACAGATCTTAGGGCCGGTAAGTACCGGCATGGGACACTGGCTGGGAATCCCGGCTGCCGCTGAAATTTTGCTCTGTTGCCGCCTTCTGTTCCGATTCCGAAAAGGATTTATTGATGCTTAAATGCACAGTATACAAAGTGTGAAGCTGTCAACGGCCATCCTAAGCTGAACGCGCCTGCTCTTGTCAGATCACAGACTGCTACCCAGCTTAGGGCCTGGTAAGTACCAGCATGGGAGACTGGCTGGGAATCCCGGGTGCAGTTGACATTTTAATCTGTTGCCGCCTTCCGCTCCGATTCGGAAAAGGATTTATTGATGCTTAAATGCACAGTATAAAGGGCATGAAGCTGTTAATGGCCATCCTAAGCTGAACGCGCCTGCTCTCGTCAGATCGCAGACTGCTACCCAGCTTAGGGCCCGGTAAGTACCAGCATGGGAGACTGGCTGGGAATCTCAGGTGTTGTTGACATTTTGCTCTGTAGCTCTGTAGACATTTTGCTCCGATTCCAAAAAGGATTTATTGATGCTTAAATCCACAATATACAGGGTGTGAAGCCGTCTACGCCTATCCTAAGCTGAATGCGCCTGTTCTTGTCAGATCGCAGACTGCTGCCCGGCAAGTACGGGCATGGGAGACTGGCTGGCAATCCAAGGTGCTATTGACATTTTGATCTGTTGCCGCCTTACTCTCCGATTAAAAAAAATATTTATTGATGCTTAAATCCACAGTATACAAGGTGTGAAGCTGTCGACGGCCATCCTAAGCTTAACGCGCCTGCTCTCGTCAGATCGCAGACTGGTACAGATCTTAGGGCCCGGTAAGTACCGGCATGGGACACTGGCTGGGAATCCCGGCTGCCGTGGACATTTTGCTCTGTTGCCGCCTTCCGTTCCGTTCCGATTCCGAAAAGGTTTTATTGATGCTTAAATGCACAGTATAAAGGGCAAGAAGCTGTCAACGGCCATCCTAAGCTGAACTCGCCTGCTCTCGTCAGATCGCAGACTGCTACCCAGCTTAGGGCCCGGTAAGTACCAGCATGGGAGACTGGCTGGGAATCCCAGGTGTCGTTGACAGCTTGCTCTGTTGCCGCCTTTCGCTCCGATTCCGAAAAGGATTTATTGATGCTTAAATCCACAGTATACAGGGTGTGAAAATGTCTACGGACATCCTAAGCTGAATGCGCTTGTTCTTGTCAGATCGCAGACTGCTACCCAGCTTCGGGCCTGGTAATTACCGGCATGGGAGGCTGGCTGGGAATCCCGGGAGCAGTTGACATTTTGCTCTGTTTCTGCTCCGATTCCGAAAATTATTTATTGATGCTTAAATCCACAGTATACAAAATGTGAAGCTTACAACGGCCATCCTAAGCTGAACAGGCCTGCTCTCGTCAGATCGCAGACTGCTACCCAGCTTTGGGCCCGGTAAGTACCAGCATGGGAGACTGGCTGGGAATCCCGGGTGCCGTTGATATTTTGCTCTATTGCTGCCTTCCGCTCCGATTCCGAAAAGAATTTATTGATGCTTAAATCCACAGTATACAAGGTGTGAAGCTGTCGACGGCCATCCTAAGCTTAACGCGCCTGCTCTCGTCAGATCGCAGACTGGTACAGATCTTAGGGCCCGGTAAGTACCGGCATGGGACACTGGCTGGGAATCCCGGCTGCCGTTGACATTTTGCTCTGTTGCCGCCTTCCGTTCCAATTCCGAAAAGGATTTATTGATGCCTAAATGCACAGTATAAAGGGCAAGAAGCTGTCAACGGCCATCCTAAGCTGAACGCGCCTGCTCACGTCAGACTGCTACCCAGCTTAGGGCTCGGTAAGTACCAGCATGGGAGACTGGCTGGGAATCCCAGGTGTCGTTGCCATTTTGCTCTGTTTCTGCTCCGATTCCGAAAATTATTTATTGATGCTTAAATCCACAGTATACAAAGTGTGAAGCTGTCAACGGCCATCCTAAGCTGAATGCGCCTGCTCTCGTCAGATCGCAGACTGCTACCCAGCTTAGGGCCTGGTAAGTACCAGCATGGGAGACTGGCTGGGAATCCCAGGTGCAGTTGACATTTTAATCTGTTGCCGCCTTCCGCTCCGATTCGGAAAAGGATTTATTGATGCTTAAATCCACAATACACAGGGTGTGAAGCTGTCAACGGCCATCCTAAGCCTGAACGTGCCTGCTCTCCTCAGATCGCAGACTACTGCCCTGCAGTTACCGGCATGGGAGACTGGCTGGCAATCCAAGGTGCCATTGACATTTTGCTCTGTTGCCGCCTTCCTCTCCGATTAATAAAAATATTTATTGATGCTTAAATTCACAATATACAAGGCGTGAAGATGTCAACGGCCATCCTAAGCTGAACGCGCCTGCTCTCGTCAGATCGCAGACTGCAACCCAGCTTAGGGCCCAGTAAGTACCGGCATGGGAGACTGGCTGGGAATCCCGGGTGCAGTTGACATTTTGCTCTGTTGCCGCCTTCCGTTCCGATTCCGAAAAGGATTTATTGATGCTTAAATGCACAGTATAAAAATCATGAAGCTGTCAATGGCCATCCTAAGCTGAACGCGCCTGCTTTCGTCAGATCGCAGACTGCTACCTAGCTTAGGGCCCGGTAAGTTCTGTCATGGGAGACTGGCTGGGAATCCCGGTTGCCGTTGACATTTTGCTCTATTGCTGCCTTCCGCTCCGATTCCGAAAATAATTTATTGATGCTTAAATCCACAGTGTACAAGGTGTGAAGCTGTCGACGGCCATCCTAAGCTTAACGCGCCTGCTCTCGTCAGATCGCAGACTGGTACAGATCTTAGGGCCCGTTAAGTACCGGCATGGGACACTGGCTGGGAATCCCGGCTGCCGTTGACATTTTGCTCTGTTGCCGCCTTCCGTTCCGATTCCGAAAAGGATTTATTGATGCTTAAATGCACAGTATACAGGGTGTGAAGCTGTCAACGGCCATCCTAAGCTCAACGCGCCTGCTCTTGTCAGATCGCAGACTGATACCCAGCTTAGGGCCTGGTAAGTACCAGCATGGTAGACTGGCTGGAATCCCGGGTGCAGTTGACATTTTAATCTGTTGCCGCCTTCCGCTCCGATTCGGAAAAGGATTTATTGATGCTTAAATCCACAATATACAGGGTGTGAAGCTGTCAACGGCCATCCTAAGCTGAACGTGTCTGCTCTCCTCAGATCGCAGACTGCTGCCCGGCAGATACCGGCGTGGGAGACTGGCTGGCAATCCAAGGTGCCATTGACATTTTGCTCTGTTGCCGCCTTCCTCTCCGATTAATAAAAATATTTATTGATGCTTAAATCCACAGTATACAAAGTGTGAAGCTGTCAACGGCCATCCTAAGCTGAACGTGCCTGCTCTCGTCAGATCGCAGACTGCTACCCAGCTTAGGGCCTGGTAAGTACCAGCATGGGAGACTGGCTGGGAATCCCAGGTGCAGTTGACATTTTAATCTGTTGCCGCCTTCCGCTCCGATTCGGAAAACGATTTATTGATGCTTAAATGCACAGTATAAAGGGCGTGAAGCTGTCAACGGCCATCCTAAGCTGAACGCGCCTGCTCTCGTCAGAACGCAGACTGCTACCCAGCTTAGGGCCCGGTAAGTACCAGCATGGGAGACTGGCTGGGAATCCCAGGTGTTGTTGACATTTTGCTCTGTAGCCGCCTTCCGCTCCGATTCCGAAAAGGATTTATTGATGCTTAAATCCACAGTATACAGGGTGTGAAGCCGTCTACGGCTATCCTAAGCTGAATGTGCTTGTTCTTGTCAGATCGCAGACTGCTGCCCGGCAAGTACGGGCATGGGAGACTGGTTGGCAATCCAAGGTGCTATTGACATTTTGCTCTGTTGCCGCCTTCCTCTCTGATTCCGAAAAGGATTTATTGATGCTTAAATGCACAGTATAAAAAGCATGAAGCTGGCAATGGCCATCCTAAGCTGAACGCGCCTGCTCTTGTCAGATCGCAGACTGCTACCCAGCTTAGGGCCCAGTAAGTACTAGCATGGGAGACTGGCTGGGAATCCCGGGTGCCGTTGACATTTTGCTCTATTGCTGCCTTCCGCTCCGATTCCGAAAAGAATTTATTGATGCTTAAATCCACAGTATACAAGGTGTGAAGCTGTCGACGGCCATCCTAAGCTTAACGTGCCTGCTCTTGTCAGATCGCAGACTGGTACAGATCTTAGGGCCCGGTAAGTACCGGCATGGGACACTGGCTGGGAATCCCGGCTGCCGTTGACATTTTGCTCTGTTGCCGCCTTCCGTTCCGATTCCGAAAAGGATTTATTGATGCTTAAATGCACAGTATAAAGTGCGAGAAGCTGTCAACGGCCATCCTAAGCTGAACGTGCCTGCTCTCGTCAGATCGCAGACTGCTACCCAGCTTAGGGCCCGGTAAGTACCAGCATGGGAGACTGGCTGGGAATCCCAGGTGTCGTTGACATTTTGCTCTGTTGCCGCCTTACGCTCCGATTCCGAAAAGGATTTATTGATGCTTAAATCCACAGTATACAGGGTGTGAAGATGTCTACGGCCATCCTAAGCTGAATGCGCCTGTTCTCGTCAGATCGCAGACTGCTACCCAGCTTCGGGCCTGGTAAGTACCAGCATGGGAGACTGGCTGGGAATCCCGGGTGCAGTTGACATTTTGCTCTGTTTCTGCTCCGATTCCGAAAATGATTTATTGATGCTTAAATCCACAGTATACAAAGCGTGAAGCTGTCAACGGCCATCCTAAGCTGAACGCGCCTGCTCTCGTCAGATCGCAGACTGCTACCCAGCTTAGGGCCTGGTAAGTACCAGCATGGGAGACTGGCTGGGAATCCCGGGTGCAGTTGACATTTTAATCTGTTGCTGCCTTCCGCTCCGATTCGGAAAAGGATTTATTGATGCTTAAATCCACAATACACAGGGTGTGAAGCTGTCAACGGCCATCCTAAGCCTGAATGTGCCTGCTCTCCTCAGATCGCAGACTGCTGCCCGGCAGTTACCAGCATGGGAGACTGGCTGGCAATTCAAGGTGCCATTGACATTTTGCTCTGTTGCCGCCTTCCTCTCCGATTAATAAAAATATTTATTGATGCTTAAATCCACAATATACAAGGCGTGAAGATGTCAACGGCCATCCTAAGCTGAACGCGCCTGCTCTCGTCAGATTGCAGACTGCTACCCAGCTTAGGGCCCAGTAATTACCGGCATGGGAGACTGGCTGGGAATCCCGGGTGCAGTTTACATTATGCTCTGATGCCGCCTTCCGTTCCGATTCCGAAAAGGATTTATTGATGCTTAAATGCACAGTATAAAAAGCATGAAGCTTTCAATGGCCATCCTAAGCTGAACGCGCCTGCTCTCGTCAGATCGCAGACTGCTCTAGCTTAGGGCCCGGTAGGTACTGGCATGGGAGACTGGCTGGGAATCCCGGTTGCCGTTGAAATTTTGCTCTATTGCTGCCTTCCGCTCCGATTCCGAAAATAATTTATTGATGCTTAAATCCACAGTATACAAGGTGTGAAGCTGTCGACGGCCATCCTAAGCTTAACTCGCCTGCTCTCGTCAGATCGCAGACTGGTACAGATCTTAGGGCCCGGTAAGTACCGGCATGGGACACTGGCTGGGAATCCCGGCTGCCGTTGACATTTTGCTCTGTTGCCGCCTTCCGTTCCGATTCTGAAAAGGATTTATTGATGCTTAAATGCACAGTATACAAAGTGTGAAGCTGTCAACGGCCATCCTAAGCTGAACGCTCCTGCTCTTGACAGATCGCAGACTGATACCCAGCTTAGGGGCTGGTAAGTACCAGCATGGGAGACTGGCTGGGAATCCCGGCTGCCGTTGACATTTTGCTCTGTTGCCGCCTTCCGTTTCGATTCCGAAAAGGATTTATTGATGCCTAAATGCACAGTATAAAGGGCGAGAAGCGGTCAACGGCCGTCCTAAGCTGAACGCGCCTGCTCTCGTCAGATCGCAGACTGCTACCCAGCTTAGGGCCCGGTAAGTACCAGCATGGGAGACTGGCTGGGAATCCCGGGTGCAGTTGACATTTTGCTCTGTTGCCGCCTTCCGTTCCGATTCCGAAAAGGATATATTGATGCTTAAATGCACAATATAAAAATCAAGAAGCTGTCAACGGCCATCCTAAGCTGAACGCGCCTGCTCTCGTCAGATCGCAGACCGCTACCCAGCTTAGGGCCCGGTCAGTACCAGCATGGGAGACTGGCTGGGAATCCCTGGTGTCGATGACATTTTGCTCTGTTGCCGCCTTCTGTTCCGATTCCGAAAAGGATTTATTGATGCTTAAATGCACAGTATACAAAGTGTGAAGCTGTCAACGGCCATCCTAAGCTGAACGCGCCTGCTCTCGTCAGATCGCAGACTGCTACCCGGCTTAGGGCCTGGTAAGTACCAGCATGGGAGACTGGCTGGGAATCCCGGGTGCAGTTGACATTTTAATCTGTTGCCGCCTTCCGCTTCGATTCGGAAAATTATTTATTGATGCTTAAATCCACAATATAAAGGGGTTGAAGCTGTCAACGGCCATCCTAAGCTGAACGCGCCTGCTCTCGTCAGATCGCAGACTGATACCCAGCTTAGGGCCTGGTAAGCACCAGCATGGGAGACTGGCTGGGAATCCCAGGTGCAGTTGACTTTTTAATCTGTTGCCGCCTTCCGCTCCGATTCGGAAAAGGATTTATTGATGCTTAAATCCACAATACACAGGGTGTGAAGCTGTCAACGGCCATCCTAAGCCTGAACGTGCCTGCTCTCCTCAGATCGCAGACTACTGCCCTGCAGTTACCGGCATGGGAGACTGGCTGGCAATCCAAGGTGCCATTGACATTTTGCTCTGTTGCCGCCTTCCTCTCCGATTAATAAAAATATTTATTGATGCTTAAATTCACAATATACAAGGCGTGAAGATGTCAACGGCCATCCTAAGCTGAACGCGCCTGCTCTCGTCAGATCGCAGACTGCAATCCAGCTTAGGGCCCAGTAAGTACCGGCATGGGAGACTGGCTGGGAATCCCGGGTGCAGTTGACATTTTGCTCTGTTGCCGCCTTCCGTTCCGATTCCGAAAAGGATTTATTGATGCTTAAATGCACAGTATAAAAATCATGAAGCTGTCAATGGCCATCCTAAGCTGAACGCGCCTGCTTTCGTCAGATCGCAGACTGCTACCTAGCTTAGGGCCCGGTAAGTTCTGGCATGGGAGACTGGCTGGGAATCCCGGTTGCCGTTGACATTTTGCTCTATTGCTGCCTTCCGCTCCGATTCCGAAAATAATTTATTGATGCTTAAATCCACAGTGTACAAGGTGTGAAGCTGTCGACGGCCATCCTAAGCTTAACGCGCCTGCTCTCGTCAGATCGCAGACTGGTACAGATCTTAGGGCCCGTTAAGTACCGGCATGGGACACTGGCTGGGAATCCCGGCTGCCGTTGACATTTTGCTCTGTTGCCGCCTTCCGTTCCGATTCCGAAAAGGATTTATTGATGCTTAAATGCACAGTATACAGGGTGTGAAGCTGTCAACGGCCATCCTAAGCTCAACGCGCCTGCTCTTGTCAGATCGCAGACTGATACCCAGCTTAGGGCCTGGTAAGTACCAGCATGGTAGACTGGCTGGAATCCCGGGTGCAGTTGACATTTTAATCTGTTGCCGCCTTCCGCTCCGATTCGGAAAAGGATTTATTGATGCTTAAATCCACAATATACAGGGTGTGAAGCTGTCAACGGCCATCCTAAGCTGAACGTGTCTGCTCTCCTCAGATCGCAGACTGCTGCCCGGCAGATACCGGCGTGGGAGACTGGCTGGCAATCCAAGGTGCCATTGACATTTTGCTCTGTTGCCGCCTTCCTCTCCGATTAATAAAAATATTTATTGATGCTTAAATCCACAGTATACAAAGTGTGAAGCTGTCAACGGCCATCCTAAGCTGAACGTGCCTGCTCTCGTCAGATCGCAGACTGCTACCCAGCTTAGGGCCTGGTAAGTACCAGCATGGGAGACTGGCTGGGAATCCCAGGTGCAGTTGACATTTTAATCTGTTGCCGCCTTCCGCTCCGATTCGGAAAACGATTTATTGATGCTTAAATGCACAGTATAAAGGGCGTGAAGCTGTCAACGGCCATCCTAAGCTGAACGCGCCTGCTCTCGTCAGAACGCAGACTGCTACCCAGCTTAGGGCCCGGTAAGTACCAGCATGGGAGACTGGCTGGGAATCCCAGGTGTTGTTGACATTTTGCTCTGTAGCCGCCTTCCGCTCCGATTCCGAAAAGGATTTATTGATGCTTAAATCCACAGTATACAGGGTGTGAAGCCGTCTACGGCTATCCTAAGCTGAATGTGCTTGTTCTTGTCAGATCGCAGACTGCTGCCCGGCAAGTACGGGCATGGGAGACTGGTTGGCAATCCAAGGTGCTATTGACATTTTGCTCTGTTGCCGCCTTCCTCTCTGATTCCGAAAAGGATTTATTGATGCTTAAATGCACAGTATAAAAAGCATGAAGCTGGCAATGGCCATCCTAAGCTGAACGCGCCTGCTCTTGTCAGATCGCAGACTGCTACCCAGCTTAGGGCCCAGTAAGTACTAGCATGGGAGACTGGCTGGGAATCCCGGGTGCCGTTGACATTTTGCTCTATTGCTGCCTTCCGCTCCGATTCCGAAAAGAATTTATTGATGCTTAAATCCACAGTATACAAGGTGTGAAGCTGTCGACGGCCATCCTAAGCTTAACGTGCCTGCTCTTGTCAGATCGCAGACTGGTACAGATCTTAGGGCCCGGTAAGTACCGGCATGGGACACTGGCTGGGAATCCCGGCTGCCGTTGACATTTTGCTCTGTTGCCGCCTTCCGTTCCGATTCCGAAAAGGATTTATTGATGCTTAAATGCACAGTATAAAGTGCGAGAAGCTGTCAACGGCCATCCTAAGCTGAACGTGCCTGCTCTCGTCAGATCGCAGACTGCTACCCAGCTTAGGGCCCGGTAAGTACCAGCATGGGAGACTGGCTGGGAATCCCAGGTGTCGTTGACATTTTGCTCTGTTGCCGCCTTACGCTCCGATTCCGAAAAGGATTTATTGATGCTTAAATCCACAGTATACAGGGTGTGAAGATGTCTACGGCCATCCTAAGCTGAATGCGCCTGTTCTCGTCAGATCGCAGACTGCTACCCAGCTTCGGGCCTGGTAAGTACCAGCATGGGAGACTGGCTGGGAATCCCGGGTGCAGTTGACATTTTGCTCTGTTTCTGCTCCGATTCCGAAAATGATTTATTGATGCTTAAATCCACAGTATACAAAGCGTGAAGCTGTCAACGGCCATCCTAAGCTGAACGCGCCTGCTCTCGTCAGATCGCAGACTGCTACCCAGCTTAGGGCCTGGTAAGTACCAGCATGGGAGACTGGCTGGGAATCCCGGGTGCAGTTGACATTTTAATCTGTTGCTGCCTTCCGCTCCGATTCGGAAAAGGATTTATTGATGCTTAAATCCACAATACACAGGGTGTGAAGCTGTCAACGGCCATCCTAAGCCTGAATGTGCCTGCTCTCCTCAGATCGCAGACTGCTGCCCGGCAGTTACCAGCATGGGAGACTGGCTGGCAATTCAAGGTGCCATTGACATTTTGCTCTGTTGCCGCCTTCCTCTCCGATTAATAAAAATATTTATTGATGCTTAAATCCACAATATACAAGGCGTGAAGATGTCAACGGCCATCCTAAGCTGAACGCGCCTGCTCTCGTCAGATTGCAGACTGCTACCCAGCTTAGGGCCCAGTAATTACCGGCATGGGAGACTGGCTGGGAATCCCGGGTGCAGTTTACATTATGCTCTGATGCCGCCTTCCGTTCCGATTCCGAAAAGGATTTATTGATGCTTAAATGCACAGTATAAAAAGCATGAAGCTTTCAATGGCCATCCTAAGCTGAACGCGCCTGCTCTCGTCAGATCGCAGACTGATACAGATCTTAGGGCCCGGTAGGTACTGGCATGGGAGACTGGCTGGGAATCCCGGTTGCCGTTGACATTTTGCTCTATTGCTGCCTTCCGCTCCGATTCCGAAAATAATTTATTGATGCTTAAATCCACAGTATACAAGGTGTGAAGCTGTCGACGGCCATCCTAAGCTTAACGCGCCTGCTCTCGTCAGATCGCAGACTGGTACAGATCTTAGGGCCCGGTAAGTACCGGCATGGGACACTGGCTGGGAATCCCGGCTGCCGTTGACATTTTGCTCTGTTGCCGCCTTCCGTTTCCGATTCCGAAAAGGATTTATTGATGCTTAAATGCACAGTATACAAAGTGTGAAGCTGTCAACGGCCATCCTAAGCTGAACGCGCCTGCTCTCGACAGATCGCAGACTGATACCCAGTTTGGGGCCTGGTAAGTTCCAGCATGGGAGACTGGCTGGGAATCCCGGCTGCCGTTGACATTTTGCTCTGTTGTCGCCTTCCGTTCCGATTCCGAAAAGGATTTATTGATGCCTAAATGCACAGTATAAAGGCCAAGAAGCTGTCAACGGCCATCCTAAGCTGAACGCGCCTGCTCTCGTCAGATTGCAGACTGCTACCCAGCTTAGGGCCCGGTAAGTACCAGCATGTGAGACTGGCTGGGAATCCCGGGTGCAGTTGACATTTTGCTCTGTTGCCGCCTTCCGTTCCGATTCCGAAAAGGATATATTGATGCTTAAATGCACAATATAAAAATCAAGAAGCTGTCAACGGCCATCCTAAGCTGAACGTGCCTGCTCTCGTCAGATCGCAGACTGCTAGCCAGCTTAGGGCCCTGTAAGTACCAGCATGGGAGACTGGCTGGGAATCCCAGGTGTCGTTGACATTTTGCTCTGTTGCCGCCTTCCGTTCCGATTCCGAAAAGGATTTATTGATGCTTAAATGCACAGTATACAAAGTGTGAAGCTGTCAACGGCCATCCTAAGCTGAACGCGCCTGCTCTCGTCAGATTGCAGACTGCTACTCAGCTTAGGGCCTGGTAAGTACCAGCATGGGAGACTGGCTGGGAATCCCGGGTGCAGTTGACATTTTAATCTGTTGCCGCCTTCCGCTTCGATTCGGAATATTATTTATTGATGCTCAAATCCACAATATAAAGGGCGTGAAGCTGTCAACGGCCATCCTAAGCTTAACGCGCCTGCTCTCGTCAGATCGCAGACTGATACCCAGCTTAGGGCCTGGTAAGTACCAGCATGGGAGACGGGCTGGGAATCCCAGGTGTCGTTGACATTTTGCTCTGTTGCCGCCTTACGCTCCGATTCCGAAAAGGATTTATTGATGCTTAAATCCACAGTATACAGGGTGTGAAGATGTCTATGGCCATCCTAAGCTGAATGCGCCTGTTCTCGTCAGATCGCAGACTGCTACCCAGCTTCGGGCCTGGTAAGTACCAGCATGGGAGACTGGCTGGGAATCCCGGGTGCAGTTGCCATTTTGCTCTGTTTCTGCTCCGATTCCGAAAATTGTTTATTGATGCTTAAATCCACAGTATACAAAGTGTGAAGCTGTCAACGGCCATCCTAAGCTGAACGCGCCTGCTCTCGTCAGATTGCAGACTGCTACCCAGCTTAGGGCCTGGTAAGTACCAGCATGGGAGACTGGCTGGGAATCCCAGGTGCAGTTGACATTTTAATCTGTTGCCGCCTTCCGCTCCGATTCGGAAAAGGATTTATTGATGCTTAAATCCACAATACACAGGGTGTGAAGCTGTCAACGGCCATCCTAAGCCTGAACGTGCCTGCTCTCCTCAGATCGCAGACTACTGCCCGGCAGTTACCGGCATGGGAGACTGGCTGGCAATCCAAGGTGCCATTGACATTTTGCTCTGTTGCCGCCTTCCTCTCCGATTAATAAAAATATTTATTGATGCTTAAATTCACAATATACAAGGCGTGAAGATGTCAACGGCCATCCTAAGCTGAACGCGCCTGCTCTCGTCAGATCGCAGACTGGTACAGATCTTAGGGCCCGGTAAGTACCGGCATGGGACACTGGCTGGGAATCCCGGCTGCCGTTGACATTTTGCTCTGTTGCCGCCTTCCGTTCCGATTCCGAAAAGGATTTATTGATGCTTAAATGCACAGTTTACAAAGTGTGAAGCTGTCAACGGCCATCCTAAGCTGAACGCGCCTGCTCTCGACAGATCGCAGACTGATACCCAGCTTAGGGCCTGGTAAGTACCAGCATGGGAGACTGGCTGGGAATCCCGGCTGCCGTTGACATTTTGCTCTGTTGCCGCCTTCCGTTCCGATTCCGAAAAGGATTTATTGATGCCTAAATGCACAGTATAAAGGGCGAGAAGCTGTCAACAGCCATCCTAAGCAGAACGCGCCTGCTCTCGTCAGATCGCAGACTGCTACCCAGCTTAGGGCCCGGTAAGTACCAGCATGGGAGACTGGCTGGGAATCCCAGGTGCAGTTGACATTTTGCTCTGTTGCCGCCTTCCGTTCCGATTCCGAAAAGGATATATTGATGCTTAAATGCACAATATAAAAATCAAGAAGCTGTCAATGGCCATCCTAAGCTGAACGCGCCTGCTCTCGGCAGATCGCAGACTGCTACCCAGCTTAGGGCCCGGTAAGTACCAGCATGGGAGACTGGCTGGGAATCCCAGATGTCGTTGACGTTGTGCTTTGTTGCCGCCTTCCGTTCTGATTCCGAAAAGGATTTATTGATGCTTAAATGCACAGTATACAATGTGTGAAGCTGTCAACGGCCATCCTAAGCTGAACGCGCCTGCTCTGGTCAGATCGCAGACTGCTACCCAGCTTAGGGCCTGGTAAGTACCAGCATGGGAGACTGGCTGGGAATCCCGGGTGCAGTTGACATTTTGCTCTGTTGCCGCCTTCCGTTCCGATTCCGAAAATGATTTATTGATGCTTAAATGCACAGTATAAAAAACATGAAGCTTTCAATGGCCATCCTAAGCTGAACGCGCCTGCTTTCGTCAGATCGCAGACTGCTACCTAGCTTAGGGCCCGGTAAGTACTGGCATGGGAGACTGGCTGGGAATCCCGGTTGCCGTTGACATTTTGCTCTATTGCTGCCTTCCGCTCCAATTCTGAAAATAATTTATTGATGCTTAAATCCACAGTATACAAGGTGTGAAGCTGTCGACGGCCATCCTAAGCATAATGCGCCTGCTCTCGTCAGAATGCAGACTGGTACAGATCTTAGGGCCCGGTAAGTACCGGCATGGGACACTGGCTGGGAATCCCGGCTGCCGTTGACATTTTGCTCTGTTGCCGCCTTCCGTTCCGATTCCGAAAAGGATTTATTGATGCTTAAATGCACAGTATACAGGGTGTGAAGCTGTCAACGCCCATCCTAAGCTGAACGCGCCTGCTCTCGTCAGATCGCAGACTGATACCCAGCTTAGGGCCTGGTAAGTACCAGCATGGGAGACTGGCTGGGAATCCAGGGTGCAGTTGACATTTTAATCTGTTGCCGCCTTCCGCTTCGATTCGGAAAATTATTTATTGATGCTTAAATTCACAATATAAAGGGCGTGAAGCTGTCAACTGCCATCCTAAGCTAAACGCGTCTGCTCTCTTCAGATCGCAGACTGCTACCCAGCTTAGGGCCCGGTAAGTACCAGCATGGGAGACTGGCTGGGAGTCCCAGGTGTTGTTGACATTTTGCTCTGTAGCCGCCTTCCGCTCCGATTCCGAAAAGGATTTATTGATGCTTAAATCCACAGTATACAGGGTGTGAAGCCGTCTACGGCTATCCTAAGCTGAATGTGCCTGTTCTTGTCAGATCGCAGACTGCTGCCCGGCAAGTACGGGCATGGGAGACTGGCTGGCAATCCAAGGTGCTATTGACATTTTGCTCTGTTGCCGCCTTCCTCTACGATTCCGAAAAGGATTTATTGATGCTTAAATGCACAGTATAAAAAGCATGAAGCTGTCAATGGCCATCCTAAGCTGAATGCGCCTGCTCTCGTCAGATCGCAGACTGCTACCCAGCTTAGCGCCCGGTAAGTACCAGCATGGTAGACTGGCTGGAATCCCGGGTGCAGTTGACATTTTAATCTGTTGCCGCCTTCCGCTCCGATTCGGAAAAGGATTTATTGATGCTTAAATCCACAATATACAGGGTGTGAAGCTGTCAACGGCCATCCTCAGCTGAACGTGTCTGCTCTCCTCAGATCGCAGACTGCTGCCCGGCAGATACCGGCGTGGGAGACTGGCTGGCAATCCAAGGTGCCATTCACATTTTGCTCTGTTGTCGCCTTCCTCTCCGATTAATAAAAATATTAATTGATGCTTAAATCCACAGTATACAAAGTGTGAAGCTGTCAACGGCCATCCTAAGCTGGACGCGCTTGCTCTCGTCAGATTGCAGACTGTTACCCAGCTTAGGGCCTGGTAAGTACCAGCATGGGAGACTGGCTGGGAATCCCGGGTGCAGTTGACATTTTAATCTGTTGCCGCCTTCCGCTCTGATTCGGAAAAGGATTTATTGATGCTTAAATGCACAGTATAAAGGGCGTGAAGCTGTCAACGGCCATCCTAAGCTGAACGCGCTTGCTCTCGTCAGAACGCAGACTGCTACCCAGCTTAGGGCCCGGTAAGTATCAGCATGGGAGACTGGCTGGGAATCTCAGGTGTTGTTGACATTTTGCTCTGTAGCCGCCTTCCGCTCCGATTCCGAAAAGGATTTATTGATGCTTAAATCCACAGTATACAGGTTGTGAAGCAGTCTACGGCTATCCTAAGCTGAATGTGCCTGTTCTTGTCAGATCGCAGACTGCTGCCCGGCAAGTACGGGCATGGGAGACTGGCTGGCAATCCAAGGTGCTATTGACATTTTGCTCTGTTGCCGCCTTCCTCTCTGATTCCGAAAAGGATTTATTGATGCTTAAATGCACAGTATAAAAAGCATGAAGCTGTCAATGGCCATCCTAAGCTGAACGCGCCTGCTCTCGTCAGATCGCAGACTGCTACCCAGCTTAGAGCCCGGTAAGTACTGGCGTGGGAGACTGGCTGGGAATCCCGGGTGTCGTTGACATTTTGCTCTGTTGCCGCCTTACGCTCCAATTCCGAAAAGGATTTATTGATGCTTAAATCCACAGTATACAGGGTGTGAAGATGTCTACGGCCATCCTAAGCTGAATGCGCCTGTTCTCGTCAGATCGCGGACTGCTACCCAGTTTCGGGCCTGGTAAGTACCAGCATGGGAGACTGGCTGGGAATCCCGGGTGCAGTTGACATTTTGCTCTGTTTCTGCTCCGATTCCGAAAATTATTTATTGATGCTTAAATCCACAGTATACAAAGTGTGAAGCTGTCAACGGCCATCCTAAGCTGAACGCGCCTGCTCTCGTCAGATCGCAGACTGCTACCCAGCTTAGGGCCTGGTAAGTACCAGCATGGGAGACTGGCTGGGAATCCCGGGTGCAGTTGACATTTTAATCTGTTGCTGCCTTCCGCTTCGATTCGGAAAAGGATTTGTTGATGCTTAAATCCACAATGCACAGGGTGTGAAGCTGTCAATGGCCATCCTAAGCCTGAACATGCCTGCTCTCCTCAGATCGCAGACTGCTCCCTGGCAGTTACCAGCATGGGAGACTGGCTGGCAATTCAAAGTGCCATTGACATTTTGCTCTGTTGCCGCCTTCCTCTCCGATTAATAAAAATGTTTATTGATGCTTAAATCCACAATATACAAGGCGTGAAGATGTCAACGGCCATCCTAAGCAGAACGCGCCAGCTCTCGTCAGATCGCAGACTGCTACCCAGCTTAGGGCCCAGTAATTACCGGCATGGGAGACTGGCTGGGAATCCCGGGTGCAGTTGACATTTTGCTCTGTTGCCGCCTTCCGTTCCGATTCCGAAAAGGATTTATTGATGCTTAAATGCACAGTATAAAAAGCATGAAGCTGTCAATGGCCTACCTAAGCTGAACGCGCCTGCTCTCGTCAGATCGCAGACTGCTACCCAGCTAAGGGCACAGTAAGTACCAGCATGGGAGACTGGCTGGGAATCCCGGGTGCAGTTGACATTTTAATCTGTTGCTGCCTTCCGCTCCGATTCCGAAAAGGATTTATTGATGCTTAAATGCACAGTATAAAAAGCATGAAGCTGTCAATGGCCATCCTAAGCTGAACGCGCCTGCTCTCGTCAGATCGCAGACTGCTCTAGCTTAGGGCCCGGTAGGTACTGGCATGGGAGACTGGCTGGGAATCCCGGTTGCCGTTGACATTTTGCTCTATTGCTGCCTTCCGCTCCGATTCCGAAAATAATTTATTGATGCTTAAATCCACAGTATACAAGGTGTGAAGCTGTCGACGGCCATCCTAAGCTTAACGCGCCTGCTCTCGTCAGATCGCAGACTGGTACAAATCTTAGGGCCCGGTAAGTACCGGCATGGGACACTGGCTGTGAATCCCGACTGCCGTTGACATTTTGCTCTGTTGCCGCCTTCCGTTCCGATTCCGAAAAGGATTTATTGATGCTTAAATGCACAGTATACAAAGTGTGAAGCTGTCAACGGCCATCCTACGCTGAACGCGCCTGCTCTCGTCAGATCGCAGACTGCTACCCAGCTTAGGGCCCGGTAAGTACCAGCATGGGAGACTGGCTGGGAATCCCGGGTGCAGTTGACATTTTGCTCTGTTGCCGCCTTCCGTTCCGTTCCGATTCCGAAAAGGATATATTGATGCTTAAATGCACAATATAAAAATCAAGAAGCTGTCAACGGCCATCCTAAGCTGAACGTGCCTGCTCTCGTCAGATCGCAGACTGCTACCCAGCTTAGGGCCCGGTAAGTACCAGCATGGGAGACTGGCTGGGAATCCCAGGTGTCGTTGACATTTTGCTCTGTTGCCGCCTTCCGTTCCGATTCTGAAAAGGATTTATTGATGCTTAAATGCACAGTATACAAAGTGTGAAGCTGTCAACAGCCATCCTAAGCTGAACGCGCCTGCTCTCGTCAGATCGCAGACTGCTACCCAGCTTAGGGCCTGGTAAGTACCAGCATGGGAGACTGGCTGGGAATCCCGGGTCTAGTTGACATTTTAATCTGTTGCCGCCTTCCGCTTCGATTCGGAATATTATTTATTGATGCTTAAATCCACAATATAAAGGGCGTGAAGCTGTCAACAGCCATCCTAAGCTGAACGCGCCTGCTCTCGTCAGATCGGAGACTGATACCCAGCTTAGGGCCTGGTAAGTACCAGCATGGGAGACTGGCTGGGAATCCCAGGTGTCGTTGACATTTTGCTCTGTTGCCGCCTTACGCTCCGATTCCGAAAAGGATTTATTGATGCTTAAATCCACAGTATACAGGGTGTGAAGATGTCTATGGCCATCCTAAGCTGAATGCGCCTGTTCTCGTCAGATCGCAGACTGCTACCCAGCTTCGGGCCTGGTAAGTTCCAGCATGGGAGACTGGCTGGGAATCCCGGGTGCAGTTGCCATTTTGCTCTGTTTCTGCTCCGATTCCGAAAATTGTTTATTGATGCTTAAATCCACAGTATACAAAGTGTGAAGCTGTCAACGGCCATCCTAAGCTGAACGCGCCTGCTCTCGTCAGATCGCAGACTTTTACCCAGCTTAGGGCCTGGTAAGTACCAGCATGGGAGACTGGCTGGGAATCCCAGGGGCAGTTGACATTTTAATCTGTTGCTGCCTTCCGCTCCGATTCGGAAAAGGATTTATTGATGCTTAAATCCACAATACACAGGGTGTGAAGCTGTCAACGGCCATCCTAAGCCTGAACGTGCCTGCTCTCCTCAGATCGCAGACTACTGTCCGGCAGTTACCAGCATGGGAGACTGGCTGGCAATCCAAGGTGCCATTGACATTTTGCTCTGTTGCCGCCTTCCTCTCCGATTAATAAAAATATTTATTGATGCTTAAATCCACAATATACAAGGCGTGAAGATGTCAACGGCCGTCCTAAGCTGAACGCGCCTGCTCTCGTCAGATCGCAGACTGCTACCCAGCTTAGGGCCCAGTAATTACGGGAATGGGAGACTGGCTGGGAATCCCGGGTGCAGTTGACATTATGCTCTGTTGCTGCCTTCCGTTCCGATTCTGAAAAGGATTTATTGATGCTTAAATTCACAGTATAAAAAGCATTAAGCTGTCAATGGCCATCCTAAGATGAACGCGCCTGCTCTCGTCAGATCGCAGACTGCTACCCAGCTAAGGGCACAGTAAGTACCAGCATGGGAGACTGGCTGGGAATCCCGGGTGCAGTTGACATTTAAATCTGTTGCCGCCTTCCGCTCCGATTCCGAAAAGGATTTATTGATACTTAAATGCACAGTATAAAAAGCATGAAGCTGTCAATGGCCATCCTAAGCTGAACGCGCCTGCTCTCGTCAGATCGCAGACTGCTCTAGCTTAGGGCCCGGTAGGTACTGGCATGGGAGACTGGCTGGGAATCCTGGTTGCCGTTGACATTTTGCTCTATTGCTGCCTTCCGCTCCGATTCCGAAAAGAATTTATTGATGCTTAAATCCACAGTATACAAGGTGTGAAGCTGTCGACGGCCATCCTAAGCTTAACGCGCCTGCTCTCGTCAGATCGCAGACTGGTACAGATCTTAGGGCCCGGTAAGTACCGGCATGGGACACTGGCTGGGAATCCCGGCTGCCGTTGACATTTTGCTCTGTTGCCGCCTTCCGTTCCGATTCCGAAAAGGATTTATTGATGCTTAAATGCACAGTATACAAAGTGTGAAGCTGTCAACGGCCATCCTAAGCTGAACGCGCCTGCTCTCGACAGATCGCAGACTGATACCCAGCTTAGGGCCTGGTAAGTACCAGCATGGGAGACTGGCTGGGAATCCCGGCTGCCGTTGACATTTTGCTCTGTTGCCGCCTTCCGTTCCGATTCCGAAAAGGATTTATTGATGCCTAAATGCACAGTATAAAGGGCGAGAAGCTGTCAACAGCCATCCTAAGCAGAACGCGCCTGCTCTCGTCAGATCGCAGACTGCTACCCAGCTTAGGGCCCGGTAAGTACCAGCATGGGAGACTGGCTGGGAATCCCGGGTGCAGTTGACATTTTGCTCTGTTGCCGCCTTCCGTTCCGATTCCGAAAAGGATATATTGATGCTTAAATGCACAATATAAAAATCAAGAAGCTGTCAACGGCCATCCTAAGCTGAACGCGCCTGCTCTCGTCAGCTCGCAGACTGCTACCCAGCTTAGGGCCCGGTAAGTACCAGCATGGGAGACTGGCTGGGAATCCCAGGTGTCGTTGACATGTTGCTCTGTTGCCGCCTTCCGTTCCGATTCCGAAAAGGATTTATTGATGCTTAAATGCACAGTATACAAAGTGTGAAGCTGTCAACGGCCATCCTAAGCTGAACGCGCCTGCTCTCGTCAGATCGCAGACTGCTACCCAGCTTAGGGCCTGGTAAGTACCAGCATGGGAGACTGGCTGGGAATCCCGGGTGCAGTTGACATTTTAATCTGTTGCCGCCTTCCGCTTCGATTCGGAAAATTATTTATTGATGCTTAAATCCACAATATAAAGGGCGTGAAGCTGTCAACGGCCATCCTAAGCTGAACGCGCCTGCTCTCGTCAGATCGCAGACTGATACCCAGCTTAGGGCCTGGTAAGTACCAGCATGGGAGACTGGCTGGGAATCCCAGGTGTCGTTGACATTTTGCTCTGTTGCCGCCTTACGCTCCGATTCCGAAAAGGATTTATTGATGCTTAAATCCACAGTATACAGGGTGTGAAGATGTCTATGGCCATCCTAAGCTGAATGCGCCTGTTCTCGTCAAATCGCAGACTGCTACCCAGCTTCGGGCCTGGTAAGTACCAGCATGGGAGACTGGCTGGGAATCCTGGGTGCAGTTGCCATTTTGCTCTGTTTCTGCTCCGATTCCGAAAATTGTTTATTGATGCTTAAATCCACAGTATACAAAGTGTGAAGCTGTCAACGGCCATCCTAAGCTGAACGCGCCTGCTGTTGTCAGATCGCAGACTGCTACCCAGCTTAGGGCCTGGTAAGTACCAGCATGGGAGACTGGCTGGGAATCCCAGGTGCAGTTGACATTTTAATCTGTTGCCGCCTTCCGCTCCGATTCGGAAAAGGATTTATTGATGCTTAAATCCACAATACACAGGGTGTGAAGCTGTCAACGGCCATCCTAAGCCTGAACGTGCCTTCTCTCCTCAGATCGCAGACTACTGCCCGGCAGTTACCGGCATGGGAGACTGGCTGGCAATCCAAGGTGCCATTGACATTTTGCTCTGTTGCCGCCTTCCTCTCCGATTAATAAAAATATTTATTGATGCTTAAATTCACAATATACAAGGCGTGAAGATGTCAACGGCCATCCTAAGCTGAACGCGCCTTCTCTCGTCAGATCGCAGACTTCTACCCAGCTTAGGGCCCAGTAAGTACCGGCATGGGAGACTGGCTGGGAATCCCGGGTGCAGTTGACATTTTGCTCTGTTGCCGCCTTCCGTTCCGATTCCGAAAATGATTTATTGATGCTTAAATGCACAGTATAAAAAACATGAAGCTGTCAATGGCCATCCTAAGCTGAACGCGCCTGCTTTCGTCAGATCGCAGACTGCTACCTAGCTTAGGGCCCGGTAAGTACTGGCATGGGAGACTGGCTGGGAATCCCGGTTGCCGTTGACATTTTGCTCTATTGCTGCCTTCCGCTCCGATTCCGAAAATAATTTATTGATGCTTAAATCCACAGTATACAAGGTGTGAAGCTGTCGACGGCCATCCTAAGCATAATGCGCCTGCTCTCGTCAGAATGCAGACTGGTACAGATCTTAGGGCCCGGTAAGTACCGGCATGGGACACTGGCTGGGAATCCCGGCTGCCGTTGACATTTTGCTATGTTGCCGCCTTCCGTTCCGATTCCGAAAAGGATTTATTGATGCTTAAATGCACAGTATACAGGGTGTGAAGCTGTCAACGGCCATCCTAAGCTGAACGCGCCTGCTCTCGTCAGATCGCAGACTGATACCCAGCTTAGGGCCTGGTAAGTACCAGCATGGGAGACTGGCTGGGAATCCAGGGTGCAGTTGACATTTTAATCTGTTGCCGCCTTCCGCTTCGATTCGGAAAATTATTTATTGATGCTTAAATCCACAATATAAAGGGCAGGAAGCTGTCAACTGCCATCCTAAGCTAAACGCATCTGCTCTCTTCAGATCGCAGACTGCTACCCAGCTTAGGGCCCGGTAAGTACCAGCATGGGAGACTGGCTGGGAGTCCCAGGTGTTGTTGACATTTTGCTCTGTAGCCGCCTTCCGCTCCGATTCCGAAAAGGATTTATTGATGCTTAAATCCACAGTATACAGGGTGTGAAGCCGTCTACGGCTATCCTTAGCTGAATGTGCCTGTTCTTGTCAGATCGCAGACTGCTGCCCGGCAAGTACGGGCATGGGAGACTGGCTGGCAATCCAAGGTGCTATTGACATTTTGCTCTGTTGCCGCCTTCCTCTACGATTCCGAAAAGGATTTATTGATGCTTAAATGCACAGTATAAAAAGCATGAAGCTGTCAATGGCCATCCTAAGCTGAATGCGCCTGCTCTCGTCAGATCGCAGACTGCTACCCAGCTTAGGGCCCGGTAAGTAATGGCATGGGAGACTGGCTGGGAATCCCGGGTGCCGTTGACATTTTGCTCTATTGCTGCCTTCCGCTCCGATTCCGAAAATAATTTATTGATGCTTAAATCCACAGTATACAAGGTGTGAAGCTGTCGACGGCCATCCTAAGCTTAACGCGCCTGCTCTCGTCAGATCGCAGACTGGTACAGATCTTAGGGCCCGGTAAGTACCGGCATGGGACACTGGCTGGGAATCCCGGCTGCCGTTGACATTTTGCTCTGTTGCCGCCTTCCGTTCCGATTCCGAAAAGGATTTATTGATGCCTAAATGCACAGTTTAAAGGGCGAGAAGCTGCCGACGGCCATCCTAAGCTGAACGCGCCTGCTCTCGTCAGATCGCAGACTGCTACCCAGCTTAGGGCCCGGTAAGTACCAGCATGGGAGACTGGCTGGGAATCCCAGGTGTCGTTGACATTTTGCTCTGTTGCCGCCTTCCGCTCCGATTCGAAAAAGGATTTATTGATGCTTAAATCAACAATATACAGGGTGTGAAGCTGTCAACGGCCATCCTAAGCCTGAACGTGCCCGCTCTCCTCAGATCGCAGACTACTGCCCGGCAGTTACCGGCATGGGAGACTGGCTGGCAATCCAAGGTGCCATTGACATTTTGCTCTGTTGCCGCCTTCCTCTCCGATTAATAAAAATATTTATTGATGCTTAAATTCACAATATACAAGGCGTGAAGATGTCAACGGCCATCCTAAGCTGAACGCGCCTGTTCTCGTCAGATCGCAGACTGCTACCCAGCTTAGGGCCCAGTAAGTACCAGCATGGGAGACTGGCTGGGAATCCCGGGTGCAGTTGACATTTTGCTCTGCTGCCGCCTTCCGTTCCGATTCCGAAAAGGATTTATTGATGCTTAAATCCACAATACACAGGGTGTGAAGCTGTCAACGGCCATCCTAAGCCTGAACGTGCCTGCTCTCCTCAGATCGCAGACTACTGCCTGGCAGTTACCGGCATGGGAGACTGGCTGGCAATCCAAGGTGCCATTGACATTTTGCTCTGTTGCCGCCTTCCTCTCCGATTAATAAAAATATTTATTGATGCTTAAATTCACAATATACAAGGCATGAAGATGTCAACGGCCATCCTAAGCTGAACGCGCCTGCTCTCGTCAGATCGCAGACTGCTACCCAGCTTAGGGCCCAGTAAGTACCGGCATGGGAGACTGGCTGGGAATCCCGGGTGCAGTTGACATTATGCTCTGTTGCCGCCTTCCGTTCCGATTCCGAAAAGGATTTATTGATGCTTAAATGCACAGAATACAGGGTGTGAAGCTGTCAACGGCCATCCTAAGCTGAACGCGCCTGCTCTCGTCAGATCGCAGACTGATACCCAGCTTAGGGCCTGGTAAGTACCAGCATGGTAGACTGGCTGGAATCCCGGGTGCAGTTGACATTTTAATCTGTTGCCGCCTTCCGCTCCGATTCGGAAAAGGATTTATTGATGCTTAAATCCACAATATACAGGGTGTGAAGCTGTCAACGGCCATCCTAAGCTGAACGTGTCTGCTCTCCTCAGATCGCAGACTGCTGCCCGGCAGATACCGGCGTGGGAGACTGGCTGGCAATCCAAGGTGCCATTGACATTTTGCTCTGTTGCCGCCTTCCTCTCCGATTAATAAAAATATTAATTGATGCTTAAATCCACAGTATACAAAGTGTGAAGCTGTCAACGGCCATCCTAAGCTGGACGCGCCTGCTCTCGTCAGATTGCAGACTGTTACCCAGCTTAGGGCCTGGTAAGTACCAGCATGGGAGACTGGCTGGGAATCCCGGGTGCAGTTGACATTTTAATCTGTTGCCGCCTTCCGCTCTGATTCGGAAAAGGATTTATTGATGCTTAAATGCACAGTATAAAGGTCGTGAAGCTGTCAACGGCCATCCTAAGCTGAACGCGCTTGCTCTCGTCAGAACGCAGACTGCTACCCAGCTTAGGGCCCGGTAAGTATCAGCATGGGAGACTGGCTGGGAATCCCAGGTGTTGTTGACATTTTGCTCTGTAGCCGCCTTCCGCTCCGATTCCGAAAAGGATTTATTGATGCTTAAATCCACAGTATACAGGTTGTGAAGCAGTCTACGGCTATCCTAAGCTGAATGTGCCTGTTCTTGTCAGATCGCAGACTGCTGCCCGGCAAGTACGGGCATGGGAGACTGGCTGGCAATCCAAGGTGCTATTGACATTTTGCTCTGTTGCCGCCTTCCTCACTGATTCCGAAAAGGATTTATTGATGCTTAAATGCACAGTATAAAAAGCATGAAGCTGTCAATGGCCATCCTAAGCTGAACGCGCCTGCTCTCGTCAGATCGCAGACTGCTACCCAGCTTAGAGCCCGGTAAGTACTGGCGTGGGAGACTGGCTGGGAATCCCGGGTGCAGTTGACATTTTGCTCTGTTGCCGCCTTACGCTCCGATTCCGAAAAGGATTTATTGATGCTTAAATCCACAGTATACAGGGTGTGAAGATGTCTACGGCCATCCTAAGCTGAATGCGCCTGTTCTCGTCAGATCGCAGACTGCTACTCAGCTTCGGGCCTGGTAAGTACCAGCATGGGAGACTGGCTGGGAATCCCGGGTGCAGTTGACAATTTGCTCTGTTTCTGCTCCGATTCCGAAAATTATTTATTGATGCTTAAATCCACAATACACAGGGTGTGAAGCTGTCAACGGCCATCCTAAGCCTGAACATGCCTGCTCTCCTCAGATCGCAGACTGCTGCCCGGCAGTTACCAGCATGGGAGACTGGCTGGCAATTCAAGGTGCCATTGACATTTTGCTCTGTTGCTGCCTTCCTCTCCGATTAATAAAAATATTTATTGATGCTTAAATCCACAATATACAAGGCGTGAAGATGTCAACGGCCATCCTAAGCTGAACGCGCCTGCTCTTGTCAGATCGCAGACTGCTACCCAGCTTAGGGCCCAGTAATTACCGGCATGGGAGACTGGCTGGGAATCCCGGGTGCAGTTGACATTATGCTCTGTTGCCGCCTTCCGTTCCGATTCCGAAAATAATTTATTGATGCTTAAATCCACAGTATACAAGGTGTGAAGCTGTCGACGGCCATCCTAAGCTTAACGCGCCTGCTCTCGTCAGATCGCAGACTGCTACCCAGCTTAGGGCCTGGTAAGTACCAGCATGGGAGACTGGCTGGGAATCCCAGGTGCAGTTGACAATTTAATCTGTTGCCGCCTTCCGCTCCGATTCGGAAAAGGATTTATTGATGCTTAAATCCACAATACACAGGGTGTGAAGCTGTCAACGGCCATCCTAAGCCTGAACGTGCCTGCTCTCCTCAGATCGCAGACCACTGCCCGGCAGTTACCGGCATGGGAGACTGGCTGGCAATCCAAGGTGCCATTGACATTTTGCTCTGTTGCCGCCTTCCTCTCCGATTAATAAAAATATTTATTGATGCTTAAATTCACAATATACAAGGCGTGAAGATGTCAACGGCCATCCTAAGCTGAACGCGCCTGCTCTCGTCAGATCGCAGACTGCTACCCAGCTTAGGGCCCAGTAAGTACCGGCATGGGAGACTGGCTGGGAATCCCGGGTGCAGTTGCCATTTTGCTCTGTTTCTGCTCCGATTCCGAAAATTATTTATTGATGCTTAAATCCACAGTATACAAAGTGTGAAGCTGTCAACGGCCATCCTAAGCTGAACGCGCCTGCTCTCGTCAGATCGCAGACTGCTACCCAGCTTAGGGCCTGGTAAGTACCAGCATGGGAGACTGGCTGTGAATCCCAGGTGCAGTTGACATTTTAATCTGTTGCCGCCTTCCGCTCCGATTCGGAAAAGGATTTATTGATGCTTAAATCCACAATACACAGGGTGTGAAGCTGTCAACGGCCATCCTAAGCCTGAACGTGCCTGCTCTCCTCAGATCGCAGACTACTGCCCGGCAGTTACCGGCATGGGAGACTGGCTGGCAATCCAAGGTGCCACTGACATTTTGCTCTGTTGCCGCCTTCCTCTCCGATTAATAAAAATATTTATTGATGCTTAAATTCACAATATACAAGGCGTGAAGATGTCAACGGCCATCCTAAGCTGAACGCGCCTTCTCTCGTCAGATCGCAGACTGCTACCCAGCTTAGGGCCCAGTAAGTACCGGCATGGGAGACTGGCTGGGAATCCCGGGTGCAGTTGACATTTTGCTCTGTTGCCGCCTTCCTCTACGATTCCGAAAATGATTTATTGATGCTTAAATGCACAGTATAAAAATCATGAAGCTGTCAATGGCCATCCTAAGCTGAACGCGCCTGCTTTCGTCAGATCGCAGACTGCTACCTAGCTTAGGGCCCGGTAAGTACTGGCATGGGAGACTGGCTGGGAATCCCGGTTGCCGTTGACATTTTGCTCTATTGCTGCCTTCCGCTCCGATTCCGAAAATAATTTATTGATGCTTAAATCCACAGTATACAAGGTGTGAAGCTGTCGACGGCCATCCTAAGCTGAACGCGCCTGCTCTCGTCAGAATGCAGACTGGTACAGATCTTAGGGCCCGGTAAGTACCGGCATGGGACACTGGCTGGGAATCCCGGCTGCCGTTGACATTTTGCTCTGTTGCCGCCTTCCGTTCCGATTCCGAAAAGGATTTATTGATGCTTAAATGCACAGTATACAGGGTGTGAAGCTGTCAACGGCCATCCTAAGCTGAACGCGCCTGCTCTCGTCAGATCGCAGACTGATACCCAGCTTAGGGCCTGGTAAGTACCAGCATGGGAGACTGGCTGGGAATCCAGGGTGCAGTTGACATTTTAATCTGTTGCCGCCTTCCGCTTCGATTCGGAAAATTATTTATTGATGCTTAAATCCACAATATAAAGGGCGTGAAGCTGTCAACTGCCATCCTAAGCTGAACGCGTCTGCTCTCTTCAGATCGCAGACTGCTACCCAGCTTAGGGCCCGGTAAGTACCAGCATGGGAGACTGGCTGGGAGTCCCAGGTGTTGTTGACATTTTGCTCTGTAGCCGCCTTCCGCTCCGATTCCGAAAAGGATTTATTGATGCTTAAATCCACAGTATACAGGGTGTGAAGCCGTCTACGGCTATCCTAAGCTGAATGTGCCTGTTCTTGTCAGATCGCAGACTGCTGCCCGGCAAGTACGGGCATGGGAGACTGGCTGGCAATCCAAGGTGCCATTGACATTTTGCTCTGTTGCCGCCTTCCTCTACGATTCCGAAAAGGATTTATTGATGCTTAAATGCACAGTATTAAAAGCATGAAGCTGTCAATGGCCATCCTAAGCTGAATGCGCCTGCTCTCGTCAGATCGCAGACTGCTACCCAGCTTAGGGCCCGGTAAGTACTGGCATGGGAGACTGGCTGGGAATCCCAGGTGCCGTTGACATTTTGCTCTGTTGCCGCCTTCCGTTCCGATTCCGAAAAGGATTTATTGATGCCTAAATGCACAGTTTAAAGGGCGAGAAGCTGTCGACGGCCATCCTAAGCTGAACCCGCCTGCTCTCGTCAGATCGCAGACTGCTACCCAGCTTAGGGCCCGGTAAGTACCAGCATGGGAGACTGGCTGGGAATCCCAGGTGTCGTTGACTTTTTGCTCTGTTGCCGCCTTCCGCTCCGATTCCGAAAAGGTTTTATTGATGCTTAAATCCACAGTATACAGGGTGTGAAGATGTCTATGGCCATCCTAAGCTGAATGCGCCTGTTCTCGTCAGATCGCAGACTGCCACCCAGCTTCGGGCCTGGTAAGTACCAGCATGGGAGACTGGCTGGGATTATCGGGTGCAGTTGACATTTTGCTCCGATTCCGAAAATTATTTATTGATGCTTAAATCCACAGTATACAAAGTGTGAAGCTGTCAACAGCCATCCTAAGCTGAACACGCCTGCTCTCGTCAGATCGCAGACTGCTACCCAGCTTAGGGCCTGGTAAGTACCAGCATGGGTGACTGGCTGGGAATCCCGGGTGCAGTTGACATTTTAATCTGTTGCCGCCTTCCGCTCCGATTCGGAAAAGGATTTATTGATGCTTAAATCAACAATATACAGGGTGTGAAGCTGTCAACGGCCATCCTAAGCCTGAACGTGCCTGCTCTCCTCAGATCGCAGACTGCTGTCCGGCAGTTACCGGCATGGGAGACTGGCTGGCAATCCAAGGTGCCATTGACATTTTGCTCTGTTGCCGCCTTCCTCTCCGATTAATAAAAATATTTATTGATGCTTAAATCCACAATATACAAGGCGTGAAGATGTCAACGGCCATCCTAAGCTGAACGCGCCTGCTCTCGTCAGATCGCAGACTGCTACCCAGCTTAGGGCCCAGTAAGTACCGGCATGGGAGACTGGCTGGGAATCCCGGGTGCAGTTGACATTATGCTCTGTTGCCGCCTTCCGTTCCGATTCCGAAAAGGATTTATTGATGCTTAAATCCACAATACACAGGGTGTGAAGCTGTCAACGGCCATCCTAAGCTGAACGCGCCTGCTCTCGTCAGATCGCAGACTGATACCCAGCTTAGGGCCTGGTAAGTACCAGCATGGTAGACTGGCTGGAATCCCGGGTGCAGTTGACATTTTAATCTGTTGCCGCCTTCCGCTCCGATTCGGAAAAGGATTTATTGATGCTTAAATCCACAATATACAGGGTGTGAAGCTGTCAACGGCCATCCTAAGCTGAACGTGTCTGCTCTCCTCAGATCGCAGACTGCTGCCCGGCAGATACCGGCGTGGGAGACTGGCTTGCAATCCAAGGTGCCATTGACATTTTGCTCTGTTGCCGCCTTCCTCTCCGATTAATAAAAATATTAATTGATGCTTAAATCCACAGTATACAAAGTGTGAAGCTGTCAACGGCCATCCTAAGCTGGACGCGCCTGCTCTCGTCAGATTGCAGACTGTTACCCAGCTTAGGGCCTGGTAAGTACCAGCATGGGAGACTGGCTGGGAATCCCGGGTGCAGTTGACATTTTAATCTGTTGCTGCCTTCCGCTCTGATTCGGAAAAGGATTTATTGATGCTTAAATGCACAGTATAAAGGGCGTGAAGCTGTCAACGGCCATCATAAGCTGAACGCGCTTGCTCTCGTCAGAACGCAGACTGCTACCCAGCTTAGGGCCCGGTAAGTACCAGCATGGGAGACTGGCTGGGAATCCCAGGTGTTGTTGACATTTTGCTCTGTAGCCGCCTTCCGCTCCAAATCCGAAAAGGATTTATTGATGCTTAAATCCACAGTATACAGGTTGTGAAGCCGTCTACGGCTATCCTAAGCTGAATGTGCCTGTTCTTGTCAGATCGCAGACTGCTGCCCGGCAAGTACAGGCATGGGAGACTGGCTGACAATCCAAGGTGCTATTGACATTTTGCTCTGTTGCCGCCTTCCTCTCTGATTCCGAAAAGGATTTATTGATGCTTAAATGCACAGTATAAAAAGCATGAAGCTGTCAATGGCCATCCTAAGCTGAACGCGCCTGCTCTCGTCAGATCGCAGACTGCTACCCAGCTTAGAGCCCGGTAAGTACTGGCATGGGAGACTGGCTGGGAATCCCGGGTGCAGTTGACATTTTGCTCTGTTGCCGCCTTACGCTCCGATTCCGAAAAGGATTTATTGATGCTTAAATCCACAGTATACAGGGTGTGAAGATGTCTACGGCCATCCTAAGCTGAATGCTCCTGTTCTCGTCAGATCGCAGACTGCTACCCAGCTTCGGGCCTGGTATGTACCAGCATGGGAGACTGGCTGGGAATCCCGGGTGCAGTTGACATTTTGCTCTGTTTCTGCTCCGATTCCGAAAATTATTTATTGATGCTTAAATCCACAATACACAGGGTGTGAAGCTGTCAACGGCCATCCTAAGCCTGAACATGCCTGCTCTCCTCAGATCGCAGACTGCTGCCCGGCAGTTACCAGCATGGGAGACTGGCTGGCAATTCAAAGTGCCATTGACATTTTGCTCTGTTGCCGCCTTCCTCTCCGATTAATAAAAATATTTATTGATGCTTAAATCCACAATATACAAGGCGTGAAGATGTCAACGGCCATCCTAAGCTGAACGCGCCTGCTCTTGTCAGATCGCAGACTGCTACCCAGCTAAGGGCACAGTAAGTACCAGCATGGGAGACTGGCTGGGAATCCCGGGTGCAGTTGACATTTTAATCTGTTGCCGCCTTCCGCTTCAATTCCGAAAAGGATTTATTGATGCTTAAATGCACAGTATAAAAAGCATGAAGCTGTCAATGGCCATCCTAAGCTGAATGCGCCTGCTCTCGTCAGATCGCAGACTGCTCTAGCTTAGGGCCCGGTAGGTACTGGCATGGGAGACTGGCTGGGAATCCCGGTTGCCGTTGACATTTTGCTCTATTGCTGCCTTCCGCTCCGATTCCGAAAATTATTTATTGATGCTTAAATCCACAGTATACAAGGTGTGAAGCTGTCGACGGCCATCCTAAGCTTAACGCGCCTGCTCTCGTCAGATAGCAGACTGCTACCCAGCTTAGGGCCTGGTAAGTACCAGCATGGGAGACTGGCTGGGAATCCCAGGTGCAGTTGACAATTTAATCTGTTGCCGCCTTCCGCTCCGATTCGGAAAAGGATTTATTGATGCTTAAATCCACAATACACAGGGTGTGAAGCTGTCAACGGCCATCCTAAGCCTGAACGTGCCTGCTCTCCTCAGATCGCAGACCACTGCCCGGCAGTTACCGGCATGGGAGACTGGCTGGCAATCCAAGGTGCCATTGACATTTTGCTCTGTTGCCGCCTTCCTCTCCGATTAATAAAAATATTTATTGATGATTAAATTCACAATATACAAGGCGTGAAGATGTCAACGGCCATCCTAAGCTGAACGCGCCTGCTCTCGTCAGATCGCAGACTGCTACCCAGCTTAGGGCCCAGTAAGTACCGGCATGGGAGACTGGCTGGGAATCCCGGGTGCAGTTGCCATTTTGCTCTGTTTCTGCTCCGATTCCGAAAATTATTTATTGATGCTTAAATCCACAGTATACAAAGTGTGAAGCTGTCAACGGCCATCCTAAGCTGAACGCTCCTGCTCTCGTCAGATCGCAGACTGCTACCCAGCTTAGGGCCTGGTAAGTACCAGCATGGGAGACTGGCTGGGAATCCCAGGTGCAGTTGACATTTTAATCTGTTGCCGCCTTCCGCTCCGATTCGGAAAAGGATTCATTGATGCTTAAATCCACATTACACAGGGTGTGAAGCTGTCAACGGCCATCCTAAGCCTGAACGTGCCTGCTCTCCTCAGATCGCAGACTACTGCCCGGCAGTTACTGGCATGGGAGACTGGCTGGCAATCCAAGGTGCCATTGACATTTTGCTCTGTTGCCGCCTTCCTCTCCGATTAATAAAAATATTTATTGATGCTTAAATTCACAATATACAAGGCGTGAAGATGTCAACGGCCATCCTAAGCTGAACGCGCCTTCTCTCGTCAGATCGCAGACTGCTACCCAGCTTAGGGCCCAGTAAGTACTGGCATGGGAGACTGGCTGGGAATCCCGGGTGCAGTTGACATTTTGCTCTGTTGCCGCCTTCCGTTCCGATTCCGAAAATGATTTATTAATGCTTAAATGCACAGTATAAAAATCATGAAGCTGTCAATGGCCATCCTAAGCTGAACGCGCCTGCTTTCGTCTGATCGCAGACTGCTACCTAGCTTAGGGCCCGGTAAGTACTGGAATCCCGGACATTTTGCTCTATTGCTGCCTTCCGCTCCGATTCCGAAAATAATTTATTGATGCTTAAATCCACAGTATACTAGGTGTGAAGCTGTCGACGGCCATCCTAAGCTTAACGCGCCTGCTCTCGTCAGAATGCAGACTGGTACAGATCTTAGGGCCCGGTAAGTACCGGCATGGGACACTGGCTGGGAATCCCGGCTGCCGTTGACATTTTGCTCTGTTGCCGCCATCCGTTCCGATTCCGAAAAGGATTTATTGATGCTTAAATGCACAGTATACAGGGTGTGAAGCTGTCAACGGCCATCCTAAGCTGAACGCGCCTGCTCTCGTCAGATCGCAGACGGATACCCAGCTTAGGGCCTGGTATGTACCAGCATGGGAGACTGGCTGGGAGTCCCAGGTGTTGTTGACATTTTGCTCTGTAGCCGCCTTCCGCTCCGATTCCGAAAAGGATTTATTGATGCTTAAATCCACAGTATACAGGGTGTGAAGCCGTCTACGGCTATCCTAAGCTGAATGTGTCTGTTCTTGTCAGATCGCAGACTGCTGCCCGGCAAGTACGGGCATGGGAGACTGGCTGGCAATCCAAGGTGCTATTGACATTTTGCTCTGTTGCCGCCTTCCTCTACGATTCCGAAAAGGCTTTATTGATGCTTAAATGCACAGTATAAAAAGCATGAAGCTGTCAATGGCCATCCTAAGCTGAATGCGCCTGCTCTCGTCAGATCGCAGACTGCTACCCAGCTTAGGGCCCGGTAAGTACTGGCATGGGAGCCTGGCTGGGAATCCCGGGTGCCGTTGACATTTTGCTCTATTGCTGCCTTCCGCTCCGATTCCGAAAATAATTTATTGATGCTTAAATCCACAGTATACAAGGTGTGAAGCTGTCGACGGCCATCCTAAGCTTAACGCGCCTGCTCTCGTCAGATCGCAGACTGGTACAGATCTTAGGGCCCGGTAAGTACCGGCATGGGACACTGGCTGGGAATCCCGGCTGCCGTTGACATTTTGCTCTGTTGCCGCCTTCCGTTCCGATTCCGAAAAGGATTTATTGATGCCTAAATGCACAGTTTAAAGGGCGAGAAGCTGTCGACGGCCATCCTAAGCTGAACGCGCCTGCTCTCGTCAGATCGCAGACTGCTACCCAGCTTAGGGCCCGGTAAGTACCAGCATGGGAGACTGGCTGGGAATCCCAGGTGTCGTTGACATTTTGCTCTGTTGCCGCCTTCCGCTCCGATTCCGAAAAGGTTTTATTGATGCTTAAATCCACAGTATACAGGGTGTGAAGATGTCTATGGCCATCCTAAGCTGAATGTGCCTGTTCTCGTCAGATCGCAGACTGCCACCCAGCTTTGGGCCTGGTAAGTACCAGCATGGGTGACTGGCTGGGAATCCCGGGTGCAGTTGACATTTTAATCTGTTGCCGCCTTCCGCTCCGATTCGGAAAAGGATTTATTGATGCTTAAATCAACAATATACAGGGTGTGAAGCTGTCAACGGCCATCCTAAGCCTGAACGTGCCTGCTCTCCTCAGATCACAGACTACTGCCCGGCATGGGAGACTGGCTGGCAATCCAAGGTGCCATTGACATTTTGCTCTGTTGCCGCCTTCCTCTCCGATTAATAAAAATATTTATTGATGCTTAAATTCACAATATACAAGGCGTGAAGATGTCAACGGCCATCCTAAGCTGAACGCGCCTGCTCTCGTCAGATCGCAGACTGCTACCCAGCTTAGGGCCCAGTAAGTACCGGCATGGGAGACTGGCTGGGAATCCCGGGTGCAGTTGACATTTTGCTCTGTTGCCGCCTTCCGTTCCGATTCCGAAAAGGATTTATTGATGCTTAAATCCACAATACACAGGGTGTGAAGCTGTCAACGGCCATCCTAAGCCTGAACGTGCCTGCTCTCCTCAGATCGCAGACTACTGCCTGGCAGTTACCGGCATGGGAGACTGGCTGGCAATCCAAGGTGCCATTGACATTTTGCTCTGTTGCCGCCTTCCTCTCCGATTAATAAAAATATTTATTGATGCTTCAATTCACAATATACAAGGCGTGAAGATGTCAACGGCCATCCTAAGCTGAACGTGCCTGCTCTCGTCAGATCGCAGACTGCTACCCAGCTTAGGGCCCAGTAAGTACCGGCATGGGAGACTGGCTGGGAATCCCGGGTGCAGTTGACATTATGCTCTGTTGCCGCCTTCTGTTCTGATTCCGAAAAGGATTTATTGATGCTTAAATGCACAGTATAAAAAGCATGAAGCTGTCAACGGCCATCCTAAGCTGAACGCGCCTGCTCTCGTCAGATCGCAGACTGCTACCCAGCTTAGGGCCCAGTAAGTACCGGCATGGGAGACTGGCTGGGAATCCCGGGTGCAGTTGACATTATGCTCTGTTGCCGCCTTCCGTTCCGATTCCGAAAAGGATTTATTGATGCTTAAATGCACAGAATACAGGGTGTGAAGCTGTCAACGGCCATCCTAAGCTGAACGCGCCTGCTCTCGTCAGATCGCAGACTGATACCCAGCTTAGGGCCTGGTAAGTACCAGCATGGTAGACTGGCTGGAATCCCGGGTGCAGTTGACATTTTAATCTGTTGCCGCCTTCCGCTCCGATTCGGAAAAGGATTTATTGATGCTTAAATCCACAATATACAGGGTGTGAAGCTGTCAACGGCCATCCTAAGCTGAACGTGTCTGCTCTCCTCAGATCGCAGACTGCTGCCCGGCAGATACCGGCGTGGGAGACTGGCTGGCAATCCAAGGTGCCATTGACATTTTGCTCTGTTGCCGCCTTCCTCTCCGATTAATAAAAATATTAATTGATGCTTAAATCCACAGTATACAAAGTGTGAAGCTGTCAACGGCCATCCTAAGCTGGACGTGCCTGCTCTCGTCAGATTGCAGACTGTTACCCAGCTTAGGGCCTGGTAAGTACCAGCATGGGAGACTGGCTGGGAATCCCGGGTGCAGTTGACATTTTAATCTGTTGCCGCCTTCCGCTCTGATTCGGAAAAGGATTTATTGATGCTTAAATGCACAGTATAAAGGGCGTGAAGCTGTCAACGGCCATCCTAAGCTGAACGCGCTTGCTCTCGTCAGAACGCAGACTGCTACCCAGCTTAGGGCCCGGTAAGTACCAGCATGGGAGACTGGCTGGGAATCCCAGGTGTTGTTGACATTTTGCTCTGTAGCCGCCTTCCGCTCCGATTCCGAAAAGGATTTATTGATGCTTAAATCCACAGTATACAGGTTGTGAAGCCGTCTACGGCTATCCTAAGCTGAATGTGCCTGTTCTTGTCAGATCGCAGACTGCTGCCCGGCAAGTACGGGCATGGGAGACTGGCTGGCAATCCAAGGTGCTATTGACATTTTGCTCTGTTGCCGCCTTCCTCTCTGATTCCGAAAAGGATTTATTGATGCTTAAATCAACAATATACAGGGTGTGAAGCTGTCAACGGCCATCCTAAGCCTGAACGTGCCTGCTCTCCTCAGATCGCAGACTGCTGCCCGGCAGTTACCGGCATGGGAGTCTGGCTGGCAATCCAAGGTGCCATTGACATTTTGCTCTGTTGCCGCCTTCCTCTCCGATTAATAAAAATATTTATTGATGCTTAAATCCACAATATACAAGGCGTGAAGATGTCAACGGCCATCCTAAGCTGAACGCGCCTGCTCTCGTCAGATCGCAGACGGCTACCCAGCTTAGGGCCCGGTAAGTACTGGCATGGGAGACTGGCTGGGAATCCCGGGTGCCGTTGACATTTTGCTCTATTGCTGCCTTCCGCTCCAATTACGAAAAGAATTTATTGATGCTTAAATCCACAGTATACAAGGTGTGAAGCTGTCGACGGCCATCCTAAGCTTAACGCGCCTGCTCTCGTCAGATCGCAGACTGGTACAGATCTTAGGGCCCGGTAATTACCGGCATGGGACACTGGCTGGGAATCCCGGCTGCCGTTGACATTTTGCTCTGTTGCCGCCTTCCGTTCCGATTCTGAAAAGGATTTATTGATGCTTAAATGCACAGTATAAAGGGCGAGAAGCTGTCAACGGCCATCCTAAGCTGAACGCGCCTGCTCTCGTCAGATCGCAGACTGCTACCCAGCTTAGGGCCGGGTAAGTACCAGCATGGGAGACTGGCTGGGAATCCCAGGTGTCGTTGACATTTTGCTCTGTTGCCGCCTTACGCTCCGATTCCGAAAAGGATTTATTGATGCTTAAATCCACAATACACAGGCTGTGAAGCTGTCAACGGCCATCCTAAGCTGAACGCGCCTGCTCTCGTCAGATCGCAGACTGATACCCAGCTTAGGGCCTGGTAAGTACCAGCATGGTAGACTGGCTGGAATCCCGGGTGCAGTTGACATTTTAATCTGTTGCCGCCTTCCGCTCCGATTCGGAAAAGGATTTATTGATGCTTAAATCCACAATATACAGGGTGTGAAGCTGTCAACGGCCATCCTAAGCTGAACGTGTCTGCTCTCCTCAGATCGCAGACTGCTGCCCGGCAGATACCGGCGTCGGAGACTGGCTGGCAATCCAAGGTGCCATTGACATTTTGCTCTGTTGCCGCCTTCCTCTCCGATTAATAAAAATATTAATTGATGCTTAAATCCACAGTATACAAAGTGTGAAGCTGTCAACGGCCATCCTAAGCTGGACGCGCCTGCTCTCGTCAGATTGCAGACTGTTACCCAGCTTAGGGCCTGGTAAGTACCAGCATGGGAGACTGGCTGGGAATCCCGGGTGCAGTTGACATTTTAATCTGTTGCTGCCTTCCGCTCTGATTCGGAAAAGGATTTATTGATGCTTAAATGCACAGTATAAAGGGCGTGAAGCTGTCAACGGCCATCCTAAGCTGAACGCGCTTGCTCTCGTCAGAACGCAGACTGCTACCCAGCTTAGGGCCCGGTAAGTACCAGCATGGGAGACTGGCTGGGAATCCCAGGTGTTGTTGACATTTTGCTCTGTAGCCGCCTTCCGCTCCGATTCCGAAAAGGATTTATTGATGCTTAAATCCACAGTATACAGGTTGTGAAGCCGTCTACGGCTATCCTAAGCTGAATGTGCCTGTTCTTGTCAGATCGCAGACTGCTGCCCGGCAAGTACAGGCATGGGAGACTGGCTGACAATCCAAGGTGCTATTGACATTTTGCTCTGTTGCCGCCTTCCTCTCTGATTCCGAAAAGGATTTATTGATGCTTAAATGCACAGTATAAAAAGCATGAAGCTGTCAATGGCCATCCTAAGCTGAACGCGCCTGCTCTCGTCAGATCGCAGACTGCTACCCAGCTTAGAGCCCGGTAAGTACTGGCATGGGAGACTGGCTGGGAATCCCGGGTGCAGTTGACATTTTGCTCTGTTGCCGCCTTACGCTCCGATTCCGAAAAGGATTTATTGATGCTTAAATCCACAGTATACAGGGTGTGAAGATGTCTACGGCCATCCTAAGCTGAATGCTCCTGTTCTCGTCAGATCGCAGACTGCTACCCAGCTTCGGGCCTGGTATGTACCAGCATGGGAGACTGGCTGGGAATCCCGGGTGCAGTTGACATTTTGCTCTGTTTCTGCTCCGATTCCGAAAATTATTTATTGATGCTTAAATCCACAATACACAGGGTGTGAAGCTGTCAACGGCCATCCTAAGCCTGAACATGCCTGCTCTCCTCAGATCGCAGACTGCTGCCCGGCAGTTACCAGCATGGGAGACTGGCTGGCAATTCAAAGTGCCATTGACATTTTGCTCTGTTGCTGCCTTCCTCTCCGATTAATAAAAATATTTATTGATGCTTAAATCCACAATATACAAGGCGTGAAGATGTCAACGGCCATCCTAAGCTGAACGCGCCTGCTCTTGTCAGATCGCAGACTGCTACCCAGCTAAGGGCACAGTAAGTACCAGCATGGGAGACTGGCTGGGAATCCCGGGTGCAGTTGACATTTTAATCTGTTGCCGCCTTCCGCTTCGATTCCGAAAAGGATTTATTGATGCTTAAATGCACAGTATAAAAAGCATGAAGCTGTCAATGGCCATCCTAAGCTGAACGCGCCTGCTCTCGTCAGATCGCAGACTGCTCTAGCTTAGGGCCCGGTAGGTACTGGCATGGGAGACTGGCTGGGAATCCCGGTTGCCGTTGACATTTTGCTCTATTGCTGCCTTCCGCTCCGATTCCGAAAATTATTTATTGATGCTTAAATCCACAGTATACAAGGTGTGAAGCTGTCGACGGCCATCCTAAGCTTAACGCGCCTGCTCTCGTCAGATAGCAGACTGCTACCCAGCTTAGGGCCTGGTAAGTACCAGCATGGGAGACTGGCTGGGAATCCCAGGTGCAGTTGATAATTTAATCTGTTGCCGCCTTCCGCTCCGATTCGGAAAAGGATTTATTGATGCTTAAATCCACAATACACAGGGTGTAAAGCTGTCAACGGCCATCCTAAGCCTGAACGTGCCTGCTCTCCTCAGATCGCAGACCACTGCCCGGCAGTTACCGGCATGGGAGACTGGCTGGCAATCCAAGGTGCCATTGACATTTTGCTCTGTTGCCGCCTTCCTCTCCGATTAATAAAAATATTTATTGATGATTAAATTCACAATATACAAGGCGTGAAGATGTCAACGGCCATCCTAAGCTGAACGCGCCTGCTCTCGTCAGATCGCAGACTGCTACCCAGCTTAGGGCCCAGTAAGTACCGGCATGGGAGACTGGCTGGGAATCCCGGGTGCAGTTGCCATTTTGCTCTGTTTCTGCTCCGATTCCGAAAATTATTTATTGATGCTTAAATCCACAGTATACAAAGTGTGAAGCTGTCAACGGCCATCCTAAGCTGAACGCTCCTGCTCTCGTCAGATCGCAGACTGCTACCCAGCTTAGGGCCTGGTAAGTACCAGCATGGGAGACTGGCTGGGAATCCCAGGTGCAGTTGACATTTTAATCTGTTGCCGCCTTCCGCTCCGATTCGGAAAAGGATTTATTGATGCTTAAATCCACAATACACAGGGTGTGAAGCTGTCAACGGCCATCCTAAGCCTGAACGTGCCTGCTCTCCTCAGATCGCAGACTACTGCCCGGCAGTTACCGGCATGGGAGACTGGCTGGCAATCCAAGGTGCCATTGACATTTTGCTCTGTTGCCGCCTTCCTCTCCGATTAATAAAAATATTTATTGATGCTTAAATTCACAATATACAAGGTGTGAAGATGTCAACGGCCATCCTAAGCTGAACGCGCCTTCTCTCGTCAGATCGCAGACTGCTACCCAGCTTAGGGCCCAGTAAGTACTGGCATGGGAGACTGGCTGGGAATCCCGGGTGCAGTTGACATTTTGCTCTGTTGCCGCCTTCCGTTCCGATTCCGAAAATGATTTATTAATGCTTAAATGCACAGTATAAAAATCATGAAGCTGTCAATGGCCATCCTAAGCTGAACGTGCCTGCTTTCGTCTGATCGCAGACTGCTACCTAGCTTAGGGCCCGGTAAGTACTGGCATGGGAGACTGGCTGGGAATCCCGGTTGCCGTTGACATTTTGCTCTATTGCTGCCTTCCGCTCCGATTCCGAAAATAATTTATTGATGCTTAAATCCACAGTATACTAGGTGTGAAGATGTCGACGGCCATCCTAAGCTTAACGCGCCTGCTCTCGTCAGAATGCAGACTGGTACAGATCTTAGGGCCCGGTAAGTACCGGCATGGGACACTGGCTGGGAATCCCGGCTGCCGTTGACATTTTGCTCTGTTGCCGCCATCCGTTCCGATTCCGAAAAGGATTTATTGATGCTTAAATGCACAGTATACAGGGTGTGAAGCTGTCAACGGCCATCCTAAGCTGAACGCGCCTGCTCTCGTCAGATCGCAGACTGATACCCAGCTTAGGGCCTGGTAAGTACCAGCATGGGAGACTGGCTGGGAGTCCCAGGTGTTGTTGACATTTTGCTCTGTAGCCGCCTTCCGCTCCGATTCCGAAAAGGATTTATTGATGCTTAAATCCACAGTATACAGGGTGTGAAGCCGTCTACGGCTATCCTAAGCTGAATGTGTCTGTTCTTGTCAGATCGCAGACTGCTGCCCGGCAAGTACGGGCATGGGAGACTGGCTGGCAATCCAAGGTGCTATTGACATTTTGCTCTGTTGCCGCCTTCCTCTACGATTCCGAAAAGGCTTTATTGATGCTTAAATGCACAGTATAAAAAGCATGAAGCTGTCAATGGCCATCCTAAGCTGAATGCGCCTGCTCTCGTCAGATCGCAGACTGCTACCCAGCTTAGGGCCCGGTAAGTACTGGCATGGGAGCCTGGCTGGGAATCCCGGGTGCCGTTGACATTTTGCTCTATTGCTGCCTTCCGCTCCGATTCCGAAAATAATTTATTGATGCTTAAATCCACAGTATACAAGGTGTGAAGCTGTCGACGGCCATCCTAAGCTTAACGCGCCTGCTCTCGTCAGATCGCAGACTGGTACAGATCTTAGGGCCCGGTAAGTACCGGCATGGGACACTGGCTGGGAATCCCGGCTGCCGTTGACATTTTGCTCTGTTGCCGCCTTCCGTTCCGATTCCGAAAAGGATTTATTGATGCCTAAATGCACAGTTTAAAGGGCGAGAAGCTGTCGACGGCCATCCTAAGCTGAACGCGCCTGCTCTCGTCAGATCGCAGACTGCTACCCAGCTTAGGGCCCGGTAAGTACCAGCATGGGTGACTGGCTGGGAATCCCGGGTGCAGTTGACATTTTAATCTGTTGCCGCCTTCCGCTCCGATTCGGAAAAGGATTTATTGATGCTTAAATCAACAATATACAGGGTGTGAAGCTGTCAACGGCCATCCTAAGCCTGAACGTGCCTGCTCTCCTCAGATCACAGACTACTGCCCGGCAGTTACCGGCATGGGAGACTGGCTGGCAATCCAAGGTGCCATTGACATTTTGCTCTTTTGCCGCCTTCCTCTCCGATTAATAAAAATATTTATTGATGCTTAAATTCACAATATAAAAGGCGTGAAGATGTCAACGGCCATCCTAAGCTGAACGCGCCTGCTCTCGTCAGATCGCAGACTGCTACCCAGCTTAGGGCCCAGTAAGTACCGGCATGGGAGACTGGCTGGGAATCCCGGGTGCAGTTGACATTTTGCTTTGTTGCCGCCTTCCGTTCCGATTCCGAAAAGGATTTATTGATGCTTAAATCCACAATACACAGGGTGTGAAGCTGTCAACGGCCATCCTAAGCCTGAACGTGCCTGCTCTCCTCAGATCGCAGACTACTGCCTGGCAGTTACCGGCATGGGAGACTGGCTGGCAATCCAAGGTGCCATTGACATTTTGCTCTGTTGCCGCCTTCCTCTCCGATTAATAAAAATATTTATTGATGCTTCAATTCACAATATACAAGGCGTGAAGATGTCAACGGCCATCCTAAGCTGAACGTGCCTGCTCTCGTCAGATCGCAGACTGCTACCCAGCTTAGGGCCCAGTAAGTACCGGCATGGGAGACTGGCTGGGAATCCCGGGTGCAGTTGACATTATGCTCTGTTGCCGCCTTCTGTTCTGATTCCGAAAAGGATTTATTGATGCTTAAATGCACAGTATAAAAAGCATGAAGCTGTCAACGGCCATCCTAAGCTGAACGCGCCTGCTCTCGTCAGATCGCAGACTGCTACCCAGCTTAGGGCCCAGTAAGTACCGGCATGGGAGACTGGCTGGGAATCCCGGGTGCAGTTGACATTATGCTCTGTTGCCGCCTTCCGTTCCGATTCCGAAAAGGATTTATTGATGCTTAAATGCACAGAATACAGGGTGTGAAGCTGTCAACGGCCATCCTAAGCTGAACGCGCCTGCTCTCGTCAGATCGCAGACTGATACCCAGCTTAGGGCCTGGTAAGTACCAGCATGGTAGACTGGCTGGAATCCCGGGTGCAGTTGACATTTTAATCTGTTGCCGCCTTCCGCTCCGATTCGGAAAAGGATTTATTGATGCTTAAATCCACAATATACAGGGTGTGAAGCTGTCAACGGCCATCCTAAGCTGAACGTGTCTGCTCTCCTCAGATCGCAGACTGCTGCCCGGCAGATACCGGCGTGGGAGACTGGCTGGCAATCCAAGGTGCCATTGACATTTTGCTCTGTTGCCGCCTTCCTCTCCGATTAATAAAAATATTAATTGATGCTTAAATCCACAGTATACAAAGTGTGAAGCTGTCAACGGCCATCCTAAGCTGGACGCGCCTGCTCTCGTCAGATTGCAGACTGTTACCCAGCTTAGGGCCTGGTAAGTACCAGCATGGGAGACTGGCTGGGAATCCCGGGTGCAGTTGACATTTTAATCTGTTGCCGCCTTCCGCTCTGATTCGGAAAAGGATTTATTGATGCTTAAATGCACAGTATAAAGGGCGTGAAGCTGTCAACGGCCATCCTAAGCTGAACGCGCTTGCTCTCGTCAGAACGCAGACTGCTACCCAGCTTAGGGCCCGGTAAGTACCAGCATGGGAGACTGGCTGGGAATCCCAGGTGTTGTTGACATTTTGCTCTGTAGCCGCCTTCCGCTCCGATTCCGAAAAGGATTTATTGATGCTTAAATCCACAGTATACAGGTTGTGAAGCCGTCTACGGCTATCCTAAGCTGAATGTGCCTGTTCTTGTCAGATCGCAGACTGCTGCCCGGCAAGTACGGGCATGGGAGACTGGCTGGCAATCCAAGGTGCTATTGACATTTTGCTCTGTTGCCGCCTTCCTCTCTGATTCCGAAAAGGATTTATTGATGCTTAAATCAACAATATACAGGGTGTGAAGCTGTCAACGGCCATCCTAAGCCTGAACGTGCCTGCTCTCCCCAGATCGCAGACTGCTGCCCGGCAGTTACCGGCATGGGAGTCTGGCTGGCAATCCAAGGTGCCATTGACATTTTGCTCTGTTGCCGCCTTCCTCTCCGATTAATAAAAATATTTATTGATGCTTAAATCCACAATATACAAGGCGTGAAGATGTCAACGGCCATCCTAAGCTGAACGCGCCTGCTCTCGTCAGATCGCAGACGGCTACCCAGCTTAGGGCCCGGTAAGTACTGGCATGGGAGACTGGCTGGGAATCCCGGGTGCCGTTGACATTTTGCTCTATTGCTGCCTTCCGCTCCAATTACGAAAAGAATTTATTGATGCTTAAATCCACAGTATACAAGGTGTGAAGCTGTCGACGGCCATCCTAAGCTTAACGCGCCTGCTCTCGTCAGATCGCAGACTGGTACAGATCTTAGGGCCCGGTAATTACCGGCATGGGACACTGGCTGGGAATTCCGGCTGCCGTTGACATTTTGCTCTGTTGCCGCCTTCCGTTCCGATTCTGAAAAGGATTTATTGATGCTTAAATGCACAGTATAAAGGGCGAGAAGCTGTCAACGGCCATCCTAAGCTGAACGCGCCTGCTCTCGTCAGATCGCAGACTGCTACCCAGCTTAGGGCCCGGTAAGTACCAGCATGGGAGACTGGCAGGTAATCCCAGGTGTCGTTGACATTTTGCTCTGTTGCCGCCTTACGCTCCGATTCCGAAAAGGATTTATTGATGCTTAAATCCACAGTATACAGGGTGTGCAGATGTCTACGGCCATCCTAAGCTGAATGCGCCTGTTCTCGTCAGATCGCAGACTGCTACCCAGCTTCGGGCCTGGTAAGTACCAGCATGGGAGACTGGCTGGGAATCCCGAGTGCAGTTGACATTTTGCTCCGATTCCGAAAATAATTTATTGATGCTTAAATCCACAGTATACAAAGTGTGAAGCTGTCAACAGCCATCCTAAGCTGAACGTGCCTGCTCTCGTCAGATTGCAGACTGCTACCCAGCTTAGGGCCTGGTAAGTACCAGCATGGGAGACTGGCTGGAATCCTGGGTGCAGTTGACATTTTAATCTGTTGCCGCCATCCGCTCCGATTCGGAAAAGGATTTATTGATGCTTAAATCCACAATATACAACACGTGAAGATGTCAACGGCCATCCTAAGCTGAACGCGCCTGCTCTCGTCAGATTGCAGACTGCTACCCAGCTTAGGGCCCAGTAAGTACCGGCATGGGAGACTGGCTGGGAATCCCGGGTGCAGTTGACATTTTGCTCTGTTGCCGCCTTCCTCTCCGATTCCGAAAAGGATTTATTGGTGCTTAAATGCGCAGTATAAAAATCATGAAGCTGTCAATGGCCATCCTAAGCTGAATGCGCCTGTTCTCGTCAGATCGCAGACTGCTTCCCAGCTTCGGGCCTGGTAAGTACCAACATGGGAGACTGGCTGGGAATCCCGGGTGAAGTTGACATTTTGCTCTGTTTCTTCTCCGATTCCGAAAATTATTTATTGATGCTTAAATCCACAGTATACAAAGTGTGAAGCTGTCAACGGCCATCCTAAGCTGAACGCGCCTGCGCTCGTCAGATCGCAGAATGCTACTCAGCTTAGGGCCTGGTAAGTACCAGCATGGGAGACTGGCTGAGAATCCCGGTTGCCGTTGACGTTTTGCTCTGTTTCTGCTCCGATTCCGAAAATTATTTATTGATGCTTAAATCCACAGTATACAAAGTGTGAAGCTGTCAACGGCCATCCTAAGCTGAACGCGCCTGCTCTCGTCAGATCGCAGACTGCTACCCAGCTTAGGGCCCGGTAAGTACCAGCATGGGAGACTGGCTGGGAATCCCAGGTGTTGTTGACATTTTGCTCTGTAGCCGCCTTCCGCTTCGATTTCGAAAATGATTTATTGATGCTTAAATCCACAGTATACAGGGTGTGAAGCCGTCTACGGCTATCCTAAGCTGAATGTGCCTGTTCTTGTCAGATCGCAGACTGCTGCCCGGCAAGTACAGGCATGGGAGACTGGCTGGGAATCCAAGGTGCTATTGACATTTTGCTCTGTTGCCGCCTTCCTTTCCGATTCCGAAAAGGATTTATTGATGCTTAAATGCACAGTATAAAAAGCATGAAGCTGTCAATGGCCGTCGTAAGCTGAACGCGCCTGCTCTCGTCAGATCGCAGACTGCTACCCAGCTTACGGCCCGGTAAGTACTGGCATGGGAGACTTGCTGGGAATCCCAGGTGCCGTTGACATTTTGCTCTATTGCTGCCTTCCGCTCCGATTCCGAAAATAATTTATTGATGCTTAAATCCACAGTATACAAGGTGTGAAGCTGTCAACGGCCATCCTAAGCTTAACGCGCCTGCTCTCGTCAGATCGCAGACTGGTACAGATCTTAGGGCCCGGTAAGTACCGGCATGGGACACTGGCTGGGAATCCCGGCTGCCATTGACATTTTGCTCTGTTGCCGCCTTCCGCTCCGATTCGGAAAAGGATTTATTGATGCTTAAATGCACAGTATAAAGGGCGTGATGCTGTTAACGGCCATCCTAAGCTGAACGCGCCTGCTCTCATCAGATCGCAGACTGCTACCAAGCTTAGGGCCCGGTAAGTACCAGCATGGGAGACTGGCTGGGAATCCCAGGTGTTGTTGACATTTTGCTCTGTAGCCGCCTTCCGCTCCGATTCCGTAAAGGATTTATTGATGCTTAAATCCACAGTATACAGGGTTTGAAGCCGTCTACGGCTATCCTAAGCTGAATGTGCCTGTTCTTGTCAGATCGCAGACTGCTGCCCGGCACGTACGGGCATGGGAGACTGGCTGGCAATCCAAGGTGCTATTGACATTTTGCTCTGTTGCCGCCTTCCTCTCCGATTCCGAAAAGGATTTATTGATGCTTAAATGAACAGTATAAAAAGCATGAAGCTGTCAATGGCCATCCTAAGCTGAACGCGCCTGCTCTCGTCAGATCGCAGACTGCTACCCAGCTGAGGGCCCGGTAAGTACTGGCATGGGAGACTGGCTGGGAATCCCGGGTGCCGTTGACATTTTGCTCTATTGCTGCCTTCCGTTCCGATTCCGAAAAGGATTTATTGATGCTTAAATGCACAGTATAAAGGGCGGGAAGCTGTCAACGGCCATCCTAAGCTGAAAGCGCCTGCTCTCGTCAGATCGCAGAATGCTACCCAGCATAGGGCCCGGTAAGTACCAGCATGGGAGACTGGCTGGGAATCCCAGGTGTTGTTGACATTTTGTTCTGTTGCCGCTCCGATTCCGAAAAGGATTTATTGATGCTTAAATCCACAGTATACAGGGTGTGAAGATGTCTACGGCCATCCTAAGCTGAATGTGCCTGTTCTCGTCAGATCGCAGACTGCTACCCAGCTTCGGGCCTGGTAAGTACCAGCATGGGAGACTGGCTGGGAATCCCGGCTGCCGTTGACATTTTGCTCTGTTTCTGCCTTCCGCTCCGATTCCGAAAAGAATTTATTGATGCTTAAATCCACAGCATACAAGGTGTAAAGCTGTCGACGGCCATCCTAAGCTTAACGCGCCTGCTCTCGTCAGATCGCAGACTGGTACAGATCTTAGGGCCCGGTAAGTACCGGCATGGGACACTGGCTGGGAATCCCGGCTGCCGTTGACATTTTGCTCTGTTGCCGCCTTCCGTTCCGATTCCGAAAAGGATTTATTGATGCTTAAATGCACAGTATACAAAGTGTGAAGCTGTCAACGGCCATCCTAAGCTGAACGCGCCTGCTCTCGTCAGATCGCAGACTGCTACCCAGCTTAGGGCCTGGTAAGTGCCAGCATGGGAGACTGGCTGGGAATCCCGGGTGCAGTTGACATTATAATCTGTTGCCGCCTTCCGATCCAATTCGGAAAAGGATCTATTGATGCTTAAATCCACAATATACAGGGTGTGAAGCTGTCAACGGCCATCCTAAGCCTGAACGTGCCTGCTGTCCTGAGATCGCAGACTGCTGCCCGGCAGATATCGGCATGGGAGACTGGCTGGCAATCCAAGGTGCCATTGACATTTTGCTCTGTTGCCGCCTTCTTCTCCGATTAATAAAAATATTTATTGATGCTTAAATCCACAATATACAAGGCGTAAAGATGTCAACGGCCATCCTAAGCTGAACGCGCCTGCTCTCGTCAGATCGCAGACTGCTACCCAGCTTAGGGCCCAGTAAGTACCGGCATGGGAGACTGGCTGGGAATCCCGGGTGCAGTTGACATTTTGCTCTGTTGCCGCCTTCCGCTCCGATTCGGAAAATGATTTATTGATGCTTAAACGCACAGTATAAAGGGCGTGAAGCTGTCAACGGCCATCCTAAGCCTGAACGTGCCTGCTCTCGTCAGATCGCAGACTGCTACCTAGCTTAGGGCCCGGTAAGTACCAGCATGGGAGACTGGCTGGGAATCCCGGCTGCCGTTGACATTTTGCTCTGTTGCCGCCTTCCGTTCCGATTCCGAAAAGGATTTATTGATGCTTAAATGCACAGTATAAAGGGCGAGAAGCTGTAAACGGCCATCCTAAGCTGAACGCGCCTGCTCTCGTCAGATCGCAGACTGCTACCCAGCTTAGGGCCCGGTAAGTACCAGCATGGGAGACTGGCTGGGAATCCCAGGTGTCGCTGAAATTTTGTTCTGTTGCCGCCATCCGCTCCGATTCCGAAAAGGATTTATTGATGCTTAAATCCACAGTATACAGGGTATGAAGATGTCTACGGCCATCCTAAGCTGAATGCGCCTGTTCTCGTCAGATCGCAGACTGCTACCCAGCTTCGGGCCTGGTAAGTACCGGCATGGGAGACTGGCTGGGAATCCCGGTTGCCGTTGACATTTTGCTCCGATTCCGAAAATTATTTATTGATGCTTAAATCCACAGTATACAAAGTGTGAAGCTGTCAACGGCCATCCTAAGCTGAATGCGCCTGCTCTCGTCAGATTGCAGACTGCTACCCAGCTTAGGGCCCGGTAAGTACCAGCATGGGAGACTGGCTGGGAATCCCAGTTGTTGTTGACATTTTGCTCTGTAGCCGCCTTCCGCTTCGATTCCGAAAAGGATTTATTGATGCTTAAATCCACAGTATACAGGGTGTGAAGGCGTCTTTGTCTATCCTAAGCTGAATGTGCCTGTTCTTGTCAGATTGCAGACTGCTGCCCGGCAAGTACGGGCATGGGAGACTGGCTGGCAATCCAAGGAACTATTGACATTTTGCTCTGTTGCCGCCTTCCTCTCCGATTCCGAAAAGGATTTATTGATGCTTAAATGCACAGTATAAAAAGCATGAAGCTGTCAATGGCCATCCTAAGCTGAACGCGCCTGCTCTTGTCAGATCGCAGACTGCTACCCAGCTTAGGGCCTGGTAAGTACTGGCATGGGAGACTGGCTGGGAATCCCAGGTGCCTTTGACATTTTGCTCTATTGCTGCCCTCCGCTCCGATTCCGAAAAGAATTTATTGATGCTTAAATCCACAGTATGCAAGGTGTGAAGCTGTCGACGGCCATCCTAAGCTTAACGTGCCTGCTCTCGTCAGATCGCAGACTGGTACAGATCTTAGGGCCCGGTAAGTACCGGCATGGGAAACTGGCTGGGAATCCCGGCTGTCGTTGACATTTTGCTCTGTTGCCGCCTTCCGTTCCGATTCCGAAAAGGATTTATTGATGCTTAAATGCACAGTATACAAAGTATACAAAGTGTGCAAAGTGTGAAGCTGTCAACGGCCATCCTAAGCTGAACTCGCCTGCTCTCGTCAGATCGCAGACTGCTACCCAGCTTAGGGCCTGGTAAGTACTAGCATGGGAGACTGGCTGGGAATCCCGGGTGCAGTTGACATTTTAATCTGTTGCCGCCTTCCGATCCAATTCGGAAAAGGATCTATTGATGCTTAAATCCACAATATACAGGGTGTGAAGCTGTCAACGGCCATCCTAAGCCTGAACGTGCCTGCTGTCTTCAGATCGCAGACTGCTGCCCGGCAGATACCGGCATGGGAGACTGGCTGGCAATCCAAGGTGCCATTGACATTTTGCTCTGTTGCCGCCTTCTTCTCCGATTAATAAAAATATTTATTGATGCTTAAATCCACAATATACAAGGCGTGAAGATGTCAACGGCCATCCTAAGCTGAACGCGCCTGCTCTCGTCAGATCGCAGACTGCTACCCAGCTTAGGGCCCAGTAAGTACCGGCATGGGAGACTGGCTGGGAATCCCGGGTGCAGTTGACATTATGCTCTGTTGCCGCCTTCCGTTCCGATTCCGAAAAGGATTTATTGATGCTTAAATGCACAGTATAAATAGCATGAAGCTGTCAATGGCCATCCTAAGCTGAACGCGCCTGCTCTCGTCATATCGCAGACTGCTACCCAGCTTAGGGCCCAGTAAGTACCGGCATGGGAGACTGGCTGGGAATCCCGGGTGCAGTTGACATCTTGCTCTGTTGCCGCCTTCCCTTCCGATTCCGAAAAGGATTTATTGATGCTTAAATGCACAGTATAAAAATCATGAAGCTGTCAATGGCCATCCTAAGCTGAACGCGCCTGCTCTCGTCAGATCGCAGACTGCTACCCAGCTTAGGGCCCAGTAGGTACTGGCATGGGAGACTGGCTGGGAATCCCAGGTGCAGTTGACATTTTAATCTGTTGCAGCCTTCCGCTCCGATTCGGAAAAGGATTTATTGATGCTTAAATCCACAATACACAAGGTGTGAAGCTGTCAACGGCCATCCTAAGCCTGAACGTGCCTGCCCTCCTCAGATCGCAGACTACTGCCCGGCAGTTACCGGCATGGGAGACTGGCTGGCAATCCAAGGTGCCATTGACATTTTGCTCTGTTGCCGCCTTCCTCTTCGATTAATAAAAATATTTATTGATGCTTAAATCAACAATATACAAGGCATGAAGCTGTCAACGGCCATCCTAAGCTGAACGCGCCTGCTCTCGTCAGATCGCAGACTGCTACCCAGCTTCGGGCCTGGTAAGTACCAGCATGGGAGACTGGCTGGGAATTCCGGGTGCAGTTGACATTTTGCTCTGTTTCTGCTCCGATTCCGAAAATTATTTATTGATGCTTAAATCCACAGTATACAAAGTGTGAAGCTGTCAACGGCCATCCTAAGCTGAACGCGCCTGTGCTCGTCAGATAGCAGACTGCTACCCAGCTTAGGGCCTGGTATGTACCAACATGGGAGACTGGCTGGGAATCCCGGGTGCAGTTGACATTTTAATCTGTTGCCGCCTTCCGCTCCGATTCGGAAAAGGATTTATTGATGCTTAAATCCACAATATACAGGGTGTGAAGCTGTCAACGGCCATCCTAAGCCTGAACGTGCCTGCTCTCCTCAGATCGCAGACTGCTGCCTGGCAGTTACCGGCATGGGAGACTGGCTGGCAATCCAAGGTGCCATTGACATTTTGCTCTGTTGCCGCCTTCCTCTCCGATTAATAAAAATATTTATTGATGCTTAAATCCACAATATACAAGGCGTGAAGATGTCAACGGCCATCCTAAGCTGAACGCGCCTGCTCTCGTCAGATCGCAGACGGCTACCCAGCTTAGGGCCCGGTAAGTACTGGCATGGGAGACTGGCTGGGAATCCCGGGTGCCGTTGACATTTTGCTCTATTGCTGCCTTCCGCTCCAATTCCGAAAAGAATTTATTGATGCTTAAATCCACAGTATACAAGGTGTGAAGCTGTCGACGGCCATCCTAAGCTTAACGCGCCTGCTCTCGTCAGATCGCAGACTGGTACAGATCTTAGGGCCCGGTAATTACCGGCATGGGACACTGGCTGGGAATCCCGGCTGCCGTTGACATTTTGCTCTGTTGCCGCCTTCCGTTCCGATTCTGAAAAGGATTTATTGATGCTTAAATGCACAGTATAAAGGGCGAGAAGCTGTCAACGGCCATCCTAAGCTGAACGCGCCTGCTCTCGTCAGATCGCAGACTGCTACCCAGCTTAGGGCCCGGTAAGTACCAGTATGGGAGACTGGCTGGGAATCCCAGGTGTCGTTGACATTTTGCTCTGTTGCCGCCTTACGCTCCGATTCCGAAAAGGATTTATTGATGCTTAAATCCACAGTATACAGGGTGTGCAGATGTCTACGGCCATCCTAAGCTGAATGCGCCTGTTCTCGTCAGATCGCAGACTGCTACCCAGCTTCGGGCCTGGTAAGTACCAGCATGGGAGACTGGCTGGGAATCCCGAGTGCAGTTGACATTTTGCTACGATTCCGAAAATAATTTATTGATGCTTAAATCCACAGTATACAAAGTGTGAAGCTGTCAACAGCCATCCTAAGCTGAACATGCCTGCTCTCGTCAGATTGCAGACTGCTACCCAGCTTAGGGCCTGGTAAGTACCAGCATGGGAGACTGGCTGGAATCCTGGGTGCAGTTGACATTTTAATCTGTTGCCGCCATCCGCTCCGATTCGGAAAAGGATTTATTGATGCTTAAATCCACAATATACAACACGTGAAGATGTCAACGGCCATCCTAAGCTGAACGCGCCTGCTCTCGTCAGATTGCAGACTGCTACCCAGTTTAGGGCCCAGTAAGTACCGGCATGGGAGACTGGCTGGGAATCCCGGGTGCAGTTGACATTTTGCTCTGTTGCCGCCTTCCTCTCTGGTTCCGAAAAGGATTTATTGGTGCTTAAATGCGCAGTATAAAAATCATGAAGCTGTCAATGGCCATCCTAAGCTGAACGCGCCTGCTCTCGTCACATCGCAGACTGCTACCCAGCTTAGGGCCTGGTAAGTACTGGCATGGGAGACTGGCTGGGAATCCCGGTTGCCGTTGACATTTTGCTCTGTTGCCGCCCTCCGTTCCGATTCCGAAAAGGATTTATTGATGCTTAAATGCACAGTATACAAAGTGTGAAGCTGTCAACGGCCATCCTAAGCTGAACGCGCCTGCTCTCGTCAGATCGCAGACTGCTACCCAGCTTAGGGCCTGGTAAGTACCAGCATGGGAGACTGGCTGGGAATCCCGGGTGCAGTTGACATTTTAATCTGTTGCTGCCTTCCGCTCCGATTCGGAAAAGGATTTATTGATGCTTAAATGCACAGTATAAAGGGCGTGAAGCTGTCAACGGCCATCCTAAGCTGAACGCGCCTGCTCTCGTCAGATCGCAGACTGCTACCCAGCTTAGGGCCCGGTAAGTACCAGCATGGGAGACTGGCTGGCAATCCCAGGTGTTGTTGACATTTTGCTCTGTAGCCGCCTTCCGCTCCGATTCCGAAAAGGATTTATTGATGCTTAAATCCACAGTATACAGGGTGTGAAGCCGTCTACGGCTGTCCTAAGCTGAATGTGCCTGTTCTTGTCAGATCGCAGACTGCTGCCCGGCAAGTACTAACATGGGAGACTGGCTGGGAATCCCGGGTGCAGTTGACATTTTGCTCTGTTGCCGCCTTCCGTTCCGATTCCGAAAAGGATTTATTGATGCTTAAATGCACAGTATAAAAATCATGAAGCTGTCAATGGCCATCCTAAGCTGAACGCGCCTGCTCTCGTCAGATCGCAGACTGCTACCCAGCTTAGGGCCTGGTAAGTACTGGCATGGGACACTGGCTGGGAATCCCGGCTGCCGTTGACATTTTGCTCTTTTGCCGCCTTCCGCTCCGATTCCGAAAAGGATTTATTGATGCCTGAATGCACAGTATAAAGGGCGAGAAGCTGTCAACGGCCATCCTAAGCTGAACGCGCCTGCTCTCGTCAGATCGCAGACTGCTACCCAGCTTAGGGCCCGGTAAGTACCAGCATGGGAGACTGGCTGGGAATCCCAGGTGTCGTTGACATTTTGCTATGTTGCCGCCTTTCGCTCCGATTCCGAAAAAGGATTTATTGATGCTTAAATCCACAGTATACAGGGTGTGAAGATGTCTACGGCCATCCTAAGCTGAATGCGCCTGTTCTCGTCAGATCGCAGACTGCTACCCAGCTTAGGGCCCGGTAAGTACCAGCTTGGGAGACTGGCTGGGAATCCCAGGTGTTGTTGACATTTTGCTCTGTAGCCGCCTTCCGCTTCGATTCCGAAAAGGATTTATTGATGCTTAAATCCACAGTATACAGGGTGTGAAGCCGTCTACGGCTATCCTAAGCTGAATGTGCCTGTTCTTGTCAGATCGCAGACTGCTGCCCGGCAAGTACGGGCATGGGAGACTGGCTGGCAATCCAAGGTGCTATTGACATTTTGCTCTGTTGCCGCCTTCCTCTCTGATTCCGAAAAGGATTTATTGATGCTTAAATGCACAGTATAAAAAGCATGAAGCTGTCAATGGCCATCGTAAGCTGAAGGCGCCTGCTCTCGACAGATCGCACACTGCTACCCAGCTTAGGGCCCGGAAAGTACTGGCATGGGAGACTGGCTGGGAATCCCAGGTGCCGTTGACATTTTGCTCTATTGCCGCCTTCCGTTCCGATTCCGAAAAACGATTTATTGATGCTTAAATGCACAGTATAAAGGGCGAGAAGCTGTCAACGGCCATCCAAAGCTGAACGCGCCTGCTCTCGTCAGATCGCAGACTGATACCCAGCTTAGGGCCCGGTAAGTTCCAGCATGGGAGACTGGCTGGGAATCCCGGGTGCAGTTGACATTTTGCTCTGTTTCTGTTCCGATTCCGAAAATTATTTATTGATGCTTAAATCCACAGTATACAAAGTGCGAAGCTGTCAACGGCCATCCTAAGCTGAACGCGCCTGCTCTCGTCAGATCGCAGACTGCTACCCAGCTTAGGGCCTGGTAAGTACCAGCATGGGAGAATGGCTGGGAATCCCGGGTGCAGTTGACATTTTAATCTGTTGCCGCCTTCCGCTCCGATTCGGAAAAGGATTTATTGATGCTTAAATGCACAGTATAAAGGGCGTGAAGCTGTCAACGGCCATCCTAAGCTGAACGCGCCTGCTCTCGTCAGATCGCAGACTGCTACCCAGCTTAGGGCCCGGTAAGTACCAGCATGGGAGACTGGCTGGGAATCCCAGGTGTTGTTGACATTTTGCTCTAAAGCCGCCTTCCGCTTCGATTCCGAAAAGGATTTATTGATGCTTAAATAAACAGTATACAGGGTGTGAAGATGTCTACAGCCATCCTAAGCTGAATGCGCCTGTTCTCGTCAGATCGCAGACTGCTTCCCAGCTTCGGGCCTGGTAAGTACCAACATGGGAGACTGGCTGGGAATCCCGGGTGAAGTTGACATTTTGCTCTGTTTCTTCTCCGATTCCGAAAATTATTTATTGATGCTTAAATCCACAGTATACAAAGTGTGAAGCTGTCAACGGCCATCTTAAGCTGAACGCGCCTGCGCTCGTCAGATCGCAGAATGCTACTCAGCTTAGGGCCTGGTAAGTACCAGCATGGGAGACTGGCTGGGAATCCCGGTTGCCGTTGACGTTTTGCTCTGTTTCTGCTCCGATTCCGAAAATTATTTATTGATGCTTAAATCCACAGTATACAAAGTGTGAAGCTGTCAACGGCCATCCTAAGCTGAACGCGCCTGCTCTCGTCAGATCGCAGACTGCTACCCAGCTTAGGGCCCGGTAAGTACCAGCATGGGAGACTGGCTGGGAATCCCAGGTGTTGTTGACATTTTGCTCTGTAGCCGCCTTCCGCTTCGATTTCGAAAATGATTTATTGATGCTTAAATCCACAGTATACAGGGTGTGAAGCCGTCTACGGCTATCCTAAGCTGAATGTGCCTGTTCTTGTCAGATCGCAGACTGCTGCCCGGCAAGTACAGGCATGGGAGACTGGCTGGGAATCCAAGGTGCTATTGACATTTTGCTCTGTTGCCGCCTTCCTTTCCGATTCCGAAAAGGATTTATTGATGCTTAAATGCACAGTATAAAAAGCATGAAGCTGTCAATGGCCGTCGTAAGCTGAACGCGCCTGCTCTCGTCAGATCGCAGACTGCTACCCAGCTTACGGCCCGGTAAGTACTGGCATGGCAGACTTGCTGGGAATCCCAGGTGCCGTTGACATTTTGCTCTATTGCTGCCTTCCGCTCCGATTCCGAAAATAATTTATTGATGCTTAAATCCACAGTATACAAGGTGTGAAGCTGTCAACGGCCATCCTAAGCTTAACGCGCCTGCTCTCGTCAGATCGCAGACTGGTACAGATCTTAGGGCCCGGTAAGTACCGGCATGGGACACTGGCTGGGAATCCCGGCTGCCATTGACATTTTGCTCTGTTGCCGCCTTCCGCTCCGATTCGGAAAAGGATTTATTGATGCTTAAATGCACAGTATAAAGGGCGTGATGCTGTTAACGGCCATCCTAAGCTGAACGCGCCTGCTCTCATCAGATCGCAGACTGCTACCAAGCTTAGGGCCCGGTAAGTACCAGCATGGGAGACTGGCTGGGAATCCCAGGTGTTGTTGACATTTTGCTCTGTAGCCGCCTTCCGCTCCGATTCCGTAAAGGATTTATTGATGCTTAAATCCACAGTATACAGGGTTTGAAGCCGTCTACGGCTATCCTAAGCTGAATGTGCCTGTTCTTGTCAGATCGCAGACTGCTGCCCGGCAAGTACGGGCATGGGAGACTGGCTGGCAATCCAAGGTGCTATTGACATTTTGCTCTGTTGCCGCCTTCCGTTCCGATTCCGAAAAGGATTTATTGATGCTTAAATGCACAGTATAAAAAGCATGAAGCTGTCAATGGCCATCCTAAGCTGAACGCGCCTGCTCTTGTCAGATCGCAGACTGCTACCCAGCTTAGGGCCTGGTAAGTACTGGCATGGGAGACTGGCTGGGAATCCCAGGTGCCTTTGACATTTTGCTCTGTAGCCGCCTTCCGCTTCGATTTCGAAAAGGATTTATTGATGCTTAAATCCACAGTATACAGGGTGTGAAGCCGTCTTTGTCTATCCTAAGCTGAATGTGCCTGTTCTTGTCAGATTGCAGACTGGTGCCCGGCAAGTACGGGCATGGGAGACTGGCTGGCAATCCAAGGAACTATTGACATTTTGCTCTGTTGCCGCCTTCCTCTCCGATTCCGAAAAGGATTTATTGATGCTTAAATGCACAGTATAAAAAGCATGAAGCTGTCAATGGCCATCCTAAGCTGAACGCGCCTGCTCTTGTCAGATCGCAGACTGCTACCCAGCTTAGGGCCTGGTAAGTACTGGCATGGGAGACTGGCTGGGAATCCCAGGTGCCTTTGACATTTTGCTCTATTGCTGCCCTCCGCTCCGATTCCGAAAAGAATTTATTGATGCTTAAATCCACAGTATGCAAGGTGTGAAGCTGTCGACGGCCATCCTAAGCTTAACGTGCCTGCTCTCGTCAGATCGCAGACTGCTACCCAGCTTAGGGCCTGGTAAGTACCAGCATGGGAGACTGGCTGGGAATCCCGGCTGTCGTTGACATTTTGCTCTGTTGCCGCCTTCCGTTCCGATTCCGAAAAGGATTTATTGATGCTTAAATGCACAGTATACAAAGTGTGCAAAGTGTGAAGCTGTCAACGGCCATCCTAAGCTGAACGCGCCTGCTCTCGTCAGATCGCAGACTGCTACCCAGCTTAGGGCCTGGTAAGTACCAGCATGGGAGACTGGCTGGGAATCCCGGGTGCAGTTGACATTTTAATCTGTTGCCGCCTTCCGATCCAATTCGGAAAAGGATCTATTGATGCTTAAATCCACAATATACAGGGTGTGAAGCTGTCAACGGCCATCCTAAGACTGAACGTGCCTGCTGTCTTCAGATCGCAGACTGCTACCCGGCAGATACCGGCATGGGAGACTGGCTGGCAATCCAACGTGCCATTGACATTTTGCTCTGTTGCCGCCTTCTTCTCCGATTAATAAAAATATTTATTGATGCTTAAATCCACAATATACAAGGCGTAAAGATGTAAACGGCCATCCTAAGCTGAACGCGCCTGCTCTCGTCAGATCGCAGACTGCTACCCATCTTAGGACCCAGTAAGTACCGGCATGGGAGACTGGCTGGGAATCCCGGGTGCAGTTGACATTTTGCTCTGTTGCCGCCTTCCGCTCCGATTCGGAAAATGATTTATTGATGCTTAAACGCACAGTATAAAGGGCGTGAAGCTGTCAACGGCCATCCTAAGCTAAACGTGCCTGCTCTCATCAGATCGCAGACTGCTATCTAGCTTAGGGCCTGGAAAGTACCAGCATGGGAAACTGGCTGGGAATCCCAGGTGTTGTTGACATTTTGCTCTGTAGCCGCCTTCCGCTCCGAATCCGAAAAGGATTTATTGATGCTTAAATCCACAGTATACAGGGTGTGAAGCCGTCTACGGCTATCCTAAGCTCAATGTGCCTGTTCTTGTCAGATCGCAGACTGCTGCCCGGCAAGTACGGGCATGGGAGACTGGCTGGCAATCCAAGGTGCTATTGACATTTTGCTCTGTTGCCGCCTTCCTCTCCGATTTCGAAAAGGATTTATTGATGTATAAATGCACAGTATAAAAAGCATGAAGCTGTCAATGGCCATCCTAATCTGAACGCGCCTGCTCTCGTCAGATCGCAGACTGCTATCCAGCTTAGGGCCCAGTAAGTACTGGCATCGGAGACTGGCTGGGAATCCCGGGTGCCGTTGACATTTTGCTCTATTGCTGCCTTCCGCTCCGATTCCGAAAAGAATTTATTGATGCTTAAATCCACAGTATACAAGGTGTGAAGCTGTCGACGGCCATCCTAAGCTTAACGCGCCTGCTCTCGTCAGATCGCAGACTGGTACAGATCTTAGGGCCCGGTAAGTACCGGCATGAGACACTGGCTGGGAATCCCGGCTGCCGTTGACATTTTGCTCTGTTGCCGCCTTCCGTTCCGATTCCGAAAAGGATTTATTGATGCTTAAATGCACAGTATAAAGGGCGAGAAGCTGTAAACGGCCATCCTAAGCTGAACGCGCCTGCTCTCGTCAGATCGCAGACTGGTACAGATCTTAGGGCCCGGTAAGTACCGGCATGGGACACTGGCTGGGAATCCCGGCTGCCGTTGACATTTTGCTCTGTTGCCGCCTTACGCTCCGATTCCGAAAAGGACTTATTGATGCTTAAATTCACAGTATACAGGGTGTGAAGATGTCTACGGCCATCCTAAGCTGAATGCGCCTGTTCTCGTCAGATCGCAGACTGCTACCCAGCTTCGGGCCTGGTAAGTACCAGCATGGGAGACTGCCTGGGAATCCCGGCTGCCGTTGACATTTTGCTCTGTTTCTGCTCCGATTCCGAAAATTATTTATTGATGCTTAAATCCACAGTATACAAAGTGTGAAGCTGTCAACGGCCATCCTAAGCTGAACGCGCCTGCTCTCATCAGATCGCAGTCTGCTACCCAGCTTAGGGCCCGGTAAGTACCAGCATTGTAGACTGGCTGGGAATCCCGGGTGCAGTTGACATTTTAATCTGTTGCCACCTTCCGCTCCGATTCGGAAAAGGATTTATTGATGCTTAAATCCACAATATACAGGGTGTGAAGCTGTCAACGGCCATCCTAAGCCTGAACATGCCTGCTCTCCTCATATCGCAGACTGCTGCCCGGCAGTTATCGGCATGGGAGACTGGCTGGCAATCCAAGGTGCCATTGACATTTTGCTCTGTTGCCGCCTTCCTCTCCGATTCCGAAAATTATTTATTGATGCTTAAATCCACAGTATACAAAGTGTGAAGCTGTCAACGGCCATTCTAAGCTGAACGCGCCTGCTCTCGTCAGATCGCAGACTGCTACCAATCTTAGGGCCTGGTAAGTACCAGCATGGGAGACTGGCTGGGAATCCCAGGTGTTGTTGACATTTTGCTCTGTAGCCGCCTTACGCTTCGATTCCGAAAAGGATTTATTGATGCTTAAATCCACAGTATACAGGGTGTGAAGCCGTCTACGGCTATCCTAAGCTGAATGTGCCTGTTCTTGTCAGATCGCAGACTGCTGCCCGGCAAGTACGGGCACGGGAGACTGGCTGGCAATCCAAGGTGCTATTGACATTTTGCTCTGTTGCCGCCTTCCTCTCCGATTCCGAAAAGGATTTATTGATGCTTAAATGCACAGTATAAAAAGCATGAAGCTGTCAATGGCCATCGTAAGCTGAACGCGCCTGCTCTCGTCAGATCGCAGACTGCTACCCAGCTTAGGGCCCGGTAAGTACTGGCATGGGAGACTGGCTGGGATTCCCAGGTGCCGTTGACATTTTGCTCTATTGCTGCCTTCCGCTCCGATTCCGAAAATAATTTATTGATGCTTAAATCCACAGTATACAAGGTGTGAAGCTGTCGACGGCCATCCTAAGCTTAACGCGCCTGCTCTCGTCAGATCGCAGACTGGTACAGATCTTAGGGCCCGGTAAGTACCGGCATGGGACACTGGCTGGGAATCCCGGCTGCCGTTGACATTTTGCTCTGTTGCCGCCTTCCGTTCCGATTCCGAAAAGGATTTATTGATGCTTAAATCCACAGTATACAGGGCATGAAGATGTCTATGGCCATCCTAAGCTGAATGCGCCTGTTCTCATCAAATCGCAGACTGCTACCCAGCTTCGGACCTGGTAAGTACCAGCATGGGAGACTGACTGGGAATCCCGGGTGCAGTTGACATTTTGCTCTGTTTCTGCTCCGATTCCGAAAATTATTTATTGATGCTTAAATCCACAGTATACAAAGTGTGAAGCCGTCAACGGCCATCCTAAGCTGAACGCGCCTGCCCTCGTCAGATCGCAGACTGCTACCCAGCTTAGGGCCTGGTAAGTACCAGCATGGGAGACTGGCTGGGAAACCCGGGTGCAGTTGACATTTTGCTCTGTTTCTGCTCCGATTCCGAAAATTATTTATTGATGCTTAAATCCACAGTATACAAAGTGTGAAGCTGTCAACGGCCATCCTAAGCCTGAACGTGCCTGCTCTCCTCAGGTCGCAGACTGCTACCCAGCTTAGGGCCCAGTAAGTACCGGCATGGGTGACTGGCTGGGAATCCCGAGTGCAGTTGACATTTTGCTCTGTTGCCGCCTTCCGTTCCGATTCTGAAAAGGATTTATTGATGCTTAAATGCACAGTATAAAAAGCATGAAGCTGTCAATGGCCATCCTAAGCTGAACGCGCCTGCTCTCTTTCCGATCCAATTCGGAAAAGGATCTATTGATGCTTAAATCCACAATATACAGGGTGTGAAGCTGTCAACGGCCATCCTAAGTCTGAACGTGCCTGCTGTCCTCAGATCGCAGACTGCTGCCCGGCAGATACCGGCATGGGAGACTGGCTGGCAATCCAAGGTGCCATTGACATTTTGCTCTGTTGCCGCCTTCTTCTCCGATTAATAAAAATATTTATTGATGCTTAAATCCACAATATACAAGGCATAAAGATGTCAACGGCCATCCTAAGCTGAACGCGCCTGCTCTCGTCAGATCGCAGACTGCTACCCAGCTTAGGGCCCAGTAAGTAGCGGCATGGGAGACTGGCTGGGAATCCTGGGTGCAGTTGACATTTTGCTCTGTTGCCGCCTTCCGCTCCGATTCGGAAAATGATTTATTGATGCTTAAATGCACAGTATAAAGGGCGTGAAGCTGTCAACGGCCATCCTAAGCTGAACGTGCCTGCTCTCGTAAAATCGCACACTGCTACCTAGCTTAGGGCCCGGTAAGTACCAGCATGGGAGACTGGCTGGGAATCCCAGGTGTTGTTGACATTTTGCTCTGTAGCCGCCCTCCGCTCCGATTCCGAAAAGGATTTATTGATGCTTAAATCCACAGTATACAGGGTGTGAAGCCATCTACGGCTATCCTAAGCTGAATGTGCCTGTTCTTGTCAGATCGCAGACTGCTGCCCGGCAAGTACGGGCACGGGAGACTGGCTGGCAATCCAAGGTGCTATTGACATTTTGCTCTGTTGCCGCCTTCCTCTCCGATTCCGAAAAGGATTTATTGATGCTTAAATGCACAGTATAAAAAGCATGAAGCTGTCAATGGCCATCCTAATCTGAACGCGCCTGCTCTCGTCAGATCGCAGACTGCTACCCAGATTAGGGCCCAGTAAGTACTGGCATGGGAGACTGGCTGGGAATCCCGGGTGCCGTTGACATTTTGCTCTATTGCTGCCTTCCGCTCCGATTCCGAAAAGAATTTATTGATGCTTAAATCCACAGTATACAAGGTGTGAAGCTGTCGACGGCCATCCTAAGCTTAACGCGCCTGCTCTCGTCAGATCCCAGACTGGTACAGATCTTAGGGCCCGGTAAGTACCGGCATGAGACACTGGCTGGGAATCCCGGCTGCCGTTGACATTTTGCTCTGTTGCCTCCTTCCGTTCCGATTCCGAAAAGGATTTATTGATGCTTAAATGCACAGTATAAAGGGCGAGAAGCTGTAAACGGCCATCCTAAGCTGAACGCGCCTGCTTTCGTCAGATCGCAGACTGCTACCCAGCTTAGGGCCAGGTAAGTACCAGCATGGGAGACTGGCTGGGAATCCCAGGTGTCGTTGACATTTTGTTCTGTTGCCGCCATCCGCTCCGATTCCGAAAAGGATTTATTGATGCTTAAATCCACAGTATACAGGGTGTGAAGGTGTCTACGGCCATCCTAAGCTGAAAGCGCCTGCTCTCGTCAGATTGTAGACTGCTACCCAGCTTAGGGCCCGGTAAGTACCAGCATGGGAGACTGGCTGGGAATCCCAGGTGTTGTTGACATTTTGCTCTGTAGCCGCCTTCCGCTTCGATTCCGAAAAGGATTTATTGATGCTTAAATCCACAGTATACAGGGTGTGAAGCCGTCTTTGTCTATCCTAAGCTGAATGTGCCTGTTCTTGTCAGATTGCAGACTGCTGCCCGGCAAGTACGGGCATGGGAGACTGGCTGGCAATCCAAGGAACTATTGACATTTTGCTCTGTTGCCGCCTTCCTCTCCGATTCCGAAAAGGATTTATTGATGCTTAAATGCACAGTATAAAAAGCATGAAGCTGTCAATGGCCATCCTAAGCTGAACGCGCCTGCTCTCGTCAGATCGCAGATTGCTACCCAGCTTAGGGCCCGGTAAGTACTGGCATGGGAGACTGGCTGGGAATCCCAGGTGCCGTTGACATTTTGCTCTATTGCTGCCCTCCGCTCCGATTCCGAAAATAATTTATTGATGCTTAAATCAACAGTATACAAGGTGTGAAGCTGTCGACGGCCATCCTAAGCTTAACGCGCCTGCTCTCGTCAGATCGCAGACTGGTACAGATCTTAGGGCCCGGTAAGTACCGGCATGAGACACTGGCTGGGAATCCCGGCTGCCGTTGACATTTTGCTCTGTTGCCGCCTTCCGTTCCGATTCCGAAAAGGATTTATTGATGCTTAAATCCACAGTATACAGGGCATGAAGATGTCTTTGGCCATCCTAAGCTGAATGCGCCTGTTCTCATCAGATCGCAGACTGCTACCCAGCTTCGGACCTGGTAAGTACCAGCATGGGAGACTGACTGGGAATCCCGGGTGCAGTTGACATTTTGCTCTGTTTCTGCTCCGATTCCGAAAATTATTTATTGATGCTTAAATCCACAGTATACAAAGTGTGAAGCTGTCAACGGCCATCCTAAGCTGAACGCGCCTGCTCTCGTCAGATCGCAGACTGCTACCCAGCTTAGGGCCTGGTAAGTACCAGCATGGGAGACTGGCTGGGAATCCCGGGTGCAGTTGACATTTTAATCTGTTGCCGCCTTCCGCTCCGATTCGGAAAAGGATTTATTGATGCTTAAATCCACAATATACAGGGTGTGAAGCTGTCAACGGCCATCCTAAGCCTGAACGTGCCTGCTCTCCTCAGGTCGCAGACTGCTGCCCGGCAGTTAACAGCATGGGAGACTGGCTGGCAATCCAAGGTGCCATTGACATTTTGCTCTGTTGCCGCCTTCCTCTCCGATTAATAAAAATATTTATTGATGCTTAAATCCACAATTTACAAGGCGTGAAGATGTCAACGGCCATCCTAAGCTGAACGCGCCTGCTCTCATCAGATCGCAGACTGCTACCCAGCTTAGGGCCCAGTAAGTACCGGCATGGGTGACTGGCTGGGAATCCCGAGTGCAGTTGACATTTTGCTCTGTTGCCGCCTTCCGTTCTGATTCCGAAAATGATTTATTGATGCTTAAATGCACAGTATAAAAAGCATGAAGCTGTCAATGGCCATCCTAAGCTGAACGCGCCTGCTCTCGTCAGATCGCAGACTGCTACCCAGCTTAGGGCCTGGTAAGTACCAGCATGGGAGACTGGCTGGGAATCCCGGGTGAAGTTGACATTTTAATCTGTTGCCGCCTTCCGATCCAATTCGGAAAAGGATCTATTGATGCTTAAATCCACAATATACAGGGTGTGAAGCTGTCAACGGCCATCCTAAGCCTGAACGTGCCTGCTGTCCTCAGATCGCAGACTGCTGCCCGGCAGATACCGGCATGGGAGACTGGCTGGCAATCCAAGGTGCCATTGACATTTTGCTCTGTTGCCGCCTTCTTCTCCGATTAATAAAAATATTTATTGATGCTTAAATCCACAATATACAAGGCGTAAAGATGTCAACGGCCATCCTAAGCTGAACGCGCCTGCTCTCGTCAGATCGCAGACTGCTACCCAGCTTAGGGCCCAGTAAGTACCGGCATGGGAGACTGGCTGGGAATCCTGGGTGCAGTTGACATTTTGCTCTGTTGCCGCCTTCCGCTCCGATTCGGAAAATGATTTATTGATGCTTAAACGCACAGTATAAAGGGCGTGAAGCTGTCAACGGCCATCCTAAGCTGATCGTGCCTGCTCTCGTCAGATCGCAGACTGCTACCTAGCTTAGGGCCCGGTAAGTACCAGCATGGGAGACTGGCTGGGAATCCCAGGTGTTGTTGACATTTTGCTCTGTAGCCGCCTTCCGCTCCGATTCCGAAAAGGATTTATTGATGCTTAAATCCACAGTATACAGGGTGTGAAGCCATCTACGGCTATCCTAAGCTGAATGTGCCTGTTCTTGTCAGATCGCAGACTGCTGCCCGGCAAGTACGGGCACGGGAGACTGGCTGGCAATCCAAGGTGCTATTGACATTTTGCTCTGTTGCCGCCTTCCTCTCCGATTCCGAAAAGGATTTATTGATGCTTAAATGCACAGTATAAAAAGCATGAAGCTGTCAATGGCCATCCTAATCTCAACGCGCCTGCTCTCGTCAGATCGCAGACTGCTACCCAGATTAGGGCCCAGTAAGTACTGGCATGGGAGACTGGCTGGGAATCCCGGGTGCCGTTGACATTTTGCTCTATTGCTGCCTTCCGCTCCGATTCCGAAAAGAATTTATTGATGCTTAAATCCACAGTATACAAGGTGTGAAGCTGTCGACGGCCATCCTAAGCTTAACGCGCCTGCTCTCGTCAGATCGCAGACTGCTACCCAGCTTAGGGCCCAGTAAGTACCGGCATGGGAGACTGGCTGGGAATCCCGGGTGCAGTTGACATTTTGCTCTGTTGCCGCCTTCCTCTCCGATTCCGAAAAGGATTTACTGATGCTTAAATGCACAGTATAAAAAGCATGAAGCTGTCAACGGCCATCCTAAGCTGAACGCGCCTGCTCTCGTCAGATCGCAGACTGCTACCCAGCTTAGGGCCCGGTAAGTACTGGCAGGGGAGACTGGCTGGGAATCCCAGGTGCCGTTGACATTTTGCTCTATTGCTGCCTTCCGCTCCGATTCCGAAAAGAATTTATTGATGCTTAAATCCACAGTATACAAAGTGTGAAGCTGTCGACGGCCATCCTAAGCTTAACGCGCCTGCTCTTGTCAGATCGCAGACAGGTACAGATCTTAGGGCCCGGTAAGTACCGGCATGGGACACTGGCTGGGAATCCCGGCTGCCGTTGACATTTTGCTCTGTTGCCGCCTTCCGTTTCCAATTCCGAAAAGGATTTATTGATGCTTAAGTGCACAGTATAAAGGGCGAGAAGCTGTCAACGGCCTTAATAAGCTGAACGCGCCTGCTCTCGTCAGATTGCAGACTGCTACCCAGTTTAGGGCCCGGTAAGTACCAGCATGGGAGACTGGCTGGGAATCCCAGGTGTCGTTGACATTTTGCTCTGTTGCCGCCTTCTTCTCCGATTAATAAAAATATTTATTGATGCTTAAATCCACAATATACAAGGCGTAAAGATGTCAACGGCCATCCTAAGCTGAACGTGCCTGCTCTCGTAAAATCGCAGACTGCTACCTAGCTTAGGGCCCGGTAAGTACCAGCATGGGAGACTGGCTGGGAATCCCAGGTGTTGTTGACATTTTGCTCTGTAGCCGCCCTCCGCTCCGATTCCGAAAAGGATTTATTGATGCTTAAATCCACAGTATACAGGGTGTGAAGCCATCTACGGCTATCCTAAGCTGAATGTGCCTGTTCTTGTCAGATCGCAGACTGCTGCCCGGCAAGTACGGGCACGGGAGACTGGCTGGCAATCCAAGGTGCTATTGACATTTTGCTCTGTTGCCGCCTTCCTCTCCGATTCCGAAAAGGATTTATTGATGCTTAAATGCACAGTATAAAAAGCATGAAGCTGTCAATGGCCATCCTAATCTGAACGCGCCTGCTCTCGTCAGATCGCAGACTGCTACCCAGATTAGGGCCCAGTAAGTACTGGCATGGGAGACTGGCTGGGAATCCCGGGTGCCGTTGACATTTTGCTCTATTGCTGCCTTCCGCTCCGATTCCGAAAAGAATTTATTGATGCTTAAATCCACAGTATACAAGGTGTGAAGCTGTCGACGGCCATCCTAAGCTTAACGCGCCTGCTCTCGTCAGATCGCAGACTGGTACAGATCTTAGGGCCCGGTAAGTATCGGCATGAGACACTGGCTGGGAATCCCGGCTGCCGTTGACATTTTGCTCTGTTGCCTCCTTCCGTTCCGATTCCGAAAAAGATTTATTGATGCTTAAATGCACAGTTTAAAGGGCGAGAAGCTGTAAACGGCCATCCTAAGCTGAACGCGCCTGCTTTCGTCAGATCGCAGACTGCTACCCAGCTTAGGGCCAGGTAAGTACCAGCATGGGAGACTGGCTGGGAATCCCAGGTGTCGTTGACATTTTGTTCTGTTGCCGCCATCCGCTCCGATTCCGAAAAGGATTTATTGATGCTTAAATCCACAGTATACAGGGTGTGAAGGTGTCTACGGCCATCCTAAGCTGAATGCGCCTGTTCTCGTCAGATCGCAGACTGCTACCCAGCTTTGGGCCTGGTAAGTACCGGCATGGGAGACTGGCTGGGAATCCCGGCTGCCGTTGACATTTTGCTCCGATTTCGAAAATTATTTATTGATGCTTAAATCCACAGTATACAAAGTGTGAAGCTGTCAACGGCCATCCTAAGCTGAAAGCGCCTGCTCTCGTCAGATTGTAGACTGCTACCCAGCTTAGGGCCCGGTAAGTACCAGCATGGGAGACTGGCTGGGAATCCCAGGTGTTGTTGACATTTTGCTCTGTAGCCGCCTTCCGCTTCGATTCCGAAAAGGATTTATTGATGCTTAAATCCACAGTATACAGGGTGTGAAGCCGTCTTTGTCTATCCTAAGCTGAATGTGCCTGTTCTTGTCAGATTGCAGACTGCTGCCCGGCAAGTACGGGCATGGGAGACTGGCTGGCAATCCAAGGAACTATTGACATTTTGCTCTGTTGCCGCCTTCCTCTCCGATTCCGAAAAGGATTTATTGATGCTTAAATGCACAGTATAAAAAGCATGAAGCTGTCAATGGCCATCCTAAGCTGAACGCGCCTGCTCTCGTCAGATCGCAGATTGCTACCCAGCTTAGGGCCCGGTAAGTACTGGCATGGGAGACTGGCTGGGAATCCCAGGTGCCGTTGACATTTTGCTCTATTGCTGCCCTCCGCTCCGATTCCGAAAATAATTTATTGATGCTTAAATCAACAGTATACAAGGTGTGAAGCTGTCGACGGCCATCCTAAGCTTAACGCGCCTGCTCTCGTCAGATCGCAGACTGGTACAGATCTTAGGGCCCGGTAAGTACCGGCATGAGACACTGGCTGGGAATCCCGGCTGCCGTTGACATTTTGCTCTGTTGCCGCCTTCCGTTCCGATTCCGAAAAGGATTTATTGATGCTTAAATGCACAGTATAAAGGGCGAGAAGCTGTAAACGGCCATCCTAAGCTGAACGCGCCTGCTCTCGTCAGATCGCAGACTGGTACAGATCTTAGGGCCCGGTAAGTACCGGCATGGGACACTGGCTGGGAATCCCGGCTGCCGTTGACATTTTGCTCTGTTGCCGCCTTACGCTCCGATTCCGAAAAGGATTTATTGATGCTTAAATCCACAGTATACAGGGTGTGAAGATGTCTACGGCCATCCTAAGCTGAATGCGCCTGTTCTCGTCAGATCGCAGACTGCTTCCCAGCTTCGGGACTGGTAAGTACCAGCATGGGAGACTGGCTGGGAATCCCGGGTGCAGTTGACATTTTGCTCAGTTTCTGCTCCGATTCCGAAAATTATTTATTGATGCTTAAATCCACAGTATACAAAATGTGAAGCTGTCAACGGCCATCCTAAGCTGAAGGCGCCTGCTCTTGTCAGATCGCAGACTGCTACCCAGCTTAGGGCCCGGTAAGTACCAGCATGGGAGACTGGCTGGGAATCCCAGGTGTTGTTGACATTTTGCTCTGTTGCCGCCTTCCGCTCTGATTCCGAAAATAATTTATTGATGCTTAAATCCACAGTATACAAGGTGTGAAGCTGTCGACGGCCATCCTAAGCTTAACGCGCCTGCTCTCGTCAGATCGCAGACTGGTACAGATCTTAGGGCCCGGTAAGTACCGGCATGAGACACTGGATGGGAATCCTGGCTGCCGTTGACATTTTTCTCTGTTGCCGCCTTCTGTTCCGATTCCGAAAAGGATTTATTGATGCTTAAATGCACAGTATAAAGGGCGAAAAGCTGTCAACGGCCATCCTAAGCTGAACGAGCCTGCTCTCGTCAGATCGCAGACTGCTACACAGCTTAGGGCCCGGTAAGTACCAGCATGGGAGACTGGCTGGGAATCCCAGGTGTCGTTGACATTTTGTTCTGTTGCCGCCTTCCGCTCCGATTCCGAAAAGGATTTATTGATGCTTAAACTCACAGTATACAGGGTGTGATGTTGTCTACGGCCATCCTAAGCTGAATGCGCCTGTTCTCGTCAGATCGCAGACTGCTACCCAGCTTCGGGCCTGGTAAGTACCAGCATGGGAGACTGCCTGGGAATCCCGGCTGCCGTTGACATCTTGCTCTGTTTCTGCTCCGATTTCGAAAATTATTTATTGATGCTTAAATCCACAGTATACAAAGTGTGAAGCTGTCAACGGCCATCCTAAGCTGAACGCGCCTGCTCTCATCAGATCGCAGTCTGCTACCCAGCTTAGGGCCCGGTAAGTACCAGCATTGTAGACTGGCTGGGAATCCCGGGTGCAGTTGACATTTTAATCTGTTGCCACCTTCCGCTCCGATTCGGAAAAGGATTTATTGATGCTTAAATCCACAATATACAGGGTGTGAAGCCGTCTACGGCTATCCTAAGCTGAATGTGCCTGTTCTTGTCAGATCGCAGACTGCTGCCCGGCAAGTACGGGCACGGGAGACTGGCTGGCAATCCAAGGTGCTATTGACATTTTGCTCTGTTGCCGCCTTCCTCTCCGATTCCGAAAAGGATTTATTGATGCTTAAATGCACAGTATAAAAAGCATGAAGCTGTCAATGGCCATCGTAAGCTGAACGCGCCTGCTCTCGTCAGATTGCAGACTGCTACCCAGCTTAGGGCCCGGTAAGTACTGGCATGGGAGACTGGCTGGGATTCCCAGGTGCCGTTGACATTTTGCTCTATTGCTGCCTTCCGATCCGATTCCGAAAAGAATTTATTGATGCTTAAATCCACAGTATACAAGGTGTGAAGCTGTCGACGGCCATCCTAAGCTTAACGCGCCTGCTCTCGTCAGATCGCAGACTGGTACAGATCTTAGGGCCCGGTAAGTACCGGCATGGGACACTGGCTGGGAATCCCGGCTGCCGTTGACATTTTGCTCTGTTGCCGCCTTCCGTTCCGATTCCGAAAAGGATTTATTGATGCTTAAATCCACAGTATACAGGGCATGAAGATGTCTTTGGCCATCCTAAGCTGAATGCGCCTGTTCTCATCAGATCGCAGACTGCTACCCAGCTTCGGACCTGGTAAGTACCAGCATGGGAGACTGACTGGGAATCCCGGGTGCAGTTGACATTTTGCTCTGTTTCTGCTCCGATTCCGAAAATTATTTATTGATGCTTAAATCCACAGTATACAAAGTGTGAAGCTGTCAACGGCCATCCTAAGCTGAACGCGCCTGCTCTCGTCAGATCGCAGACTGCTACCCAGCTTAGGGCCTGGTAAGTACCAGCATGGGAGACTGGCTGGGAATCCCGGGTGCAGTTGACATTTTAATCTGTTGCCGCCTTCCGCTCCGATTCGGAAAAGGATTTATTGATGCTTAAATCCACAATATACAGGGTGTGAAGCTGTCAACGGCCATCCTAAGCCTGAACGTGCCTGCTCTCCTCAGGTCGCAGACTGCTGCCCGGCAGTTAACGGCATGGGAGACTGGCTGGCAATCCAAGGTGCCATTGACATTTTGCTCTGTTGCCGCCTTCCTCTCCGATTAATAAAAATATTTATTGATGCTTAAATCCACAATTTACAAGGCGTGAAGATGTCAACGGCCATCCTAAGCTGAACGCGCCTGCTCTCATCAGATCGCAGACTGCTACCCAGCTTAGGGCCCAGTAAGTACCGGCATGGGTGACTGGCTGGGAATCCCGAGTGCAGTTGACATTTTGCTCTGTTGCCGCCTTCCGTTCTGATTCCGAAAATGATTTATTGATGCTTAAATGCACAGTATAAAAAGCATGAAGCTGTCAATGGCCATCCTAAGCTGAACGCGCCTGCTCTCGTCACATCGCAGACTGCTACCCAGCTTAGGGCCTGGTAAGTACCAGCATGGGAGACTGGCTGGGAATCCCGGGTGAAGTTGACATTTTAATCTGTTGCCGCCTTCCGATCCAATTCGGAAAAGGATCTATTGATGCTTAAATCCACAATATACAGGGTGTGAAGCTGTCAACGGCCATCCTAAGCCTGAACGTGCCTGCTGTCCTCAGATCGCAGACTGCTGCCCGGCAGATACCGGCATGGGAGACTGGCTGGCAATCCAAGGTGCCATTGACATTTTGCTCTGTTGCCGCCTTCTTCTCCGATTAATAAAAATATTTATTGATGCTTAAATCCACAATATACAAGGCGTAAAGATGTCAACGGCCATCCTAAGCTGAACGCGCCTGCTCTCGTCAGATCGCAGACTGCTACCCAGCTTAGGGCCCAGTAAGTACCGGCATGGGAGACTGGCTGGGAATCCTGGGTGCAGTTGACATTTTGCTCTGTTGCCGCCTTCCGCTCCGATTCGGAAAATGATTTATTGATGCTTAAACGCACAGTATAAAGGGCGTGAAGCTGTCAACGGCCATCCTAAGCTGATCGTGCCTGCTCTCGTCAGATCGCAGACTGCTACCTAGCTTAGGGCCCGGTAAGTACCAGCATGGGAGACTGGCTGGGAATCCCAGGTGTTGTTGACATTTTGCTCTGTAGCCGCCTTCCGCTCCGATTCCGAAAAGGATTTATTGATGCTTAAATCCACAGTATACAGGGTGTGAAGCCATCTACGGCTATCCTAAGCTGAATGTGCCTGTTCTTGTCAGATCGCAGACTGCTGCCCAGCAAGTACGGGCACGGGAGACTGGCTGGCAATCCAAGGTGCTATTGACATTTTGCTCTGTTGCCGCCTTCCTCTCCGATTCCGAAAAGGATTTATTGATGCTTAAATGCACAGTATAAAAAGCATGAAGCTGTCAATGGCCATCCTAATCTCAACGCGCCTGCTCTCGTCAGATCGCAGACTGCTACCCAGATTAGGGCCCAGTAAGTACTGGCATGGGAGACTGGCTGGGAATCCCGGGTGCCGTTGACATTTTGCTCTATTGCTGCCTTCCGCTCCGATTCCGAAAAGAATTTATTGATGCTTAAATCCACAGTATACAAGGTGTGAAGCTGTCGACGGCCATCCTAAGCTTAACGCGCCTGCTCTCGTCAGATCGCAGACTGCTACCCAGCTTAGGGCCCAGTAAGTACCGGCATGGGAGACTGGCTGGGAATCCCGGGTGCAGTTGACATTTTGCTCTGTTGCCGCCTTCCTCTCCGATTCCGAAAAGGATTTACTGATGCTTAAATGCACAGTATAAAAAGCATGAAGCTGTCAACGGCCATCCTAAGCTGAACGCGCCTGCTCTCGTCAGATCGCAGACTGCTACCCAGCTTAGGGCCCGGTAAGTACTGGCAGGGGAGACTGGCTGGGAATCCCAGGTGCCGTTGACATTTTGCTCTATTGCTGCCTTCCGCTCCGATTCCGAAAAGAATTTATTGATGCTTAAATCCACAGTATACAAAGTGTGAAGCTGTCGACGGCCATCCTAAGCTTAACGCGCCTGCTCTTGTCAGATCGCAGACAGGTACAGATCTTAGGGCCCGGTAAGTGCCGGCATGGGACACTGGCTGGGAATCCCGGCTGCCGTTGACATTTTGCTCTGTTGCCGCCTTCCGTTTCCAATTCCGAAAAGGATTTATTGATGCTTAAGTGCACAGTATAAAGGGCGAGAAGCTGTCAACGGCCTTAATAAGCTGAACGCGCCTGCTCTCGTCAGATTGCAGACTGCTACCCAGTTTAGGGCCCGGTAAGTACCAGCATGGGAGGCTGGCTGGGAATCCCAGGTGTCGTTGACATTTTGCTCTGTTGCCGCCTTCTTCTTTGATTAATAAAAATATTTATTGATGCTTAAATCCACAATATACAAGGCGTAAAGATGTCAACGGCCATCCTAAGCTGAACGTGCCTGCTCTCGTAAAATCGCAGACTGCTACCTAGCTTAGGGCCCGGTAAGTACCAGCATGGGAGACTGGCTGGGAATCCCAGGTGTTGTTGACATTTTGCTCTGTAGCCGCCCTCCGCTCCGATTCCGAAAAGGATTTATTGATGCTTAAATCCACAGTATACAGGGTGTGAAGCCATCTACGGCTATCCTAAGCTGAATGTGCCTGTTCTTGTCAGATCGCAGACTGCTGCCCGGCAAGTACGGGCACGGGAGACTGGCTGGCAATCCAAGGTGCTATTGACATTTTGCTCTGTTGCCGCCTTCCTCTCCGATTCCGAAAAGGATTTATTGATGCTTAAATGCACAGTATAAAAAGCATGAAGCTGTCAATGGCCATCCTAATCTGAACGCGCCTGCTCTCGTCAGATCGCAGACTGCTACCCAGATTAGGGCCCAGTAAGTACTGGCATGGGAGACTGGCTGGGAATCCCGGGTGCCGTTGACATTTTGCTCTATTGCTGCCTTCCGCTCCGATTCCGAAAAGAATTTATTGATGCTTAAATCCACAGTATACAAGGTGTGAAGCTGTCGACGGCCATCCTAAGCTTAACGCGCCTGCTCTCGTCAGATCGCAGACTGGTACAGATCTTAGGGCCCGGTAAGTATCGGCATGAGACACTGGCTGGGAATCCCGGCTGCCGTTGACATTTTGCTCTGTTGCCTCCTTCCGTTCCGATTCCGAAAAGGATTTATTGATGCTTAAATGCACAGTTTAAAGGGCGAGAAGCTGTAAACGGCCATCCTAAGCTGAACGCGCCTGCTTTCGTCAGATCGCAGACTGCTACCCAGCTTAGGGCCAGGTAAGTACCAGCATGGGAGACTGGCTGGGAATCCCAGGTGTCGTTGACATTTTGTTCTGTTGCCGCCATCCGCTCCGATTCCGAAAAGGATTTATTGATGCTTAAATCCACAGTATACAGGGTGTGAAGGTGTCTACGGCCATCCTAAGCTGAATGCGCCTGTTCTCGTCAGATCGCAGACTGCTACCCAGCTTTGGGCCTGGTAAGTACCGGCATGGGAGACTGGCTGGGAATCCCGGCTGCCGTTGACATTTTGCTCCGATTTCGAAAATTATTTATTGATGCTTAAATCCACAGTATACAAAGTGTGAAGCTGTCAACGGCCATCCTAAGCTGAAAGCGCCTGCTCTCGTCAGATTGTAGACTGCTACCCAGCTTAGGGCCCGGTAAGTACCAGCATGGGAGACTGGCTGGGAATCCCAGGTGTTGTTGACATTTTGCTCTGTAGCCGCCTTCCGCTTCGATTCCGAAAAGGATTTATTGATGCTTAAATCCACAGTATACAGGGTGTGAAGCCGTCTTTGTCTATCCTAAGCTGAATGTGCCTGTTCTTGTCAGATTGCAGACTGCTGCCCGGCAAGTACGGGCATGGGAGACTGGCTGGCAATCCAAGGAACTATTGACATTTTGCTCTGTTGCCGCCTTCCTCTCCGATTCCGAAAAGGATTTATTGATGCTTAAATGCACAGTATAAAAAGCATGAAGCTGTCAATGGCCATCCTAAGCTGAACGCGCCTGCTCTCGTCAGATCGCAGATTGCTACCCAGCTTAGGGCCCGGTAAGTACTGGCAGGGGAGACTGGCTGGGAATCCCAGGTGCCGTTGACATTTTGCTCTATTGCTGCCCTCCGCTCCGATTCCGAAAATAATTTATTGATGCTTAAATCAACAGTATACAAGGTGTGAAGCTGTCGACGGCCATCCTAAGCTTAACGCGCCTGCTCTCGTCAGATCGCAGACTGGTACAGATCTTAGGGCCCGGTAAGTACCGGCATGAGACACTGGCTGGGAATCCCGGCTGCCGTTGACATTTTGCTCTGTTGCCGCCTTCCGTTCCGATTCCGAAAAGGATTTATTGATGCTTAAATGCACAGTATAAAGGGCGAGAAGCTGTAAACGGCCATCCTAAGCTGAACGCGCCTGCTCTCGTCAGATCGCAGACTGGTACAGATCTTAGGGCCCGGTAAGTACCGGCATGGGACACTGGCTGGGAATCCCGGCTGCCGTTGACATTTTGCTCTGTTGCCGCCTTACGCTCCGATTCCGAAAAGGATTTATTGATGCTTAAATCCACAGTATACAGGGTGTGAAGATGTCTACGGCCATCCTAAGCTGAATGCGCCTGTTCTCGTCAGATCGCAGACTGCTTCCCAGCTTCGGGACTGGTAAGTACCAGCATGGGAGACTGGCTGGGAATCCCGGGTGCAGTTGACATTTTGCTCAGTTTCTGCTCCGATTCCGAAAATTATTTATTGATGCTTAAATCCACAGTATACAAAATGTGAAGCTGTCAACGGCCATCCTAAGCTGAAGGCGCCTGCTCTTGTCAGATCGCAGACTGCTACCCAGCTTAGGGCCCGGTAAGTACCAGCATGGGAGACTGGCTGGGAATCCCAGGTGTTGTTGACATTTTGCTCTGTTGCCGCCTTCCGCTCTGATTCCGAAAATAATTTATTGATGCTTAAATCCACAGTATACAAGGTGTGAAGCTGTCGACGGCCATCCTAAGCTTAACGCGCCTGCTCTGGTCAGATCGCAGACTGGTACAGATCTTAGGGCCCGGTAAGTACCGGCATGAGACACTGGATGGGAATCCCGGCTGCCGTTGACATTTTTCTCTGTTGCCGCCTTCTGTTCCGATTCCGAAAAGGATTTATTGATGCTTAAATGCACAGTATAAAGGGCGAGAAGCTGTCAACGGCCATCCTAAGCTGAACGAGCCTGCTCTCGGCAGATCGCAGACTGCTACACAGCTTAGGGCCCGGTAAGTACCAGCATGGGAGACTGGCTGGGAATCCCAGGTGTCGTTGACATTTTGTTCTGTTGCCGCCTTCCGCTCCGATTCCGAAAAGGATTTATTGATGCTTAAATTCACAGTATACAGGGTGTGAAGATGTCTACGGCCATCCTAAGCTGAATGCGCCTGTTCTCGTCAGATCGCAGACTGCTACCCAGCTTCGGGCCTGGTAAGTACCAGCATGGGAGACTGCCTGGGAATCCCGGCTGCCGTTGACATTTTGCTCTGCTTCTGCTCCGATTTCGAAAATTATTTATTGATGCTTAAATCCACAGTATACAAAGTGTGAAGCTGTCAACGGCCATCCTAAGCTGAACGCGCCTGCTCTCATCAGATCGCAGTCTGCTACCCAGCTTAGGGCCCGGTAAGTACCAGCATTGTAGACTGGCTGGGAATCCCGGGTGCAGTTGACATTTTAATCTGTTGCCACCTTCCGCTCCGATTCGGAAAAGGATTTATTGATGCTTAAATCCACAATATACAGGGTGTGAAGCCGTCTACGGCTATCCTAAGCTGAATGTGCCTGTTCTTGTCAGATCGCAGACTGCTGCCCGGCAAGTACGGGCACGGGAGACTGGCTGGCAATCCAAGGTGCTATTGACATTTTGCTCTGTTGCCGCCTTCCTCTCCGATTCCGAAAAGGATTTATTGATGCTTAAATGCACAGTATAAAAAGCATGAAGCTGTCAATGGCCATCGTAAGCTGAACGCGCCTGCTCTCGTCAGATTGCAGACTGCTACCCAGCTTAGGGCCCGGTAAGTACTGGCATGGGAGACTGGCTGGGATTCCCAGGTGCCGTTGACATTTTGCTCTATTGCTGCCTTCCGATCCGATTCCGAAAAGAATTTATTGATGCTTAAATCCACAGTATACAAGGTGTGAAGCTGTCGACGGCCATCCTAAGCTTAACGCGCCTGCTCTCGTCAGATCGCAGACTGGTACAGATCTTAGGGCCCGGTAAGTACCGGCATGGGACACTGGCTGGGAATCCCGGCTGCCGTTGACATTTTGCTCTGTTGCCGCCTTCCGTTCCGATTCCGAAAAGGATTTATTGATGCTTAAATCCACAGTATACAGGGCATGAAGATGTCTTTGGCCATCCTAAGCTGAATGCGCCTGTTCTCATCAGATCGCAGACTGCTACCCAGCTTCGGACCTGGTAAGTACCAGCATGGGAGACTGACTGGGAATCCCGGGTGCAGTTGACATTTTGCTCTGTTTCTGCTCCGATTCCGAAAATTATTTATTGATGCTTAAATCCACAGTATACAAAGTGTGAAGCTGTCAACGGCCATCCTAAGCTGAACGCGCCTGCTCTCGTCAGATCGCAGACTGCTACCCAGCTTAGGGCCTGGTAAGTACCAGCATGGGAGACTGGCTGGGAATCCCGGGTGCAGTTGACATTTTAATCTGTTGCCGCCTTCCGCTCCGATTCGGAAAAGGATTTATTGATGCTTAAATCCACAATATACAGGGTGTGAAGCTGTCAACGGCCATCCTAAGCCTGAACGTGCCTGCTCTCCTCAGGTCGCAGACTGCTGCCCGGCAGTTAACGGCATGGGAGACTGGCTGGCAATCCAAGGTGCCATTGACATTTTGCTCTGTTGCCGCCTTCCTCTCCGATTAATAAAAATATTTATTGATGCTTAAATCCACAATTTACAAGGCGTGAAGATGTCAACGGCCATCCTAAGCTGAACGCGCCTGCTCTCATCAGATCGCAGACTGCTACCCAGCTTAGGGCCCAGTAAGTACCGGCATGGGTGACTGGCTGGGAATCCCGAGTGCAGTTGACATTTTGCTCTGTTGCCGCCTTCCGTTCTGATTCCGAAAATGATTTATTGATGCTTAAATGCACAGTATAAAAAGCATGAAGCTGTCAATGGCCATCCTAAGCTGAACGCGCCTGCTCTCGTCAGATCGCAGACTGCTACCCAGCTTAGGGCCTGGTAAGTACCAGCATGGGAGACTGGCTGGGAATCCCGGGTGAAGTTGACATTTTAATCTGTTGCCGCCTTCCGATCCAATTCGGAAAAGGATCTATTGATGCTTAAATCCACAATATACAGGGTGTGAAGCTGTCAACGGCCATCCTAAGCCTGAACGTGCCTGCTGTCCTCAGATCGCAGACTGCTGCCCGGCAGATACCGGCATGGGAGACTGGCTGGCAATCCAAGGTGCCATTGACATTTTGCTCTGTTGCCGCCTTCTTCTCCGATTAATAAAAATATTTATTGATGCTTAAATCCACAATATACAAGGCGTAAAGATGTCAACGGCCATCCTAAGCTGAACGCGCCTGCTCTCGTCAGATCGCAGACTGCTACCCAGCTTAGGGCCCAGTAAGTACCGGCATGGGAGACTGGCTGGGAATCCTGGGTGCAGTTGACATTTTGCTCTGTTGCCGCCTTCCGCTCCGATTCGGAAAATGATTTATTGATGCTTAAACGCACAGTATAAAGGGCGTGAAGCTGTCAACGGCCATCCTAAGCTGATCGTGCCTGCTCTCGTCAGATCTCAGACTGCTACCTAGCTTAGGGCCCGGTAAGTACCAGCATGGGAGACTGGCTGGGAATCCCAGGTGTTGTTGACATTTTGCTCTGTAGCCGCCTTCCGCTCCGATTCCGAAAAGGATTTATTGATGCTTAAATCCACAGTATACAGGGTGTGAAGCCATCTACGGCTATCCTAAGCTGAATGTGCCTGTTCTTGTCAGATCGCAGACTGCTGCCCGGCAAGTACGGGCACGGGAGACTGGCTGGCAATCCAAGGTGCTATTGACATTTTGCTCTGTTGCCGCCTTCCTCTCCGATTCCGAAAAGGATTTATTGATGCTTAAATGCACAGTATAAAAAGCATGAAGCTGTCAATGGCCATCCTAATCTCAACGCGCCTGCTCTCGTCAGATCGCAGACTGCTACCCAGATTAGGGCCCAGTAAGTACTGGCATGGGAGACTGGCTGGGAATCCCGGGTGCCGTAGACATTTTGCTCTATTGCTGCCTTCCGCTCCGATTCCGAAAAGAATTTATTGATGCTTAAATCCACAGTATACAAGGTGTGAAGCTGTCGACGGCCATCCTAAGCTTAACGCGCCTGCTCTCGTCAGATCGCAGACTGCTACCCAGCTTAGGGCCCAGTAAGTACCGGCATGGGAGACTGGCTGGGAATCCCGGGTGCAGTTGACATTTTGCTCTGTTGCCGCCTTCCTCTCCGATTCCGAAAAGGATTTACTGATGCTTAAATGCAAAGTATAAAAAGCATGAAGCTGTCAACGGCCATCCTAAGCTGAACGCGCCTGCTCTCGTCAGATCGCAGACTGCTACCCAGCTTAGGGCCCAGTAAGTACCGGCTTGGGAGACTGGCTGGGAATGCCGGGTGCAGTTGACATTTTGCTCTGTTGCCGCCTTCCGTTCCGATTGCGAAAAGGATTTATTGATGCTTAAATGCACAGTATACAAAGTGTGAAGCTGTCAACGGCCATCCTAAGCTGAACGCGCCTGCTCTCGTCAGATCGCAGACTGCTACCCATCTTAGGGCCCGGTAAGTACCAGCATGGGGGACTGGCTGGGAATCTCAGGTGTTGTTGACATTTTGCTCTGTAGCTCTGTAGACATTTTGCTCCGATTCCGAAAAGGATTTATTGATGCTTAAATCCACAATATACAGGGTGTGAAGCCGTCTACGGCTATCCTAAGCTGAATGTGCCTGTTCTTGTCAGATCGCAGACTGCTACCCAGCTTAGAGCCTGGTAAGTACCAGCATGGGAGACTGGCTGGGAATCCCGGGTGCAGTTGACATTTTAATCTGTTGCCGCCTTCCCCTCCGATTCGGAAAAGGATTTATTGATGCTTAAATCCACAATATACAGGGTGTGAAGCTGTCAACGGCCATCCTAAGCCTGAACGTGCCTGCTCTCCTCAGATCGCAGACTGCTACCCAGCTTAGGGCCCGGTAAGTAACGGCATGGGAGACTGGCTGGGAATCCCGGGTGCAGTTGAAATTTTAATCTGTTGCCGCCTTCTGCTCCGATTCGGAAAAGGATTTATTGATGCTTAAATCCACAATACACAGGGTGTGAAGCTGTCAACGGCCATCCTAAGCCTGAACGTGCCTGCTCTCCTCAGATCGCAGACTGCTGCCCAGCAGTTACCGGCATGGGAGACTGGCTGGCAATCCAAGGTGCCATTGACATTTTGCTCTGTTGCCGCCTTCCACTTCGATTAATAAAAATATTTATTGATGCTTAAATCCACAATATACAAGGCGTGAAGATGTCAACGGCCATCCTAAGCTGAACGCGCCTGCTCTCGTCAGATCGCAGACTGCTACCCAGCTTAGGGCCCAGTAAGTACCGGCATGGGAGACTGGCTGGGAATCCCGGGTGCAGTTGACATTATGCTCTGTTGCCGCCTTCCGTTCCGATTCCGAAAAGGATTTATTGATGCTTAAATGCACAGTATAAAAAGCATGAAGCTGTCAATGGCCATCCTAAGCTGAACTCGCCTGCTCTCGTCAGATCGCAGACTGCTACCCAGCTTAGGGCCCAGTAAGTACCGGCATGGGAGACTGGCTGGGAATCCCGGGTGCAGATGACATTTTGCTCTGTTGCCGCCTTCCGTTCCGATTCCGAAAAGGATTTATTGATGCTTAAATGCACAGTATAAAAATCATGAAGCTGTCAATGGCCATCCTAAGCTGAACGCGCCTGCTCTCGTCAGATCGCAGACTGCTACCCAGCTTAGGGCCCGGTAAGTACCAGCATGGGAGACTGGCTGGGAATCCCAGGTGTTGTTGACATTTTGCTCTGTAGCCGCCTTCCGCTTCGATTCCGAAAATTATTTATTGATGCTTAAATCCACAGTATACAGGGTGTGAAGCCGTCTACGGCTATCCTAAGCTGAATGTGCCTGTTCTTGTCAGATCGCAGACTGCTGCCCGGCATGTACGGGCATGGGAGACTGGCTGGCAATCCAAGGTGCTATTGACATTTTGCTCTGTTGCCGCCTTCCTCTCTGATTCCGAAAAGGATTTATTGATGCTTAAATACACAGTATAAAAAGCATGAAGCTGTCAATGGCCATCCTAAGCTGAACGCGCCTGCACTCGTCAGATCGCAGACTGCTACCCAGCTTAGGGCCTGGTAAGTACTGGCATGGGAGACTGGCTGGGAATCCCGGGTGCAGTTAACATTTTGCTCTATTGCTGCCTTCCGCTCCGATTCTGAAAAGAATTTATTGATGCTTAAATCCACAGTATACAAGGTGTGAAGCTGTCGACGGCCATCCTAAGCTTAACGCGCCTGCTCTCGTCAGATCGCAGACTGGTACAGATCTTAGGGCCCGGTAAGTACCGGCATGAGACACTGGCTGGGAATCCCGGCTGCCGTTGACATTTTGCTCTGTTGCCGCCTTCCGTTCCGATTCCGAAAAGGATTTATTGATGCTTAAATGCACAGTATACAAAGTGTGAAGCTGTCAACGGCCATCCTAAGCTGAACGCGCCTGCTCTCGTCAGATCGCAGACTGCTACCCAGCTGAGGGCCTGGTAAGTACCAGCATGGGAGACTGGCTGGGAATCCCGGGTGCAGTTGTCATTTTAATCTGTTGCCGCCTTCCGATCCAATTCAGAAAAGGATCTATTGATGCTTAAATCCACAATATACAGGGTGTGAAGCTGGCAACAGCCATCCTAAGCCTGAACATGCCTGCTCTCCTCAGATTCCAGACTGCTGCCCGGCAGATACCGGCATGGGAGACTGGCTGGCAATCCAAGGTGCCATTGACATTTTGCTCTGTTGCCGCCTTCTTCTCCGATTAATAAAAATATTTATTGATGCTTAAATCCACAATATACAAGGCGTAAAGATGTCAACGGCCATCCTAAGCTGAACGCGCCTGCTCTCGTCAGATCGCAGACGGCTACCTAGCTTAGGGCCCAGTAAGTACCGGCATGGGAGACTGGCTGGGAATCCCGGGTGCAGTTGACATTTTGCTCTGTTGCCGCCTTCCGCTCCGATTCGGAAAATGATTTATTGATGCTTAAATGCACAGTATAAAGGGCGTGAAGCTGTCAACGGCCATCCTAAGCTGAACGCGCCTGCTCTCGTCAGATCGCAGACTGCTACCCAGCTTAGGGCCCTGTAAGTACCAGCATGGGAGACTGGCTGGGAATCCTAGGTGTTGTTGACATTTTGCTCTGTAGCCGCCTTCTGCTCCGATTCCGTAAAGGATTTATTGATGCTTAAATCCACAGTATACAGGGTTTGAAGCCGTCTACGGCTATCCTAAGCTGAATGTGCCTGTTCTTGTCAGATCGCAGACTGCTGCCCGGCAAGTACGGGCATGGGAGACTGGCTGGCAATCCAAGGTGCTATTGACATTTTGCTCTGTTGCCGCCTTCCTCTCCGATTCCGAAAAGGATTTATTGATGCTTAAATGCACAGTATAAAAAGCACGAAGCTTTCAATGGCCATCCTAAGCTGAACGCGCCTGCTCTCATCAGATCGCAGACTGCTACCCAGCTTAGGGCCCGGTAAGTACTGGCAGGGGAGACTGGCTGGGAATCCCAGGTGCCGTTGACACTTTGCTCTATTGCTGCCTTCCGCTCCGATTCCGAAAATAATTTATTGATGCTTAAATCCACAGTATACAAGGTGTGAAGCTGTCGACGGCCATCCTAAGCTTAACGCGCCTGCTCTCGTCAGATCGCAGACTGGTACAGATCTTAGGGCCCGGTAAGTACTGGCATGGGACACTGGCTGGGAATCCCGGCTGCCGTTGACATTTTGCTCTGTTGCCGCCTTCCGCTCCGATTCGGAAAAGGATTTATTGATGCTTAAATGCACAGTATAAAAAGCATGAAGCTGTCAATGGCCATCCTAAGCTGAACGCGCCTGCTCTCGTCAGATCGCAGACGGCTACCCAGCTTAGGGCCCGGTAAGTACCGGCATGGGACACTGGCTGGGAATCCCGGCAGCCGTTGACATTTTGCTCTGTTGCCGCCTTCCGTTCTGTTTCCGAAACAGATTTATTGATGCTTAAATGCACAGTATACAAAGTGTGAAGCTGTCAACGGCCATCCTAAGCTGAACGCGCCTGCTCTCGTCAGATCGCAGACTGCTACCCAGCTTAGGGCCTGGTAAGTACCAGCATGGGAGACTGGCTGGGAATCCCGGGTGCAGTTGACATTTTAATCTGTTGCCGCCTTCCGCTCCAATTCGGAAAAGGATTTATTGATGCTTAAATGCACAGTATAAAGGGCGTGAAGCTGTCAACGGCCATCCTAAACTGAACGCGCCTGCTCTCGTTAGATCGCAGACTGCTACCCAGCTTAAGGCCCGGTAAGTACCAGCATGGGAGACTGGCTGGGAATCCCGGGTGCAGTTGACATTTTAATCTGTTGCCGCCTTCCGCGCCGATTCGGAAAAGGATTTATTGATGCTTAAATCCACAGTATACAGGGTGTGAAGCTGTCAACGGCCATCCTAAGCTGAACGCGCCTGCTCTCGTCAGATCGCAGACTGCTACCCAGCTTAGGGCCCGGTAAGTACCAGCATGGGAGACTGGCTGGGAATCCCAGGTGTTGTTGACATTTTGCTCTGTAGCCGCCTTCCGCTTCGATTCCGAAAAGAATTTATTGATGCTTAAATCCACAGTATACAGGGTGTGAAGCCGTCTACGGCTGTCCTAAGCTGAATGTGCATGTTCTTGTCAGATCGCAGACTCCTGCCCGGCAAGTACGGGCATGGGAGACTGGCTGGCAATCCAAGGTGCTATTGACATTTTGCTCTGTTGCCGCCTTCCTCTCCGATTCCAAAAAGGATTTATTGATGCTTAAATGCACAGTATAAAAAGCATGAAGCTGTCAATGGCCATCCTAAGCTTAACGCGCCTGCTCTCGTCAGATCGCAGACTGGTACAGATCTTAGGGCCCGGTAAGTACCGACATGGGACACTGGCTGGGAATCCCGGCTGCCGTTGACATTTTGCTCTGTTGCCGCCTTCCGTTCCGATTCCGAAAAGGATTTATTGATGCTTAAATGCACAGTATAAAGGGCGAGAAACTATCAACGGCCATCCTAAGCTGAACGCGCCTGCTCTCGTCAGATCGCAGACTGATACCCAGCTTAGGGCCCGGTAAGTACCAGCATGGGAGACTGGCTGGGAATCCCAGGTGTCGTTGACATTTTGCTCTGTTGCCGCCTTACGCTCCGATTCCGAAAAGGATTTATTGATGCTTAAATCCACAGTATACAGGGTGTGAAGATGTCTACGGCCATCCTAAGCTGAATGCGCCTGTACTCGTCAGATCGCAGACTGCTACCCAGCTTCGGGCCTGGTAAGTACCAGCATGGGAGACTGGCTGGGAATCCCGGGTGCAGTTGACATTTTGCTCTGTTTCTGCTCCGATTCCGAAAATTATTTATTGATGCTTAAATTCACAGTATACAAAGTGTGAAGCTGTCAACGGCCATCCTAAGCTGAACGCGCCTGCTCTCGTCAGATCGCAGACTGCTACCCAGCTTAGGGCCTGGTAAGTACCAGCATGGGAGACTGGCTGGGAATCCCGGGTGCAGTTGACATTTTAATCTGTTGCCGCCTTCCGCTCCGATTCGGAAAAGGATTTATTGATGCTTAAATCAACAATATACAGGGTGTGAAGCTGTCAAGGGCCATCCTAAGCCTGAACGTGCCTGCTCTCCTCAGATCGCAGACTGCTGCCCGGCAGTTACTGGCATGGGAGACTGGCTGGCAATCCAAGGTGCCATTGACATTTTGCTCTGTTGCCGCCTTCCTCTCCGATTAATAAAAATATTTATTGATGCTTAAATCCACAATATACAAGGCGTGAAGATGTCAACGGCCATCCTAAGCTGAACGCGCCTGCTCTCGTCAGATCGCAGACTGCTACCCAGCTTAGGGCCCAGTAAGTACCGGCATGGGAGACTGGCTGGGAATCCCGGGTGCAGTTGACATTTTGCTCTGTTGCCGCCTTCCGTTCCGATTCCGAAAAGGATTTATTGATGCTTAAATGCACAGTATAAAAAGCGTGAAGCTGTCAATGGCCATCCTAAGCTGAACGCGCCTGCTCTCGTCAGATCGCAGACGGCTACCCAGCTTAGGGCCCGGTAAGTACTGGTATGGGAGACTGGCTGGGAATCCCGGGTGCCGTTGACATTTTGCTCTATTGCTGCCTTGCGCTCCGATTACGAAAAGAATTTATTGATGCTTAAATCCACAGTATACAAGGTGTGAAGCTGTCGACGGCCATCCTAAGCTGAACGCGCCTGCTCTCGTCAGATCGCAGACTGGTACAGATCTTAGGGCGCGGTAAGTACCGGCATGGGACACTGGCTGGGAATCCCGGCTGCCATTGACATTTTGCTCTGTTGCCGCCTTCCGTTCCGATTCCGAAAAGGATTTATTGATGCTTAAATCCACAATATACAGGGTGTGAAGCTGTCAACGGCCATCCTAAGCTGAACGTGTCTGCTCTCCTCAGATCGCAGACTGCTGCCCGGCAGATACCGGCGTGGGAGACTGGCTGGCAATCCAAGGTGCCATTGACATTTTGCTCTGTTGCCGCCTTCCTCTCCGATTAATAAAAATATTTATTGATGCTTAAATCCACAATATACAAGGCGTGAAGATGTCAACGGCCATCCTAAGCTGAACGCGCCTGCTCTCCTCAGATCGCAGACTGCTACCCAGCTTAGGGCCCAGTAAGTACCGGCATGGGAGACTGGTTGGGAATCCCGGGTGCAGTTGACATTTTGCTCTATTGCTGCCTTCCGATCCGATTCCGAAAATAATTTATTGATGCTTAAATCCACAGTATACAAGGTGTGAAGCTGTCGACGGCCATCCTAAGCTTAACGCGCCTGCTCTCGTCAGATCGCAGACTGGTACAGATCTTAGGGCCCGGTAAGTACCGGCATGGGACACTGGCTGGGAATCCCGGCTGCCGTTGACATTTTGCTCTGTTGCCGCCTTCCGTTCCGATTCCGAAAAGGATTTATTGATGCTTAAATGCACAGTATACAAAGTGTGAAGCTGTCAACGGCCATCCTAAGCTGAACGCGCCTGCTCTCGTCAGATCGCAGACTGCTACCCAGCTTAGGGCCTGGTAAGTACCAGCATGGGAGACTGGCTGGGAATCCCGGGTGCAGTTGACATTTTAATCTGTTGCCGCCTTCCGCTCCGATTCGGAAAAGGATTTATTGATGCTTAAATGCACAGTATAAAGGGCATGAAGCTTTCAACGGCCATCCTAAGCTGAACGCGTCTGCTCTCGTCAGATCGCAGACTGCTACCCAGCTTAGGGCCCGGTAAGTACCAGCATGGGAGACTGGCTGGGAATCCCAAGTGTTGTTGACATTTTGCTCTGTAGCCGCCTTCCGCTCCGATTCCGAAAATGATTTTTTGATGCTTAAATCCACAGTATACAGGGTGTGAAGCCGTCTACGGCTATCCTAAGCTGAATGTGCCTGTTCTTGTCAGATCGCAGACTGCTGCCCGGCAAGTACGGGCATGGGAGACTGGCTGGCAATCCAAGGTGCTATTGACATTTTGCTCTGTTACCGCCTTCCTCTCCGATTCCGAAAAGGATTTATTGATGCTTAAATGCACAGTATAAAAAGCATGAAGCTGTCAATGGCCATCCTAAGCTGAACGCGTCTGCTCTCGTCAGATTGCAGACTGCTACCCAGCTTAGGGCCCGGTAAGTACTGGCATGGGAGACTGGCTGGGAATCCTGGGTGCCGTTGACATTTTGCTCTATTGCTGCCTTCCGCTCCGATTCCGAAAAGAATTTATTGATGCTTAAATCCACAGTATACAAGGTGTGAAGCTGTCGACGGCCATCCTAAGCTTAACGCGCCTGCTCTTGTCAGATCGCAGACTAGTACAGATCTTAGGGCCCGGTAAGTACAGGCATGGGACACTGGCTGGGAATCCCGGCTGCCGTTGACATTTTGCTCTGTTGCAGCCTTCCGTTTCCGATTCCAAAAAGGATTTATTGATGCTTAAATGCACAGTATACAAAGTGTGAAGCTGTCAACTGCCATCCTAAGCTGAACGCGCCTGCTCTCGTCAGATCGCAGACTGATACCCAGCTTAGGGCCTGGTAAGTACCAGCATGGGAGACTGGCTGGGAATCCCGTGTGCAGTTGACATTTTAATCTGTTGCCGCCTTCTGCTCCGATTCCGAAAATTATTTATTGATGCTTAAATCCACAGTATACAAAATGTGAAGCTGTCAACGGCCATCCTAAGCTGAATGCGCCTGCTCTCATCAGATCGCAGACTGCTACCCAGCTTAGGGCCCGGTAAGTACCAGCATGGGAGACTGGCTGAGAATCCCAGGTGTTGTTGACATTTTGCTCTGTAGCCGCCTTCCGCTTCGATTCCGAAAAGGATTTATTGATGCTTAAATCCACAGTATACAGAGTGTGAAGCCGTCTACGGCTATCCTAAGCTGAATGTGCCTGTTCTTGTCAGATCGCATACTGCTGCCCGGCAAGTAGGGGCATGGGAGACTGGCTGGCAATCCAAGGTGCTATTGACATCTTGCTCTGTTGCCGCCTTCCTCTCCGATTCCGAAAAGGATTTATTGATGCTTAAATGCACAGTATAAAAAGCATGAAGCTGTCAATGGCTGTCCTAAGCTGAACGTGCCTGCTCTCGTTAGATCGCAAACTGCTACCCAGCTTAGGGCCCGGTAAGTACTGGCATGGGAGACTGGCTGGGAATCCCAGGTGCCGTTGACATTTTGCTCTATTGCTGCCTTCCGCTCCGATTCCGAAAATTATTTATTGATGCTTAAATCCACAGTATACAAGGTGTGAAGCTGTCGACGGCCATCCTAAGCTTAACGCGCCTGCTCTCATCAGATCGCAGACTGGTACAGATTTTAGGACCCGGTAAGTACCGGCATGGTACACTGGCTGGGAATCCCGGCTGCCGTTGACATTTTGCTCTGTTGCCGCGTTCCGTTCCGATTCCGAAAAGGATTTATTGATGCTTAAATCCACAGTATACAGGGTATACAGGGTATACAGGGTGTGAAGATGTCAACGGCCATCCTAAGCTGAATGCCCCTGCTCTCGTCAGAACGCAGACTGCTACCCAGCTTAGGGCCCGGTAAGTACCGGCATGGGACACTGGCTGGGAATCCCAGCTGCCATTGACATTTTGCTCTGTTGCAGCCTTCCGTTTCCGATTCCGAAAAGGATTTATTGATGCTTAAATGCACAGTATACAAAGCGTGAAGCTTTCAACTGCCATCCTAAGCTGAACGCGCCTGCTCTCCTCAGATCGCAGACTGATACCCAGCTTAGGGCCTGGTAAGTACCAGCATGGGAGACTGGCTGGGAATCCCGTGTGCAGTTGACATTTTAATCTGTTGCCGCCTTCTGCTCCGATTCCGAAAATTATTTATTGATGCTTAAATCCACAGTATACAAAATGTGAAGCTGTCAACGGCCATCCTAAGCTGAACGCGCCTGCTCTCGTCAGATCGCAGACTGCTACCCAGCTTAGGGCCCGGTAAGTACTGGCAGGGGAGACTGGCTGGGAATCCCAGGTGCCGTTGACATTTTGCTCTATTGCTGCCTTCCGCTCCGATTCCGAAAAGAATTTATTGATGCTTAAATCCACAGTATACAAAGTGTGAAGCTGTCGACGTCCATCCTAAGCTTAACGCGCCTGCTCTTGTCAGATCGCAGACAGGTACAGATCTTAGGGCCCGGTAAGTACCGGCATGGGACACTGGCTGGGAATCCCGGCTGCCGTTGACATTTTGCTCTGTTGCCGCCTTCCGTTTCCAATTCCGAAAAGGATTTATTGATGCTTAAGTGCACAGTATAAAGGGCGAGAAGCTGTCAACGGCCTTACTAAGCTGAACGCGCCTGCTCTCGTCAGATTGCAGACTGCTACCCAGTTTAGGGCCCGGTAAGTACCAGCATGGGAGACTGGCTGGGAATCCCAGGTGTCGTTGACATTTTGCTCTGTTGCCGCCTTACGCTCCGATTCCGAAAAGGATTTATTGATGCTTAAATCCACAGTATACAGGGTGTGAAGATGTCTACGGCCATCCTAAGCTGAATGCGCCTGTTCTCGTCAGATCGCAGACTGATACCCAGCTTCGGGCCTGGTAAGTACCAGCATGGGAGACTGGCTGGGAATCCCATGTGCCGTTGACATTTTGATCTATTGCTGCCCTCCGCTCCGATTCCGAAAATAATTTATTGATGCTTAAATCCACAGTATACAAAGTGTGAAGCTGTCGACGTCCATCCTAAGCTTAACGCGCCTGCTCTTGTCAGATCGCAGACAGGTACAGATCTTAGGGCCCGGTAAGTACCGTCATGGGACACTGGCTGGGAATCCCGGCTGCCGTTGACATTTTGCTCTGTTGCCGCCTTCCGTTTCCGATTCCGAAAAGGATTTATTGATGCTTAAATGCACAATATACAAAGTGTGAAGCTGTCAACGGTCATCCTAAGCTGAACGCGCCTGCTCTCGTTAGATCGCAGACTGATACCCAGCTTAGGGCCTGGTAAGTACCAGCATGGGAGACTGGCTGGGAATCCCAGGTGTTGTTGACATTTTGCTCTGTAGCCGCCTTCCGCTTCGATTCCGAAAAGGATTTATTGATGCTTAAATCCACAGTATACAGGGTGTGAAGCCGTCTACGGCTATCCTAAGCTGAATGTGCCTGTTCTTGTCAGATCGCAGACTGCTGCCCGGCAAGTACGGGCATGGGAGACTGGCTGGCAATCCAAGGTGCTATTGACATTTTGCTCTGTTGCCGCCTTCCTCTCCGATTCCGAAAAGGATTTATTGATGCTTAAATGCACAGTATAAAAAGCATGAAGTTGTCAATGGCCATCGTAAGCTGAACGCGCCTGCTCTCGTCAGATCGCTGACTGCTACCCAGCTTAGGGCCCGGTAAGTCCTGGCATGGGAGACTGGCTGGGAATTCCAGGTGCCGTTGACATTTTGCTCTATTGCTGCCTTCCGCTCCGATTCCGAAAAGAATTTATTGATGCTTAAATCCACAGTATACAAGGTGTGAAGCTGTCGACGGCCATCCTAAGCTTAACGCGCCTGCTCTCGTCAGATCGCAGACTGGTACAGATCTTAGGGCCCGGTAAGTACCGGCATGGGACACTGGCTGGGAATCCCGGCTGCCGTTGACATTTTGCTCTGTTGTCGCCTTCCGTTCCGATTCCGAAAAGGATTTATTGATGCTTAAATGCACAGTATAAAGGGCGAGAAGCTGTCAACGGCCATCCTAAGCTGAACACGCCTGCTCTCGTCAGATCGCAGACTGCTACCCAGCTTAGGGCCCGGTAAGTACCAGCATGGGAGACTGGCTGGGAATCCCAGGTGTCGTTGACATTTTGCTCTGTTGCCGCCTTACGCTCCGATTCCGAAAAGGATTTATTGATGCTTAAATCCACAGTATACAGGGTGTGAAGATGTCTACGGCCATCCTAAGCTGAATGCGCCTGTTCTCGTCAGATCGCAGACTGATACCCAGCTTCGGGCCTGGTAAGTACCAGCATGGGAGACTGGCTGGGAATCCCGGGTGCAGTTGACATTTTGCTCTGTTTCTGCTCCGATTCCGAAAATTATTTATTGATGCTTAAATCCACAGTATACAAATTGTGAAGCTGCCAACGGCCATCTTAAGCTGAACGCACCTGCTCTCGTCAGATCGCAGACTGCTACCCAGCTTAGGGCCTGGTAAGTACCAGCATGGGAGACTGGCTGGGAATCCTGGGTGCAGTTGACATTTTAATCTGTTGCCGCCTTCCGCTCCGATTCAGAAAAGGATTTATTGATGCTTAAATCCACAATATACAAGGTGTGAAGCTGTCAACGGCCATCCTAAGCCTGAACGTGCCTGCTCTCCTCAGATCGCAGACTGCTGCCTGGCAGTTACCGGCATGGGAGACTGGCTGGCAATCCAAGGTGCCATTGACATTTTGCTCTGTTGCCGCCTTCCTTTCCGATTAATAAAAATATTTATTGATGCTTAAATCCACAATATACAAGGCGTGAAGATGTCAACGGCCATCCTAAGCTGAACGCGCCTGCTCTCGTCAGATCGCAGACTGCTACCCAGCTTAGGGCCCAGTAAGTACCGGCTTGGGAGACTGGCTGGGAATCCCGGGTGCAGTTGACATTTTGCTCTGTTGCCGCCTTCCGTTCCGATTCCGAAAAGGATTTATTGATGCTTAAATGCACAGTATAAAAAGCATGAAGCTGTCAATGGCCATCCTAAGCTGAACGGGCCTGCTCTCGTCAGAGCGCAGACGGCTACCCAGCTTAGGGCCCGGTAAGTACTGGCATGGGAGACTGGCTGGGAATCCCGGGTGCCGTTGACATTTTGCTCTATTGCTGCCTTCCGCTCCGATTCCGAAAAGAATTTATTGATGCTTAAATCCACAGTATACAAGGTGTGAAGCTGTCGACGGCCATCCTAAGCTTAACGCGCCTGCTCTCGTCAGATCGCAGACTGGTACAGATCTTAGGGCCCGGTAAGTACCGGCATGGGACACTGGCTGGGAATCCCGGCTGCCGTTGACATTTTGCTCTGTTGCCGCCTTCCGTTCCGATTCCGAAAAGGATTTATTGATGCTTAAATGCACAGTATACAAAGGGTGAAGCTGTCAACGGCCATCCTAAGCCTGAACGTGCCTGCTCTCCTCAGATCGCAGACTGCTGCCCGGCAGTTACCGGCATGGGAGACTGGCTGGCAATCCAAGGTGCCATTGACATTTTGCTCTGTTGCTGCCTTCCTCTCCGATTAATAAAAATATTTATTGATGCTTAAATCCACAATATACAAGGCGTGAAGATGTCAACGGCCATCCTACGCTGAACGTGCCTGCTCTCGTCAGATCGCAGACTGCTACCCAGCTTTGGGCCCAGTAAGTACCGGCATGGGAGACTGGCTGGGAATCCCGGGTGCCGTTGACATTTTGCTCTATTGCTGCCTTCCGCTCCGATTCCGAAATTAATTTATTGATGCTTAAATCCACAGTATACAAGGTGTAAAGCTGTCGACGGCCATCCTAAGCTTAACGCGCCTGCTCTCGTCAGATCGCAGACTGGTACAGATCTTAGGGCCCGGTAAGTACCGGCATGGGACACTGGCTGGGAATCCCGGCTGCCGTTGACATTTTGCTCTGTTGCCGCCTTCCGTTCCGATTCCGAAAAGGATTTATTGATGCTTAAATCCACAGTATACAGGGTATGAAGATGTCTATGGCCATCCTAAGCTGAATGCGCCTGTTCTCATCAGATCGCAGACTGCTACCCAGCTTCGGACCTGGTAAGTACCAGCATGGGAGACTGGCTGGGAATCCCGGGTGCAGTTGACATTTTAATCTGTTGCCGCCTTCCGCTCCGATTCGGAAAAGGATTTATTGATGCTTAAATCCACAATATACAGGGTGTGACGCTGTCAACGGCCATCCTAAGCCTGAACGTGCCTGCTCTCCTCAGATCGCAGACTGCTGCCCGGCAGTTACCGTCATGAGAGACTGGCTGGCAATCCAAGGTGCCATTGACATTTTGCTCTATTGCCGCCTTCCTTTCCGATTAAAAAAATATTTATTGATGCTTAAATCCACAATATACAAGGTGTGAAGATGTCAACGGCCATCCTAAGCTGAACGCGCCTGCTCTCGTCAGATCGCAGACTGCTACCCAGCTTAGGGCCCAGTAAGTACCGGCATGGGAGACTGGCTGGGAATCCCGGGTGCAGTTGACATTTTGCTCTGTTGCCGCCTTACGCTCCGATTCCGAAAAGGATTTATTGATGCTTAAATTCACAGTATACAAGGTGTGAAGCTGTCGACGGCCATCCTAAGCTTAACGCGCCTGCTCTCGTCAGATCTCAGACTGGTACAGATCTTAGGGCCCGGTAAGTACCGGCATGGGACACTGGCTGGGAATCCCGTCTGCTGTTGACATTTTGCTCTGTTGCCACCTTACGTTCCGATTCCGAAAAGGATTTATTGATGCTTAAATGCACAGTATAAAGGGCGTGAAGCTGTCAAAGGCCATCCTAAGCTGAACGCGCCTGCTCTCGTCAGATCGCAGACTGCTACCCAGCTTAGGGCCTGGTAAGTACCAGCATGGGAGACCGGCTGGGAATCCCGGGTGCATTTGACATTTTAATCTGTTGCCGCCTTCCGCTCCGATTCGGAAAAGGATTTATTGATGCTTAAATGCACAGTATAAAGGGCGTGAAGCTGTCAACAGCCATCCTAAGCTGTACGCGCCTGCTCTTGTCAGATTGCAGACTGCTACCCAGCTTAGGGCCCGGTAAGTACCAGCATGGGAGACTGGCTGGGAATCTGAGGTGTTGTTGACATTTTGCTCTGTAGCTCTGTAGACATTTTGCTCCGATTCCGAAAAGGATTTATTGATGCCTAAATCAACAGTATACAGGGTGTGAAGCCGTCTACGGCTATCCTAAGCTGAATGCGCCTGTTCTTGTCAGATCGCAGACTGCTGCCCGGCAAGTACGGGCATGGGAGACTGGCTGGCAATCCAAGGTGCTATTGACATTTTTCTCTGTTGCCGCCTTCCGCTCCGATTCCGAAAAGGATTTATTGATGCTTAAATCCACAGTATACAGGGTGTGAAGATGTCTACGGCCATCCTAAGCTGAAGGCGCCTGTTCTCGTCAGATTGCAGACTGCTACCCAGCTTCGGGCCTGGTAAGTACCAGCATGAGAGACTGGCTGGGAATCCCGGGTGCAGTTGACATTTTGCTTTTTTTCTGCTCCGATTCCTAAAATTATTTATTGATGCTTAAATCCACAGTATACAAAGTGTGAAGCTGTGAACGGCCATCCTAAGCTGAATGCGCCTGCTCTCATCAGATCGCAGACTGCTACCCAGCTTAGGGCCTGGTAAGCACCAGCACGGGAGGCTGGCTGGGAATCCCGGGTGCAGTTGACATTTTAATCTGTTGCCGCCTTCCGCTCCGATTCGGAAAATGATTTATTGATGCTTAAATCCACAATATACAGGGTGTGAAGCTGTCAAAGGCCATCCTAAGCCTGAACGTGCCTGCTCTCCTCAAATCGCAGACTGCTGCCCGGCAGATACCGGCATGGGAGACTGGCTGGCAATCCAAGGTGCCATTGACATTTTGCTCTGTTGCCGCCTTCCTCTCCGATTAATAAAAATATTTATTGATGCTTAAATCCACATTATACAAGGCGTGAAGATGTCAACGGCCATCCTAAGCTGAACTTGCCTGCTCTCATCAGATTGCAGACTGCTAACCAGCTTAGGGCCCAGTAAGTACCGGAATGGGAGACTGGCTGGGAATCACGGGTGCAGTTGACATTTTGCTCTGTTGCCGCCTTCCGTTCCGATTCCGAAAAGGATTTATTGATGCTTAAATGCACAGTATAAAAAGCATGAAGCTGTCAATGGCCATCCTAAGCTGAACGCGCCTGCTCTTGGCAGATCGCAGACTGCTACCCAGCTTAGGGCCCGGTAAGTACCAGCATGGGAGACTGGCTGGGAATCCCAGGTGTCGTTGATATTTTGCTCTGTTGCCGCCTTCCGCTCCGATTCCGAAAAGGATTTATTGATGCTTAAATCCACAGTATACAGTATACAGGGTGCGAAGATGTCTACGGCCATCCTAAGCTGAATGCGCCTGATTTCGTCAGATCGCAGACTGCTACCCAGCTTCGGGCCTGGTAAGTACCAGCATGGGAGACTGGCTGGGAATCCCGGGTGCAGTTGACATTTTGCTCTGTTTCTGCTCCGATTCCGAAAATTATTTATTGATGTTTAAATCCACAGTATACAAAGTGTGAAGCTGTCAACGGCCATCCTAAGCTGAACGCGCCTGCTCTCGTCAGATCGCAGACTGCTACCCAGCTTAGGGTCTGGTAAGTACCAGCATGAGAGACCGGCTGGGAATCCCGGGTGCATTTGACATTTTGCTCTGTTGCCGCCTTCCGTTCCGATTCCGAAAATGATTTATTGATGCTTAAATGCACAGTATAAAATGCATGAAGCTGTCAATGGTCATCCTAAGCTGAACGCGCCTGCTCTCATCAGATCGCAGACTGCTACCCAGCTTAGGGCCCGGTAAGTACTGGCATGGGAGACTGGCTGGGAATTCCGGTTGACATTTTGCTCTATTGCTGCCTTCCGCTCCGATTCCGAAAATAATTTATTGATGCTTAAATCCACAGTATACAAGGTGTGAAGCTGTCGACGGCCATCCTAAGCTTAACGCGCCTGCTCTCGTCAGATCGCAGACTGGTACAGATCTTAGAGCCCGGTAAGTACCGGCATGGGACACTGGCTGGGAATCCCGGCTGCCGTTGACATTTTGCTCTGTTGCCGCCTTCCGTTCCGATTCCGAAAAGGATTTATTGATGCTTAAATGCACAGTATACAAAGTGTGAAGCTGTCAACGGCCATCCTAAGTTGAATGCGCCTGCTCTCGTCAGATCGCAGACTGCTACCCAGCTTAGGGCCTGGTAAGTACCAGCATGGGAGACTGGCTGGGAATCCCGGGTGCAGTTGACATTTTAATCTGTTGCCGCCTTCCGCTCCGATTCGGAAAAGGATTTATTGATGCTTAAATGCACAGTATAAAGGGGGTGAAGCTGTTAACGGACATCCTAAGCTGAACGCGCCTGCTCTCGTCAGATCGCAGACTGCTACCCAGCTTAGGGCCCGGTAAGTACCAGCATGGGAGACTGGCTGGGAATCTCAGGTGTTGTTGAAATTTTGCTCTGTAGCTCTGTAGACATTTTGCTCCGATTCCGAAAAGGATTTATTGATGCTTAAATCCACAATATACAAGTCGTGAAGATGTCAACGGCCATCCTAAGCTGAACGCGCCTGCTCTCATCAGATCGCAGACTGCTACCCAGCTTAGGGCCTGGTAAGTACCAGCATGGGAGACTGGCTGGGAATCCCGGGTGCAGTTGACATTTTAATCTGTTGCCGCCTTCCGCTCCGATTCGGAAAAGGATTTATTGATGCTTAAATCCACAATATACAGGGTGTGAAGCTGTCAACGGCCATCCTAAGCCTGAACGTGCCTGCTCTCCTCAGATCGCAGACTGCTGCCCGGCAGTTACCGGCATGGGAGACTGGCTGGCAATCCAAGGTGCCATTGACATTTTGCTCTGTTGCCGCCTTCCTCTCCGATTAATAAAAATATTTAATGATGCTTAAATCCACAATATACAAGGCGTGAAGCTGTCAACGGCCATCCTAAGCTGAACGCGCCTGCTCTCGTCAGATCGCAGACTGCTACCCAGCTTAGGGTCTGGTAAGTACCAGCATGGGAGACTGGCTGGGAATCCCGGGTGCAGTTGACATTTTAATCTGTTGCCGCCTTCCGCTCCGAGTCGGAAAAGGATTTATTGATGCTTAAATGCACAGTATAAAGGGCATGAAGCTGTCAACGGCCATCCTAAGCTGAACGCGCCTGCTCTCGTCAGATCGCAGACTGCTACCCAGCTTAGGGCCCGGTAAGTACCAGCATGGGAGACTGGCTGGGAATCCCAGGTGCTATTGACATTTTGATCTGTTGCCGCCTACCTCTCCGATTAAAAAAAATATTTATTGATGCTTAAATCCACAGTATACAAGGCATGAAGATGTCAACGGCCATCCTAAGCTGAACGCGCCTGCTCTCGTCAGATCGCAGACTTCTACCCAGCTTAGGGCCCGGTAAGTACTGGCATGGGAGACTGGCTGGCAATCCCGGGTGCCGTTGATATTTTGCTCTATTGCTGCCTTCGGCTCCGATTCCGAAAATAATTTATTGATGCTTAAATCCACAGTATACAAGGCGTGAAGATGTCAACGGCCATCCTAAGCTGAACGCGCCTGCTCTCGTCAGATCGCAGACTGCTACCCAGCTTAGGGCCCGGTAAGTAACGGCATGGGAGACTGGCTGGGAATCCCGGGTGCAGTTGAAATTTTAATCTGTTGCCGCCTTCTGCTCCGATTCGGAAAAGGATTTATTGATGCTTAAATCCACAATACACAGGGTGTGATGCTGTCTACGGCCATCCTAAGCCTGAACGTGCCTGCTCTCCTCAGATCGCAGACTGCTGCCCAGCAGTTACCGGCATGGGAGACTGGCTGGCAATCCAAGGTGCCATTGACATTTTGCTCTGTTGCCGCCTTCCACTTCGATTAATAAAAATATTTATTGATGCTTAAATCCACAATATACAAGGCGTGAAGATGTCAACGGCCATCCTAAGCTGAACGCGTCTGCTCTCGTCAGATCGCAGACTGCTACCCAGCTTAGGGCCCAGTAAGTACCGGCATGGGAGACTGGCTGGGAATCCCGGGTGCAGTTGACATTATGCTCTGTTGCCGCCTTCCGTTCCGATTCCGAAAAGGATTTATTGATGCTTAAATGCACAGTATAAAAAGCATGAAGCTGTCAATGGCCATCCTAAGCTGAACTCGCCTGCTCTCGTCAGATCGCAGACTGCTACCCAGCTTAGGGCCCAGTAAGTACCGGCATGGGAGACTGGCTGGGAATCCCGGGTGCAGATGACATTTTGCTCTGTTGCCGCCTTTCGTTCCGATTCCGAAAAGGATTTATTGATGCTTAAATGCACAGTATAAAAATCATGAAGCTGTCAATGGCCATCCTAAGCTGAACGCGCCTGCTCTCGTCAGATCGCAGACTGCTACCCAGCTTAGGGCCCAGTAAGTACCGGCATGGGAGACTGGCTGGGAATCCCGGGTGCAGTTGACATTATGCTCTGTTGCCGCCTTCCGTTCCGATTTCGAAAAGGATTTATTGATGCTTAAATCCACAATATACAGGGTGTGACGCTGTCAACGGCCATCCTAAGCCTGAACGTGCCTGCTCTCCTCATATCGCAGACTGCTGCCCGGCAGTTACCGTCATGAGAGACTGACTGGCAATCCAAGGTGCCATTGACATTTTGCTCTATTGCCGCCTTCCTTTCCGATTAAAAAAATATTTATTGATGCTTAAATCCACAATATACAAGGTGTGAAGATGTCAACGGCCATCCTAAGTTGAACGCGCCTGCTCTCGTCAGATCGCAGACTGCTACCCAGCTTAGGGCCCAGTAAGTACCGGCATGGGAGACTGGCTGGGAATCCCGGGTGCAGTTGACATTTTGCTCTGTTGCCGCCTTCCGTTCCGATTCCGAAAAGGATTTATTGATGCTTAAATGCACAGTATACAAAGTGTGAAGCTGTCAACGGCCATCCTAAGCTGAACGCGCCTGCTCTCGTCAGATCGCAGACTGCTACCCAGCTTAGGGCCCGGTAAGTACCAGCATGGGAGACTGGCTGGGAATCTCAGGTGTTGTTGACATTTTGCTCTGTAGCTCTGTAGACATTTTGCTCCGATTCCGAAAAGGATTTATTGATGCTTAAATCCACAATATACAGGGTGTGAAGCCGTCTACGGCTATCCTAAGCTGAATGCGCCTGTTCTTGTCAGATCGCAGACTGCTGCCCGGCAAGTACGGGCATGGGAGACTGGCTGGCAATCCAAGGTGCTATTGACATTTTGATCTGTTGCCGCCTTCCTCTCCGATTAAAAAAAATATTTATTGATGCTTAAATCCACAGTATACAAGGCATGAAGATGTCAACGGCCATCCTAAGCTGAACGCGCCTGCTCTCGTCAGATCGCAGACTGCTACCCAGCTTAGGGCCCGGTAAGTACTGGCATGGGAGACTGGATGGCAATCCCGGGTGCCGTTGATATTTTGCTCTATTGCTGCCTTCGGCTCCGATTCCGAAAAGAATTTATTGATGCTTAAATCCACAGTATACAAGGTGTGAAGCTGTCGACGGCCATCCTAAGCTTAACGCGCCTGCTCTCGTCAGATTGCCTACTGCTACCCAGCTTAGGGCCCGGTAAGTACCAGCATTAGAGACTGGCTGGGAATCCCAGGTGTTGTTGACATTTTGCTCTGTAACCGCCTTCCGCTTCGATTCCAAAAAGGATTTATTGATGCTTAAATCCACAGTATACAGGGTGTGAAGCCTTCTACGGCTATCCTAAGCTGAATGTGCCTGTTCTTGTCAGATCGCAGACTGCGGCCCGGCAAGTACGGGCATGGGAGACTGGCTGGCAATCCAAGGTGCTATTGACATTTTGCTCTGTTGCCGCCTTCCTCTCCGATTCCGAAAAGGATTTATTGATGCTTAAATGCACAGTATAAAAAGCATGAAGCTGTCAATGGCCATCCTAAGCTGAACGCGCCTGCTCTCGTCAGATCGCAGACTGCTACCCAGCTTAGGGCCCGGTAAGTACTGGCATGGGAGACTGGCTGGGAATCCCAGGTGCCGTTGACATTTTGCTCTATTGCTGCCTTCCGCTCATATTAAAAAAAATATTTATTGATGCTTAAATCCACAGTATACAAGTCATGAAGATGTCAACGGCCATCCTAAGCTGAACGCGCCTGCTCTCGTCAGATCGCAGACTGCTACCCAGCTTAGGGCCCGGTAAGTACTGGCATGGGAGACTGGCTGGCAATCCCGGGTGCCGTTGATATTTTGCTCTATTGCTGCCTTCGGCTCCGATTCCGAAAAGAATTTATTGATGCTTAAATCCACAGTATACAAGGTGTGAAGCTGTCGACGGCCATCCTAAGCTTAACGCGCCTGCTCTCGTCAGATTGCAGACTGCTACCCAGCTTAGGGCCCGGTAAGTACCAGCATGGGAGACTGGCTGGGAATCCCAGGTGTTGTTGACATTTTGCTCTGTAACCGCCTTCCGCTTCGATTCCAAAAAGGATTTATTGATGCTTAAATCCACAGTATACAGGGTGTGAAGCCTTCTACGGCTATCCTAAGCTGAATGTGCCTGTTCTTGTCAGATCGCAGACTGCTGCCCGGCAAGTACGGGCATGGGAGACTGGCTGGCAATCCAAGGTGCTATTGACATTTTGCTCTGTTGCCGCCTTCCTCTCCGATTCCGAAAAGGATTTATTGATGCTTAAATGCACAGTATGAAAAGCATGAAGCTGTCAATGGCCATCCTAAGCTGAACGCGCCTGCTCTCGTCAGATCGCAGACTGCTACCCAGCTTAGGGCCCGGTAAGTACTGGCATGGGAGACTGGCTGGGAATCCCAGGTGCCGTTGACATTTTGCTCTATTGCTTCCTTCCGCTCCGATTCCGAAAATAATTTATTGATGCTTAAATCCACAGTATACAAGGTGTGAAGCTGTTGACGGCCATCCTAAGCTTAACGCGCCTGCTCTCGTCAGATCGCAGACTGGTACAGATCTTAGGGCCCGGTAAGTACCGGCATGGGACACTGGCTGGGAATCCCGGCTGCCGTTGACATTTTGCTCTGTTGCCGCCTTCCGTTCCGATTCCGAAAAGGATTTATTGATGCTTAAATGCACAGTATAATGGGCGAGAAGCTGTCAACGGCCATCCTAAGCTGAATGCACCTGTTCTCGTCAAATCGCAGACTGCTACCCAGCTTCGGGCCTGGTAAGTACCAGCATGGGAGACTGGCTGGGAATCCCGGGTGCAGTTGACATTTTGCTCTGTTTCTGCTCCGATTCCGAAAATTATTTATTGATGCTTAAATCCACAGTATACAAATTGTGAAGCTGTCAACGGTCATCCTAAGCTGAACGCGCCTGCTCTCTTCAGATCGCAGACTGCTACCCAGCTTAGGGTCTGGTAAGTACCAGCATGGGAGACTGGCTGGGAATCCCGGGTGCAGTTGACATTTTAATCTGTTGCCGCCTTCCGCTCCTATTCGGAAAAAGGATTTATTGATGCTTAAATACACAATACACAGGGTGTGAAGCTGTCAACGGCCATCCTAAGCTGAATGTGCCTGTTCTCAGACTGCTACCCAGCTTCTGGCCTGGTAAGTACCAGCATGGGAGACTGGCTGGGAATCCCGGGTGCCGTTGACATTTTGCTTTATTGATGCTTAAATGCACAGTATAAAAATCGTGAAGCTGTCAATGGCCATCCTAAGCTTAACGCGCCTGCTCTTGTCAGATCGCAGACTGGTACAGATCTTAGGGCCCGGTAAGTACCGGCATGGGACACTGGCTGGGAATCCCGGCTGCCGTTGACATTTTGCTCTGTTGCCGCCTTCCGTTTCCGATTCCGAAAAGGATTTATTGATGCTTAAATGCACAGTATAAAGGGCAAGAAGCTGTCAACGGCCATCCTAAGCTGAACGTGCCTGCTCTCGTCAGATCGCAGACTGCTACCCAGCTTAGGGCCCGGAAAGTACCAGCATGGGAGACTGGCTGGGAATCCCAGGTGTCGTTGACATTTTGCTCTGTTGCCGCCTTCCGCTACGATTCCGAAAAGGATTTATTGATGCTTAAATCCACAGTATACAGGGTGTGAAGATGTCTACGACCATCCTAAGCTGAATGCGCCTGTTCTCGTCAGAGCGCAGACTCCTACCCAGCTTCGGGGCTGGTAAGTACCAGCATGGGAGACTGGCTGGGAATCCCGGGTGCAGTTGACATTTTGCTCTGTTTCTGCTCCGATTCCGAAAATTATTTATTGATGCTTAAATCCACAGTATACACAGTATACAAAGTGTGAAGCTGTCAACGGCCATCCTAAGCTGAACGCGCCTGCTCTCGTCAGATCGCAGACTGCTACCCAGCTTAGGGCCCGGTAAGTACCAGCATGGGAGACTGGCTGGGAATCCCGGGTGCAGTTGACATTTTGCTCTGTTGCCGCCTTCCGCTCCGATTCGGAAAATTATTTATTGATGCTTAAATGCACAGTATAAAGGGCGCGAAGCTGTCAACGGCCATCCTAAGCTGAACGCGCCTGCTCTCGTCAGATCGCAGACCGCTACCCAGCTTAGGCCCGGTAAGTACCAGCATGGGAGACTGGCTGGGAATCCCAGGTGTTGTTGACATTTTGCTCTGTAGCCGCCTTCCGCTCCGATTCCGAAAAGGATTTATTGATGCTTAAATCCACAGTATACAGGGTGTGAAGCCGTCTACGGCTATCCTAAGCTGAATGTGCCTGTTCTTGTCAGATCGCAGACTGCTGCCCGGCAAGTACGGGCATGAGAGACTGGCTGGCAATCCAAGGTGCTATTGACATTTTGCTCTGTTGCCGCCTTCCTCTCCGATTCCGAAAAGGATTTATTGATGCTTAAATGCACAGTATAAAAAAGCATTAAGCTGTCAATGGCCATCCTAAGCTGAACGCGCCTGCACTTGTCCGATCGCAGACTGCTACACAGCTTAGGGCCCGGTAAGTAATGGCATGGGAGACTGGCTGGGAATCCCGGGTGCTGTTGACATTTTGCTCTATTGCTGCCTTCCGCTCCGATTCCGAAAATAATTTATTGATGCTTAGATCCACAGTATACAAGGTGTGAAGCTGTCGACGGCCATCCTAAGCTTAACGCGCCTGCTCTCGTCAGATCGCAGACTGGTACAGATCTTAGGGCCCGGTAAGTACCGGCATGAGACACTGGCTGGGAATCCCGGCTGCCGTTGACATTTTGCTCTGTTGCCGCCTTCCGTTCCGATTCCAAAAAGGATTAATTGATGCTTAAATGCACAGTATAAAGGGCGAGAAGCTGTCAACGGCCATCCTAAGCTGAACGTGCCTGCTCTCGTCAGATCGCAGACTGCTACCCAGCTTAGGGCCCGGTAAGTACCAGAATGGGAGACTGGCTGGGAATCCCAGGTGTCGTTGACATTTTGTTCTGTTGCAGCCTTCCGCTCCGATTCCGAAAAGGATTTATTGATGCTTAAATCCACAGTATACAGGGTGTGAAGATGTCTACGGCCTTCCTAAGCTGAATGCGCCTGTTCTCGTCAGATCGCAGACTGCTACCCAGCTTCGGGCCTGGTAAGTACCAGCATGGGAGACTGGCTGGAATCCCGGCTGCCGTTGACATTCTGCTATGTTTCTGCTCCGATTCCGAAAATTATTTATTGATGCTTAAATCCACAGTATACAAAGTGGGAAGCTGTCAACGGCCATCCTAAGCTGAACGCGCCTGCTCTCGTCAGATCGCAGACTGCTACCCAGCTTAGGGCCCGGTAAGTATCAGCATGGGAGACTGGCTGGGAATCCCAGGTGTTGTTGACAATTTGCTCTGTAGCCGCCTTCCGCTTCGATTCCGAAAAGGATTTATTGATGCTTAAATCCACAGTATACAGGGTGTGAAGCCGTCTACGGCTATCCTAAGCTGAATGTGCCTGTTCTTGTCAGATCGCAGACTGCTGCCCGGCAAGTACGGGCATGGGAGACTGGCTGGCAATCCAAGGAACTATTGACATTTTGCTCTGTTGCCGCCTTCCTCTCCGATTCCGAAAAGGATTTATTGATGATTAAATGCACAGTATAAAAAGCATGAAGCATGAAGCTGTCAATGGCCATCCTAAGCTGAACGCGCCTGCTCTCGTCAGATCGCAGACTGCTACCCAGCTTAGGGCGCGGTAAGTACTGGCATGGGAGACTGGCTGGGAATCCCAGGTGCCGTTGACATTTTGCTCTATTGCTGCCCTCCGCTCCGATTCCGAAAATAATTTATTGATGCTTAAATCCACAGTATACAAGGTGTGAAGCTGTCGACGGCCATCCTAAGCTTAACGCGCCTGCTCTCGTCAGATCGCAGACTGGTACAGATCTTAGGGCCCAGTAAGTACCGGCATGGGACACTGGCTGGGAATCCCGGCTGCCGTTGACATTTTGCTCTGTTGCTGCCTTACGCTCCGATTCCGAAAAGGATTTATTGATGCTTAAATCCACAGTATACAGGGTGTGAAGATGTCTACGGCCATCCTAAGCTGAATGCGCCTGTTCTCGTCAGATCGCAGACTGCTTCCCAGCTTCGGGCATGGTAAGTACCAGCATGGGAGACTGGCTGGGAATCCCGGGTGCAGTTGACATTTTGCTCTGTTTCTGCTCCGATTCCGAAAATTATTTATTGATGCTTAAATCCACAGTATACAAAGTGTGAAGCTGTCAACGGCCATCCTAAACTTAACGCGCCTGCTCTCGTCAGATCGCAGATTGGTACAGATCTTAGGGCCCGGTAGGTACCGGCATGGGACACTGGCTGGGAATCCCGGGTGCAGTTGACATTTTGCTCTGTTGCCGCCTTCCGTTCCGATTCCGAAAATGATTTATTGATGCTTAAATGCACAGTATAAAGGTCATGAAGCTGTCAACGGCCATCCTAAGCTGAACGCGCCTGCTCTCGTCAGATCGCAGACTGCTACCCAGCTTAGTCCAGGTAAGTACCAGCATGGGAGACTGGCTGGGAATCCCAGGTGTTGTTGACATTTTGCTCTGTAGCCGCCTTCCGCTCCGATTCCGAAAAGGATTTATTGATGCTTAAATCCACAGTATACAGGGTGTGAAGCCGTCTACGGCTATCCTAAGCTGAATGTGCCTGTTCTTGTCAGATCGCAGACTGCTGCCCGGCAAGTACGGGCATGGGAGACTAGCTGGCAATCCAAGGTGCTATTGACATTTTGCTCTGTTGCCGCCTTCCTCTCCGATTCCGAAAAGGATTTATTGATGCTTAAATGCACAGTATAAAAAGCATGAAGCTGTCAATGGCCATCCTAAGCTGAACGCGCCTGCACTCGTCCGATCGCAGACTGCTACCCAGCTTAGGGCCCGGTAAGTACTGGCATGGGAGACTGGCTGGGAATCCTGGGTGCTGTTGAAATTTTGCTCTATTGCTGCATTCCGCTCCGATTCCGAAAAGAATTTATTGATGCTTAAATCCACAGTATACAAGGTGTGAAGCTGTCGACGGCCATCCTAAGCTTAACTCGCCTGCTCTCGTCAGATCGCAGACTGGTACAGATTTTAGGGCCCGGTAAGTACCGGCATGAGACACTGGCTGGGAATCCCGGCTGCCGTTGACATTTTGCTCTGTTGCCGCCTTCCGTTCCGATTCCGAAAAGGATTTATTGATGCTTAAATGCACAGTATAAAGGGCGAGATGCTGTCAACGGCCATCCTAAGCTGAACGCGCCTGGTCTCGTCAGATCGCAGACTGCTACCCAACTTAGGACCGGGTAAGTACTGGCATGGGAGACTGGCTGGGAATCCGAGGTGCCGTTGACATTTTGCTCTATTGCTGCCCTCCGCTTCGATTCCGAAAATAATTTATTGATGCTTAAATCCACAGTATACAAGGTGTGAAGCTGTCGACGGCCATCCTAAGCTTAACGCGCCTGCTCTCGTCAGATCGCAGACTGGTACAGATCTTAGGGCCCGGTAAGTACCGGCATGGGACACTGGCTGGGAATCCCGGCTGCCGTTGACATTTTGCTCTGTTGCCGCCTTACGCTCCCATTCCGAAAAGGATTTATTGATGCTTAAATCCACAGTATACAGGGTGTGAAGATGTCTACGGCCATCCTAAGCTGAATGCGCCTGTTCTCGTCAGATCGCAGACTGCTTCCCAGCTTCGGGCCTGGTAAGTACCAGCATGGGAGACTGGCTGGGAATCCCGGGTGCAGTTGACATTTTGCTCTGTTTCTGCTCCGATTCCGAAAATTATTTATTGATGCTTAAATCCACAGTATACAAAGTGTGAAGCTGTCAACGGCCATCCTAAGCTGAACGCGCCTGCTCTCGTCAGATCACAGACTGCTACCCAGCTTAGGGCCCGTTAAGTACCAGCATGGGAGACTGGCTGGGAATCCCAGGTGGTGTTCACTTTTTGCTCTGTAGCCGCCTTCCGCTTCGATTCCGAAAATGATTTATTGATGCTTAAATCCACAGTATACAGGGTGTGAAGCCGTCTACGGCTATCCTAAGCTGAATGTGCCTGTTCTTGTCAGATCGCAGACTGCTGCCTGGCAAGTACGGGCATGGGAGACTGGCTGGCAATCCAAGGTGCTATTGACATTTTGCTCTGTTGCCGCCTTCCTCTCCGATTCCGAAAAGGATTTATTGATGCTTAAATGCACAGTATAAAAAGCATGAAGCTGTCAATGGCCATCGTAAGCTGAACGCGCCTGCTCTCGTCAGATCGCAGACTGCTACCCAGCTTAGGGCCCGGTAAGTACTGGCAGGGGAGACTGGCTGGGAATCCCAGGTGCCGTTGACATTTTGCTCTATTGCTGCCTTCCGCTCCGATTCCGAAAATAATTTATTGATGCTTAAATCCACAGTATACAAGGTGTGAAGCTGTCGACGGCCATCCTAAGCTTAACGCGCCAGCTCTCGTCAGATCGCAGACTGGTACAGATCTTAGGGCCCGGTAAGTACCGGCATGGGACACTGGCTCGGAATCCCGGCTGCCGTTGACATTTTGCTCTGTTGCCGCCTTCCGTTCCGATTCTGAAAAGGATTTATTGATGCTTAAATGCACAGTATACAGGGTGTGAAGATGTCTACGGCCATCCTAAGCTGAATGCGCCTGTTCTCGTCAGATCGCAGACTGCTACCCAGCTTCGGGCCTGGTAAGTACCAGCATGGGAGACTGGCTGGGAATCCCGGGTGCAGTTGACATTTTGCTCTGTTTCTGCTCCGATTCCGAAAATTATTTATTGATGCTTAAATCCACAGTATACAAAGTGTGAAGCTGAACGCACCTGCTCTCGTCAGATCGCAGACTGCTACCCAGCTTAGGGCCCGTTAAGTACCAGCATGGGAGACTGGCTGGGAATCCCAGGTGTCATTGACATTTTGCTCTGTTGCCGCCTTACGCTCCGATTTCGAAAAGGATTTATTGATGCTTAAATCCACAGTATACAGGGTGTGAAGATGTCTACGGCCATCCTAAGCTGAATGCGCCTGTTCTCGTCAGATCGCAGACTGGTACAGATCTTAGGGCCCGGTAAGTACCGGCATGGGACACTGGCTGGGAATCCCGGCTGCCGTTGACATTTTGCTCTGTTGCCGCCTTCCGTTCCGATTCCGAAAAGGATTTATTGATGCTTAAATGCACAGTATAAAGGGCGAGAAGCTGTCAACGGCCATCCTAAGCTGAACGCGCCTGCTCTCGTCAGATCGCAGACTGCTACCCAGCTTAGGGCCCGGTAAGTACCAGCATGGGAGACTGGCTGGGAATCCCGGCTGCCGTTGACATTTTGCTCTGTTGCCGCCTTCCGTTTCGATTCCGAAAAGGATTTATTGATGCTTAAATGCACAGTATACAAAATGTGAAGCTGTCAACGGCCATCCTAAGCTGAACGCGCCTGCTCTCATCAGATCGCAGACTGCTACCCAGCTTAGGGCCTGGTAAGTACCAGCATGGGAGACTGGCTGGGAATCCCGGGTGCAGTTGACATTTTAATCTGTTGCCGCCTTCCGTTCCGATTCTGAAAAGGATTTATTGATGCTTAAATGCACAGTATACAGGGTGTGAAGATGTCTACGGCCATCCTAAGCTAAATGCGCCTGTTCTCGTCAGATCGCAGACTGCTTCCCAGCTTCGGGCCTGGTAAGTACCAGTATGGGAGACTGGCTGGGAATCCCGGGTGCAGTTGACATTTTGCTCTATTGCTGCCTTCCGCTCCGATTCCGAAAAAAATTTATTGATGCTTAAATCCACAGTATACAAGGTGTGAAGCTGTCGACGGCCATCCTAAGCTTAACGCGCCAGCTCTCGTCAGATCGCAGACTGGTACAGATCTTAGGGCCCGGTAAGTACCGGCATGGGACACTGGCTGGGAATCCCGGCTGCCGTTGACATTTTGCTCTGTTGCCGCCTTCCGTTCCGATTCTGAAAAGGATTTATTGATGCTTAAATGCACAGTATACAGGGTGTGAAGATGTCTACGGCCATCCTAAGCTGAATGCGCCTGTTCTCGTCAGATCGCAGACTGCTTCCCAGCTTCGGGCCTGGTAAGTACCAGCATGGGAGACTGGCTGGGAATCCCTGGTGCAGTTGACATTTTGCTCTGTTTCTGCTCCGATTCCGAAAATTATTTATTGATGCTTAAATCCACAGTATACAAAGTGTGAAGCTGTCAACGGCCATCCTAAGCTGAACGCGCCTGCTCTCGTCAGATCGCAGACTGCTCCCCAGCTTAGGGCCCGTTAAGTACCAGCATGGGAGACTGGCTGGGAATCCCAGGTGTCATTGACATTTTGCTCTGTTGCCGCCTTACGCTCCGATTCCGAAAAGGATTTATTGATGCTTAAATCCACAGTATACAGGGTGTGAAGATGTCTACGGCCATCCTAAGCTGAATGCGCCTGTTCTCGTCAGATCGCAGACTGGTACAGATCTTAGGGCCCGGTAAGTACCGGCATGGGACACTGGCTGGGAATCCCGGATGCCGTTGACATTTTGCTCTGTTGCCGCCTTCCGTTCCGATTCCGAAAAGGATTTATTGATGCTTAAATGCACAGTATAAAGGGCGAGAAGCTGTCAACGGCCATCCTAAGCTGAACGCGCCTGCTCTCGTCAGATCGCAGACTGCTACCCAGCTTAGGGCCCGGTAAGTACCAGCATGGGAGACTGGCTGGGAATCCCGGCTGCCGTTGACATTTTGCTCTGTTGCCGCCTTCCGTTTCTATTTCGAAAAGGATTTATTGATGCTTAAATGCACAGTATACAAAATGTGAAGCTGTCAACGGCCATCCTAAGCTGAACGCGCCTGCTCTCGTCAGATCGCAGACTGCTACCCAGCTTAGGGCCCGGTAAGTACCAGCATGGGAGACTGGCTGGGAATCCCGGGTGCGGTTGACATTTTGCTCTGTTGCCGCCTTCCGCTCCGATTCGGAAAATTATTTATTGATGCTTAAATGCACAGTATAAAGGGCGTGAAGCTGTCAACGACCATCATAAGCTGAACGCGCCTGCTTTCGTCAGATCACAGACTGCTACCCAGCTTAGGCCCGGTAAGTACCAGCATGGGAGACTGGCTGGGAATCCCAGGTGTTGTTGACATTTTGCTCTGTAGCCGCCTTCCGCTCCGATTCCGAAAAGGATTTATTGATGCTTAAATCCACAGTATACAGGGTGTGAAGCCGTCTACGGCTATCCTAAGCTGAATGTGCCTGTTCTTGTCAGATCGCAGACTGCTGCCCGGCAAGTACGGGCATGGGAGACTGGCTGGCAATCCAAGGTGCTATTGACATTTTGCTCTGTTGCCGCCTTCCTCTCCGATTCCGAAAAGGATTTATTGATGCTTAAATGCACAGTATAAAAAGCAAGAAGCTTTCAATGGCCATCCTAAGCTGAACGCGCCTGCTCTCGTCAGATCGCAGACTGCTTCCCAGCTTCGGGCCTGGTAAGTACCAGCATGGGAGACTGGCTGGGAATCCCGGGTGCAGTTGACATTTTGCTCTGTTTCTGCTCCGATTCCGAAAATTATTTATTGATGCTTAAATCCACAGTACACAAAGTGTGAAGCTGTCAACGGCCATCCTAAGCTGAACGCGCCTGCTCTCGTCAGATCGCAGACTTCTACCCAGCTTAGGGCCTGGTAAGTACCAGCATGGGAGACTGGCTGGGAATCCCGGGTGCAGTTGACATTTTAATCTGTTGCCGCCTTCCGCTCCGATTCGGAAAAGGATTTATTGATGCTTAAATCCACAGTACACAGGGTGTGAAGCTGTCAACGGCCATCCTAAGCCTGAACGTGCCTGCTCTCCTCAGATCACAGACTGCTGCCCGGCAGTTACCGGCATGGGAGACTGGCTGGCAATACAAGGTGCCATTGACATTTTGCTCTGTTGCCGCCTTCCTCTCCGATTAATAAAAATATTTATTGATGCTTAAATCCACAATATACAAAGCATGAAGATGTCAACGGCCATCCTAAGCTGAACGCGCCTGCTCTCGTCAGATCGCAGACCGCTACTCAGCTTAGGGCCCAGTAAGTACCGGCATGGGAGACTGGCTGGGAATCTGGGTGCAGTTGACATTTTGCTCTGTTGCCGCCTTCCGTTCCGATTCCGAAAAGGATTTATTGATGCTTAAATGCACAGTATAAAAAGAATGAAGCTGTCAATGGCCATCCTAAGCTGAACGCACCTGCTCTCGTCAGATTGCAGACTGCTACCCAGCTTAGGGCCCGGTAAGTACTGGCATGGGAGACTGGCTGGGAATACCGGTTGCCATTGACATTTTGCTCTATTGCTGCCTTCCGCTCCGATTCCGAAAAGAATTTATTGATGCTTAAATCCACAGTATACAAGGTGTGAAGCTGTCAACGGCCATCCTAAGCTTAACGCGCCTGCTCTCGTCAGATCGCAGACTGGTACAGATCTTAGGGCCCGGTAAGTACCGGCATGGGACACTGGCTGGGAATCCCGGCTGCCGTTGACATTTTGCTCTGTTGCCGCCTTCCGTTCCGATTCCGAAAAGGATTTATTGATGCTTAAATGCACAGTATACAAAGTGTGAACCTGTCAACGGCCATCCTAAGCTGAATGCGCCTGCTCTCGTCAGATCGCAGACTGATACCCAGCTTAGGGCCTGGTAAGTACCAGCATGGGAGACTGGCTGGGAATTCCGGGTGCAGTTGACATTTTAATCTGTTGCCGCCTTCCGCTCCGATTCCGAAAAGGATTTATTGATGCTTAAATCCACAGTATAAAGGGCATGAAGCTGTCAACGGCCATCCTAAGCTGAACGCGCCTGCTCTCGTCAGATCGCAGACTGCTACCCAGCTTAGGGCCCGGTAGGTACCAGCATGGGAGACTGGCTGGGAATCCCAGGTGTTGTTGACATTTTGCTCTGTAGCCGCCTTCCGCTCCGATTCCGAAAAGGATTTATTGATGCTTAAATCCACAGTATAGAGGGTGTGAAGCCATCTACGGCTATCCTAAGCTGAATGTGCCTGTTGTTGTCAGATCGCAGACTGCTGCCCAGCAAGTACGGGCATGGGAGACTGGCTGGCAATCCAAGGTGCTATTGACATTTTGCTCTGTTGCTGCCTTCCTCTCCGATTCCGAAAAGGATTTATTGATGCTTAAATGCACAGTATAAAAAGCATGAAGCTGTCAATGGCTGTCCTAAGCTGAACGCGCCTGCTCTCGTCAGATCGCAGACTGCTACCCAGCTTAGGGCCTGGTAAGTACTGGCATGGGAGACTGGCTGGGAATCCCGGGTGCCGTTGACATTTTGCTCTATTGCTGCCTTCCGCTCCGATTCCGAAAAGAATTTATTGATGCTTAAATCCACAGTATACAAGGTGTGAAGCTGTCGACGGCCATCCTAAGCTTAACGCGCCTGCTCTTGTCAGATCGCAGACTGGTACAGATCTTTGGGCCGGTAAGTACCGGCATGGGACACTGGCTGGGAATCCCGGCTGCCGTTGACATTTTGCTCTGTTGCCGCCTTCCGTTTCCGATTCCGAAAAGGATTTATTGATGCTTAAATGCACAGTATAAAGGGCGAGAAGCTGTCAACGGCCATCCTAAGCTGAACGTGCCTGCTCTCGTCAGATCGCAGACTGCTACCCAGCTTAGGGCCCGGTAAGTACCAGCATGGGAGACTGGCTGGGAATCCCAGGTGCAGTTGACCTTTTGCTCTGTTGCCGCCTTACGCTCCTTACGCTTACGATTTATTGATGCTTAAATCCACAGTATACAGGGTGTGAAGATGTCTACGGCCATCCTAAGCTGAATGCGCCTGTTCTTGTCAGATCGCAGACTGTTACCCAGCTTAGGGCCTGGTAAGTACCAGCATGGGAGACTTTCTGGGAATCCCGGGTGCAGTTGACACTTTAATCTGTTGCCGCCTTCCGCTCCGATTCGGAAAAGGATTTATTGATGCTTAAATCCACAATACACAGGGTGTGAAGCTGTCAACGGCCATCCTAAGCCTGAACGTGCCTGCTCTCCTCAGATCGCAGACTGCTGCCCGGCAGTTACCGGCATGGGAGACTGGCTGGCAATCCAAGGTGCCGTTGACATTTTGCTTTGTTGCCGCCTTCCTCTCCGATTAATAAAAATATTTATTGATGCTTAAATCCACAGTATACAAGGCGTGAAGATGTCAACGGCCATCCTAAGCTGAACGCGCCTGCTCTCGTCAGATCGCAGACTGCTACCCAGCTTAGGGCCCAGTAAGTACCGGCATGGGAGACTGGCTGGGAATCCCGGGTGCAGTTGACATTATGCCCTGTTGCCGCCTTCCGTTCCGATTCCGAAAAGGATTTATTGATGCTTAAATGCACAGTATAAAAAGCATGAAGCTGTCAATGGCCATCCTAAGCTGAACGCGCCTGCTCTCGTCAGATCGCAGACTGCTACCCAGCCTAGGGCCCATTAAGTACCGGCATGGGAGACTGGCTGGGAATCCCGGGTGTAGTTGACATTTTGCTCTGTTGCCGCCTTCCGTTCCGATTCCGAAAATGATTTATTGATGCTTAAATGCACAGTATAAAAATCATGAAGCTGTCAATGGCCATCCTAAGCTGAACGCGCCTGCTCTCGTCAGATCGCAGACTGCTACCCAGCTTAGGGCCTGGTAAGTACTGGCATGGGACACTGGCTGGGAATCCCGGCTGCCGTTGACATTTTGCTCTGTTGCCGCCTTCCGTTCCGATTCCGAAAAGGATTTATTGATGCCTAAATGCACAGTATAAAGGGAGAGAAGCTGTCAACGGCCATCCTAAGCTGAACGCGCCTGCTCTCGTCAGATTGCAGACTGCTACCCAGCTTAGGGCTCAGTAAGTACCGGCATGGGAGACTGGCTGGGAATCCCTTGTGCAGTTGACATTTTGCTCTGTTGCCGCCTTCCGCTCCGATTCCGAAAAAGGATTTATTGATGCTTAAATGCGCAGTACAAAAATCATGAAGCTGTCAATGGCCATCCTAAGCTGGACGCGCCTGCTCTCGTCACATCGCAGACTGCTACCCAGCTTAGGGCCCGGTAAGTACTGGCATGGGAGACTGGCTGGGAATCCCGGTTGCCGTTGACATTTTGCTCTTATGCTGCCTTCAGTTCCGATTCCGAAAAGGATTTATTGATGCCTAAATGCACAGTATACAAAGTGTAAAGCTGTCAACGGCCATCCTAAGCTGAACGCGCCTGCTCTCGTCAGATCGCAGACTGCTACCCAGCTTAGGGCCTGGTAAGTACCAGCATGGGAGACTGGCTGGGAATCCCGGGTGCAGTTGACAATTTAATCTGTTGCTGCCTTCCGCTCCGATTCGGAAAAGGATTTATTGATGCTTAAATGCACAGTATAAAGGGCGTGAAGCTGTCAACGGCCATCCTAAGCTGAATGCGCCTGTTCTCGTCAGATTGCAGACAGCTACCCAGCTTAGGGCCCGGTAAGTACCAGCATGGGAGACTGGCTGGGAATCCCAGGTGTTGTTGACATTTTGCTCTGTAGCCGCCTTCCTCTCCGATTCCGAAAAGGATTTATTGATGCTTAAATGCACAGTATAAAAAGCATGAAGCTGTCATTGGCCATCCTAAGCTGAACGCGCCTGCTCTCGTCAGATCGCAGACTGCTACCCAGCTTAGGGCCCGGTAAGTACCAGCAGGGGAGACTGGCTGGGAATCCCGGGTGCCGTTGACATTTTGCTCTATTGCTGCTTTCCGCTCCGATTCCGAAAATAATTTATTGATGCTTAAATCCACAGTATACAAGGTGTGAAGCTGTCGACGGCCATCCTAAGCTTAACGCGCCTGCTCTTGTCAGATCGCAGACTGGTACAGATCTTAGGGCCCGGTAAGTACCGGCATGGGACACTGGCTGGGAATCCCGGCTGCCGTTGACATTTTGCTCTGTTGCCGCCTTCCGTTTCCAATTCCGAAAAGGATTTATTGATGCTTAAATGCACAGTATAAAAAGCATGAAGCTGTCAATGGCCATCCTAAGCTGAACGTGCCTGCTCTCGTCAGATCGCAGACTGCTACCCAGCTTAGGGCTCGGAAAGTACCAGCATGGGAGACTGGCTGGGAATCCCAGGTGTCGTTGACATTTTGCTCTGTTGCCGCCTTACGCTCCGATTCCGAAAAGGATTTATTGATGCTTAAATCCACAGTATACAGGGTGTGAAGATGTCTACGGCCATCCTAAGCTGAATGCGCCTGTTCTCGTCAGATCGCAGACTGCTACCTAGCTTCGGGCCTGGTAAGTACTGGCTGGGAATCCCGGGTGGAGTTGACATTTTGCTCTGTTTCTGCTACGAGTCCGAAAATTATTTATTGATACTTAAATCCACAGTATACAAAGTGTGAAGCTGTCAACGGCCATCCTAAGCTGAACGCGCCTGCTCTCGTCAGATCGCAGACTTCTACCCAGCTTAGGGCCTGGTAAGTACCAGCATGGGAGACTGGCTGGGAATCCCGGGTGCAGTTGACATTTTAATCTGTTGCCGCCTTCCGCTCCGATTCGGAAAAGGATTTATTGATGCTTAAATCCACAATACACAGGGTGTGAAGCTGTCAACGGCCATCCTAAGCCTGAACGTGCCTGCTCTCCTCAGATCGCAGACCGCTGCCCGGCAGTTACCGGCATGGGAGACTGGCTGGCAATCCAAGGTGCCGTTGACATTTTGCTTTGTTGCCGCCTTCCTCTCCGATTAATAAAAATATTTATTGATGCTTAAATGCACCTGGGAATCCCGGGTGCAGTTGACATTATGCTCTGTTGCCGCCTTCCGTTCCGATTCCGAAAAGGATTTATTGATGCTTAAATGCACAGTATAAAAAGCATGAAGCTGTCAATGGCCATCCTAAGCTGAACGCGCCTGCTCTCGTCAGATCGCAGACTGCTACCCAGCCTAGGGCCCATTAAGTACCGGCATGGGAGACTGGCTGGGAATCCCGGGTGCAGTTGACATTTTGCTCTGTTGCCGCCTTCCGTTCCGATTCCGAAAAGGATTTATTGATGCTTAAATGCACAGTATAAAAATCATGAAGCTGTCAATGGCCATCCTAAGCTGAACGTGCCTGCTCTCGTCAGATCGCAGACTGCTACCCAGCTTAGGGCCTGGTAAGTACTGGCATGGGACACTGGCTGGGAATCTCGGCTGCCGTTGACATTTTGCTCTGTTGCCGCCTTCCGTTCCGATTCCGAAAAGGATTTATTGATGCCTAAATGCACAGTATAAAGGGCGAGAAGCTGTCAACAGCCATCCTAAGCTGAACGTGCCTGCTCTCGTCAGATTGCAGACTGCTACCCAGCTTAGGGCTCAGTAAGTACCGGCATGGGAGACTGGCTGGGAATCCCGGGTGCAGTTGACATTTTGCTCTGTTGCCGCCTTCCGCTCCGATTCCGAAAAAGGATTTATTGATGCTTAAATGCGCAGTATAAAAATCATGAAGCTGTCAATGGCCATCCTAAGCTGAACGCGCCTGCTCTCGTCACATCGCAGACTGCTACCCAGCTTAGGGCCCGGTAAGTACTGGCATGGGAGACTGGCTGGGGATCCCGGTTGCCGTTGACATTTTGCTCTTATGCCGCCTTCAGTTCCGATTCCGAAAAGGATTTATTGATGCTTAAATGCACAGTATACAAAGTGTGAAGCTGTCAACGGCCATCCGAAGCTGAACGCGCCTGCTCTCGTCAGATCGCAGACTGCTACCCAGCTTAGGGCCTGGTAAGTACCAGCATGGGAGACTGGCTGGGAATCCCGGGTGCAGTTGACATTTTAATCTGTTGCTGCCTTCCGCTCCGATTCGGAAAAGGATTTATTGATGCTTAAATGCACAGTATAAAGGGCGTGAAGCTGTTAACGGCCATCCTAAGCTGAACGCGCCTGCTCTCGTCATATCGCAGACTGCTACCCAGCTTAGGGCCCGGTAAGTACTAGCATGGGAGACTGGCTGGGAATCCCAGGTGTTGTTGACATTTTGCTCTGTAGCCGCCTTCCGCTCCGATTCCGAAAAGGATTTATTGATGCTTAAATCCACAGTATACAGGGTGTGAAGCCGTCTACGGCTATCCTAAGCTGAATGTGCCTGTTCTTGTCAGATCGCAGACTGCTGCCCGGCAAGTACAGGCATGGGAGACTGGCTGGCAATCCAAGGTGCTATTGACATTTTGCTCTGTTGCCGCCTTCCTCTCCGATTCCGAAAAGGATTTATTGATGCTTAAATGCACAGTATAAAAAGCATGAAGCTGTCAATGGCCATCCTAAGCTGAGCGCGCCTGCTCTCGTCAGATCGCAGACTGCTACCCAGCTTAGGGCCCGGTAAGTACCAGCATGGGAGACTGGCTGGGAATCCCGGGTGCCGTTGACATTTTGCTCTATTGCTGCTTTCCGCTCCGATTCCGAAAAGAATTTATTGATGCTTAAATCCACAGTATACAAGGTGTGAAGCTGTCGACGGCCATCCTAAGCTTAACGCGCCTGCTCTTGTCAGATCGCAGACTGGTACAGATCTTAGGGCCCGGTAAGTACCGGCATGGGACACTGGCTCGGAATCCCGGCTGCCGTTGACATTTTGCTCTGTTGCCGCCTTCCGTTTCCGATTCCGAAAAGGATTTATTGATGCTTAAATGCACAGTATAAAGGGCAAGAAGCTCTCAACGGCCATCCTAAGCTGAACGCGCCTGCTCTCGTCAGATTGCAGACTGCTACCCAGCTTAGGGCTCAGTAAGTACCGGCATGGGAGACTGGCTGGGAATCCCGGGTGCAGTTGACATTTTGCTCTGTTGCCGCCTTCCGCTCCGATTCCGAAAAAGGATTTATTGATGCTTAAATGCGCAGTATAAAAATCATGAAGCTGTCAATGGCCATCCTAAGCTGGACGCGCCTGCTCTCGTCACATCGCAGACTGCTACCCAGCTTAGGGCCCGGTAAATACTGGCATGGGAGACTGGCTGGGAATCCCGGTTGCCGTTGACATTTTGCTCTTATGCTGCCTTCAGTTCCGATTCCGAAAAGGATTTATTGATGCCTAAATGCACAGTATACAAAGTGTGAAGCTGTCAACGGCCATCCTAAGCTGAACGCGCCTGCTCTCGTCAGATCGCAGACTGCTACCCAGCTTAGGGCCTGGTAAGTACCAGCATGGGAGACTGGCTGGGAATCCCGGGTGCAGTTGACATTTTAATCTGTTGCTGCCTTCCGCTCCGATTCGGAAAAGGATTTATTGATGCTTAAATGCACAGTATAAAGAGCGTGAAGCTGTCAACGGCCATCCTAAGCTGAACGCGCCTGCTCTCGTCAGATTGCAGACTGCTACTCAGCTTAGGGCCCGGTAAGTACCAGCATGGGAGACTGGCTGGGAATCCCAGGTGTTGTTGACATTTTGCTCTGTAGCCGCCTTCCTCTCAGATTCCGAAAAGGATTTATTGATGCTTAAATGCACAGTATAAAAAGCATGAAGCTGTCAATGGCCATCCTAAGCTAAACGCGCCTGCTCTCGTCAGATCGCAGACTGCTACCCAGCTTAGGGCCCGGTAAGTACCAGCATGGGAGACTGGCTGGGAATCCCGGGTGCCGTTGACATTTTGCTCTATTGCTGCTTTCCGCTCCGATACCGAAAATAATTTATTGATGCTTAAATCCACAGTATACAAGGTGTGAAGCTGTCGACGGCCATCCTAAGCTTAACGCGCCTGCTCTTGTCAGATCGCAGACTGGTACAGATCTTAGGGCCCGGTAAGTACCGGCATGGGACACTGGCTGGGAATCCCGGCTGCCGTTGACATTTTGCTCTGTTGCCGCCTTCCGTTTCCAATTCCGAAAAGGATTTATTGATGCTTAAATGCACAGTATAAAGGGCAAGAAGCTGTCAACGGCCATCCTAAGCTGAACGTGCCTGCTCTCGTCAGATCGCAGACTGCTACCCAGCTTAGGGCTCGGAAAGTACCAGCATGGGAGACTGGCTGGGAATCCCAGGTGTCGTTGACATTTTGCTCTGTTGCCGCCTTACGCTCCGATTCCGAAAAGGATTTATTGATGCTTAAATCCACAGTATACAGGGTGTGAAGATGTCTACGGCCATCCTAAGCTGAATGCGCCTGTTCTCGTCAGATCGCAGACTGCTACCTAGCTTCGGGCCTGGTAAGTACTGGCTGGGAATCCCGGGTGGAGTTGACATTTTGCTCTGTTTCTGCTACGAGTCCGAAAATTATTTATTGATACTTAAATCCACAGTATACAAAGTGTGAAGCTGTCAACGGCCATCCTAAGCTGAACGCGCCTGCTCTCGTCAGATCGCAGACTTCTACCCAGCTTAGGGCCTGGTAAGTACCAGCATGGGAGACTGGCTGGGAATCCCGGGTGCAGTTGACATTTTAATCTGTTGCCGCCTTCCGCTCCGATTCGGAAAAGGATTTATTGATGCTTAAATCCACAATACACAGGGTGTGAAGCTGTCAACGGCCATCCTAAGCCTGAACGTGCCTGCTCTCCTCAGATCGCAGACCGCTGCCCGGCAGTTACCGGCATGGGAGACTGGCTGGCAATCCAAGGTGCCGTTGACATTTTGCTTTGTTGCCGCCTTCCTCTCCGATTAATAAAAATATTTATTGATGCTTAAATGCACCTGGGAATCCCGGGTGCAGTTGACATTATGCTCTGTTGCCGCCTTCCGTTCCGATTCCGAAAAGGATTTATTGATGCTTAAATGCACAGTATAAAAAGCATGAAGCTGTCAATGGCCATCCTAAGCTGAACGCGCCTGCTCTCGTCAGATCGCAGACTGCTACCCAGCCTAGGGCCCATTAAGTACCGGCATGGGAGACTGGCTGGGAATCCCGGGTGCAGTTGACATTTTGCTCTGTTGCCGCCTTCCGTTCCGATTCCGAAAAGGATTTATTGATGCCTAAATGCACAGTATAAAGGGCGAGAAGCTGTCAACAGCCATCCTAAGCTGAACGTGCCTGCTCTCGTCAGATTGCAGACTGCTACCCAGCTTAGGGCTCAGTAAGTACCGGCATGGGAGACTGGCTGGGAATCCCGGGTGCAGTTGACATTTTGCTCTGTTGCCGCCTTCCGCTCCGATTCCGAAAAAGGATTTATTGATGCTTAAATGCGCAGTATAAAAATCATGAAGCTGTCAATGGCCATCCTAAGATGAACGCGCCTGCTCTCGTCACATCGCAGACTGCTACCCAGCTTAGGGCCCGGTAAGTACTGGCATGGGAGACTGGCTGGGAATCCCGGTTGCCGTTGACATTTTGCTCTTATGCCGCCTTCAGTTCCGATTCCGAAAAGGATTTATTGATGCTTAAATGCACAGTATACAAAGTGTGAAGCTGTCAACGGCCATCCGAAGCTGAACGCGCCTGCTCTCGTCAGAGCGCAGACTGCTACCCAGCTTAGGGCCTGGTAAGTACCAGCATGGGAGACTGGCTGGCAATCCCGGGTGCAGTTGACATTTTAATCTGTTGCTGCCTTCCGCTCCGATTCGGAAAAGGATTTATTGATGCTTAAATGCACAGTATAAAGGGCGTGAAGCTGTCAACGGCCATCCTAAGCTGAACGCGCCTGCTCTCGTCAGATCGCAGACTGCTACCCAGCTTAGGGCCCGGTAAGTACTAGCATGGGAGACTGGCTGGGAATCCCAGGTGTTGTTGACATTTTGCTCTGTAGCCGCCTTCCGCTCCGATTCCGAAAAGGATTTATTGATGCTTAAATCCACAGTATACAGGGTGTGAAGCCGTCTACGGCTATCCTAAGCTGAATGTACCTGTTCTTGTCAGATCGCAGACTGCTGCCCGGCAAGTACAGGCATGGGAGACTGGCTGGCATTCCAAGGTGCCATTGACATTTTGCTCTGTTGCCGCCTTCCGCTCCGATTCCGAAAAAGGATTTATTGATGCTTAAATGCGCAGTATAAAAATCATGAAGCTGTCAATGGCCATCCTAAGCTGAACGCGCCTGCTCTCGTCACATCGCAGACTGCTACCCAGCTTAGGGCCCGGTAAGTACTGGCATGGGAGACTGGCTGGGAATCCCGGTTGCCGTTGACATTTTGCTCTTATGCCGCCTTCAGTTCCGATTCCGAAAAGGATTTATTGATGCTTAAATGCACAGTATACAAAGTGTGAAGCTGTCAACGGCCATCCGAAGCTGAACGCGCCTGCTCTCGTCAGAGCGCAGACTGGTACAGATCTTAGGGCCCGGTAAGTACCGGCATGGGACACTGGCTGGGAATCCCGGCTGCCGTTGACATTTTGCTCTGTTGCCGCCTTCCGTTTCCAATTCCGAAAAGGATTTATTGATGCTTAAATGCACAGTATAAAGGGCAAGAAGCTGTCAACGGCCATCCTAAGCTGAACGTGCCTGCTCTCGTCAGATCGCAGACTGCTACCCAGCTTAGGGCTCGGAAAGTACCAGCATGGGAGACTGGCTGGGAATCCCAGGTGTCGTTGACATTTTGCTCTGTTGCCGCCTTACGCTCCGATTCCGAAAAGGATTTATTGATGCTTAAATCCACAGTATACAGGGTGTGAAGATGTCTACGGCCATCCTAAGCTGAACGTGCCTGCTCTCGTCAGATCGCAGACTGCTACCCAGCTTAGGGCCTGGTAAGTACTGGCATGGGACACTGGCTGGGAATCTCGGCTGCCGTTGACATTTTGCTCTGTTGCCGCCTTCCGTTCCGATTCCGAAAAGGATTTATTGATGCCTAAATGCACAGTATAAAGGGCGAGAAGCTGTCAACAGCCATCCTAAGCTGAACGTGCCTGCTCTCGTCAGATTGCAGACTGCTACCCAGCTTAGGGCTCAGTAAGTACCGGCATGGGAGACTGGCTGGGAATCCCGGGTGCAGTTGACATTTTGCTCTGTTGCCGCCTTCCGCTCCGATTCCGAAAAAGGATTTATTGATGCTTAAATGCGCAGTATAAAAATCGTGAAGCTGTCAATGGCCATCCTAAGCTGAACGCGCCTGCTCTCGTCACATCGCAGACTGCTACCCAGCTTAGGGCCCGGTAAGTACTGGCATGGGAGACTGGCTGGGAATCCCGGTTGCCGTTGACATTTTGCTCTCATGCCGCCTTCAGTTCCGATTCCGAAAAGGATTTATTGATGCTTAAATGCACAGTATACAAAGTGTGAAGCTGTCAACGGCCATCCGAAGCTGAACGCGCCTGCTCTCGTCAGATCGCAGACTGCTACCCAGCTTAGGGCCTGGTAAGTACCAGCATGGGAGACTGGCTGGGAATCCCGGGTGCAGTTGACATTTTAATCTGTTGCTGCCTTCCGCTCCGATTCGGAAAAGGATTTATTGATGCTTAAATGCACGGTATAAAGGGCGTGAAGCTGTCAACGGCCATCCTAAGCTGAACGCGCCTGCTCTCGTCAGATCGCAGACTGCTACCCAGCTTAGGGCCCGGTAAGTACTAGCATGGGAGACTGGCTGGGAATCCCAGGTGTTGTTGACATTTTGCTCTGTAGCCGCCTTCCGCTCCGATTCCGAAAAGGATTTATTGATGCTTAAATCCACAGTATACAGGGTGTGAAGCCGTCTACGGCTATCCTAAGCTGAATGTGCCTGTTCTTGTCAGATCGCAGACTGCTGCCCGGCAAGTACAGGCATGGGAGACTGGCTGGCAATCCAAGGTGCTATTGACATTTTGCTCTGTTGCCGCCTTCCTCTCCGATTCCGAAAAGGATTTATTGATGCTTAAATGCACAGTATAAAAAGCATGAAGCTGTCAATGGCCATCCTAAGCTGAACGCGCCTGCTCTCGTCAGATCGCAGACTGCTACCCAGCTTAGGGCCCGGTAAGTACCAGCATGGGAGACTGGCTGGGAATCCCGGGTGCCGTTAACATTTTGCTCTATTGCTGCTCTCCGCTCCGATTCCGAAAAGAATTTATTGATGCTTAAATCCACAGTATACAAGGTGTGAAGCTGTCGACGGCCATCCTAAGCTTAACGCGCCTGCTCTTGTCAGATCGCAGACTGGTACAGATCTTAGGGCCCGGTAAGTACCGGCATGGGACACTGGCTCGGAATCCCGGCTGCCGTTGACATTTTGCTCTGTTGCCGCCTTCCGTTTCCGATTCCGAAAAGGATTTATTGATGCTTAAATGCACAGTATAAAGGGCAAGAAGCTCTCAACGGCCATCCTAAGCTGAACGCGCCTGCTCTCGTCAGATTGCAGACTGCTACCCAGCTTAGGGCTCAGTAAGTACCGGCATGGGAGACTGGCTGGGAATCCCGGGTGCAGTTGACATTTTGCTCTGTTGCCGCCTTCCGCTCCGATTCCGAAAAAGGATTTATTGATGCTTAAATGCGCAGTATAAAAATCATGAAGCTGTCAATGGCCATCCTAAGCTGGACGCGCCTGCTCTCGTCACATCGCAGACTGCTACCCAGCTTAGGGCCCGGTAAGTACTGGCATGGGAGACTGGCTGGGAATCCCGGTTGCCGTTGACATTTTGCTCTTATGCTGCCTTCAGTTCCGATTCCGAAAAGGATTTATTGATGCCTAAATGCACAGTATACAAAGTGTGAAGCTGTCAACGGCCATCCTAAGCTGAACGCGCCCGCTCTCGTCAGATCGCAGACTGCTACCCAGCTTAGGGCCTGGTAAGTACCAGCATGGGAGACTGGCTGGGAATCCCGGGTGCAGTTGACATTTTAATCTGTTGCTGCCTTCCGCTCCGATTCGGAAAAGGATTTATTGATGCTTAAATGCACAGTATAAAGGCCGTGAAGCTGTCAACGGCCATCCTAAGCTGAACGCGCCTGCTCTCGTCAGATTGCAGACTGCTACCCAGCTTAGGGCCCGGTAAGTACCAGCATGGGAGACTGGCTGGGATTCCCAGGTGTTGTTGACATTTTGCTCTGTAGCCGCCTTCCTCTCCGATTCCGAAAAGGATTTATTGATGCTTAAATGCACAGTATAAAAAGCATGAAGCTGTCAATGGCCATCCTAAGCTGAACGCGCCTGCTCTCGTCAGATCGCAGACTGCTACCCAGCTTAGGGCCCGGTAAGTACCAGCATGGGAGACTGGCTGGGAATCCCGGGTGCCGTTGACATTTTGCTCTATTGCTGCTTTCCGCTCCGATTCCGAAAATAATTTATTGATGCTTAAATCCACAGTATACAAGGTGTGAAGCTGTCGACGGCCATCCTAAGCTTAACGCGCCTGTTCTTGTCAGATCGCAGACTGGTACAGATCTTAGGGCCCGGTAAGTACCGGCATGGGACACTGGCTGGGAATCCCGGCTGCCGTTGACATTTTGCTCTGTTGCAGCCTTCCGTTTCCAATTCCGAAAAGGATTTATTGATGCTTAAATGCACAGTATAAAGGGCAAGAAGCTGTCAACGGCCATCCTAAGCTGAACGTGCCTGCTCTCGTCAGATCGCAGACTGCTACCCAGCTTAGGGCTCGGAAAGTACCAGCATGGGAGACTGGCTGGGAATCCCAGGTGTCGTTAACATTTTGCTCTGTTGCCGCCTTACGCTCCGATTCCGAAAAGGATTTATTGATGCTTAAATCCACAGTATAAAAAGCATGAAGCTGTCAATGGCCATCCTAAGCTGAACGCGCCTGCTCTCGTCAGATCGCAGACTGCTACCCAGCTTAGGGCCCGGTAAGTACCAGCATGGGAGACTGGCTGGGAATCCCGGGTGCCGTTAACATTTTGCTCTATTGCTGCTTTCCGCTCCGATTCCGAAAAGAATTTATTGATGCTTAAATCCACAGTATACAAGGTGTGAAGCTGTCGACGGCCATCCTAAGCTTAACGCGCCTGCTCTTGTCAGATCGCAGACTGGTACAGATCTTAGGGCCCGGTAAGTACCGGCATGGGACACTGGCTCGGAATCCCGGCTGCCGTTGACATTTTGCTCTGTTGCCGCCTTCCGTTTCCGATTCCGAAAAGGATTTATTGATGCTTAAATCCACAGTATACAGGGTGTGAAGCCGTCTACGGCTATCCTAAGCTGAATGTGCCTGTTCTTGTCAGATCGCAGACTGCTGCCCGGCAAGTACAGGCATGGGAGACTGGCTGGCAATCCAAGGTGCCATTGACATTTTGCTCTGTTGCCGCCTTCCTCTCCGATTCCGAAAAGGATTTATTGATGCTTAAATGCACAGTATAAAAATCATGAAGTTGTCAATGGCCATCCTAAGCTGAACGCGCCTGCTCTCGTCAGATCGCAGACTGCTACCCAGCTTAGGGCCCGGTAAGTACCAGCATGGGAGACTGGCTGGGAATCCCGGGTGCCGTTGACATTTTGCTCTATTGCTGCTTTCCGCTCCGATTCCGAAAAGAATTTATTGATGCTTAAATCCACAGTATACAAGGTGTGAAGCTGTCGACGGCCATCCTAAGCTTAACGCGCCTGCTCTTGTCAGATCGCAGACTGGTACAGATCTTAGGGCCCGGTAAGTACCGGCATGGGACACTGGCTCGGAATCCCGGCTGCCGTTGACATTTTGCTCTGTTGCCGCCTTCCGTTTCCGATTCCGAAAAGGATTTATTGATGCTTAAATGCACAGTATAAAGGGCAAGAAGCTGTCAACGGCCATCCTAAGCTGAACGTGCCTGCTCTCGTCAGATCGCAGACTGCTACCCAGCTTAGGGCTCGGAAAGTACCAGCATGGGAGACTGGCTGGGAATCCCAGGTGTCGTTGACATTTTGCTCTGTTGCCGCCTTACGCTCCGATTCCGAAAAGGATTTATTGATGCTTAAATCCACAGTATACAGGGTGTGAAGATGTCTACGGCCATCCTAAGCTGAATGCGCCTGTTCTCGTCAGATCGCAGACTGCTACCCAGCTTTGGGCCTGGTAAGTACCAGCATGGGAGACTGGCTGGGAATCCCGGGTGGAGTTGACATTTTGCTCTGTTTCTGCTACGAGTCCGAAAATTATTTATTGATGCTTAAATCCACAGTATACAAAGTGTGAAGCTGTCAATGGCCATCCTAAGCTGAACGCGCCTGCTCTCGTCAGATCGCAGACTTCTACCCAGCTTAGGGCCTGGTAAGTACCAGCATGGGAGACTGGCTGGGAATCCCGGGTGCAGTTGACATTTTAATCTTTTGCCGCCTTCCGCTCCGATTCGGAAAAGGATTTATTGATGCTTAAATCCACAATACACAGGGTGTGAAGCTGTCAACGGCCATCCTAAGCCTGAACGTGCCTGCTCTCCTCAGATCACAGACTGCTGCCCGGCAGTTACCGGCATGGGAGACTGGCTGGCAATACAAGGTGCCATTGACATTTTGCTCTGTTGCCGCCTTCCTCTCCGATTAATAAAAATATTTATTGATGCTTAAATCCACAATATACAAGGCGTGAAGATGTCAACGGCCATCCTAAGCTGAACGCGCCTGCTCTCGTCAGATCGCAGACCTCTACCCAGCTTAGGGCCCAGTAAGTACCGGCATGGGAGACTGGCTGGGAATCCGGGTGCAGTTGACATTTTGCTCTGTTGCCGCCTTCCGTTCCGATTCCGAAAAGGATTTATTGATGCTTAAATGCACAGTATAAAAAGCATGAAGCTGTCAATGGCCATCCTAAGATGAACGCGCCTGCTCTCGTCAGATTGCAGACTGATACCCAGCTTAGGGCCTGGTAAGTACCAGCATGGGAGACTGGCTGGGAATCCCGGGTGCAGTTGACATTTTAATCTGTTGCCGCCTGCCGCTCCGATTCGGAAAAGGATTTATTGATGCTTAAATGCACAGTATAAAGGGCGTGAAGCTGTCAACGGCCATCCTAAGCTGAACGCGCCTGCTCTCGTCAGATCGCAGACTGCTACCCAGCTTAGGGCCCGGTAGGTACCAGCATAGGAGACTGGCTGGGAATCCCAGGTGTTGTTGACATTTTGCTCTGTAGCCGCCTTCCGCTCCGATTCCGAAAAGGATTTATTGATGCTTAAATCCACAGTATACAGGATGTGAAGCCGTCTACGGCTATCTTAAGCTGAATATGCCTGTTCTTGTCAGATCGCAGACTGCTGCCCGGCAAGTACGGGCATGGGAGACTGGCTGGCAATCCAAGGTGCTATTGACATTTTGCTCTGTTGCCGCCTTCCTCTCCGATTCCGAAAAGGATTTATTGATGCTTAAATGCACAGTATAAAAAGCATGAAGTTGTCAATGGCTGTCCTAAGCTGAATGTGCCTGCTCTCGTCAGATCGCAGACTGCTACCCAGCTTAGGGCCCGGTAAGTACTGGCATGGGAGACTGGCTGGGAATCCCGGGTGCGGTTGACATTTTGCTCTATTGCTGCCTTCCGCTCCGATTCCGAAAATAATTTATTGATGCTTAAATCCACAGTATACAAGGTGTGAAGCTGTCGACGGCCATCCTAAGCTTAACACGCCTGCTCTTGTCAGATCGCAGACTGGTACAGATCTTAGGGCCCGGTAAGTACCGACATGGGACACTGGCTGGGAATCCCGGCTGCCGATGACATTTTGCTCTGTTGCCGCCTTCCGTTTCCGATTCCGAAAAGGATTTATTGATGCTTAAATGCACAGTATAAAGGGCGAGAAGCTGTCAACGGCCATCCTAAGCTGAACGTGCCTGCACTCGTCAGATCGCAGACTGCTATCCAGCTTAGGGCCTGGTAAGTACCAGCAGGGGAGACTGGCTGGGAATCCCGGGTGTCGTTGACATTTTGCTCTGTTGCCGCCTTCCGTTCCGATTCCGAAAAGGATTTATTGATGCTTAAATGCACAGTATAAAAATCATGAAGCTGTCAATGGCCATCCTAAGCTGAACGCGCCTGCTCTCGTCAGATCGCAGACTGCTACCCAGCTTAGGGCCTGGTAAGTACTGGCATGGGACACTGGCTGGGAATCTCGGCTGCCGTTGACATTTTGCTCTGTTGCCGCCTTCCGTTCCGATTCCGAAAAGGATTTATTGATGCCTAAATGCACAGTATAAAGGGCGAGAAGCTGTCAACGGCCATCCTAAGCTGAACGCGCCTGCTCTCGTCAGATTGCAGACTGCTACCCAGTTTAGGGCACAGTAAGTACCGGCATGGGAGACTGGCTGGGAATCCCGGGTGCAGTTGACATTTTGCTCTGTTGCCGCCTTCCGCTCCGATTCCGAAAAAGGATTTATTGATGCTTAAATGCGCAGTATAAAAATCACGAAGCTGTCCATGGCCATCCTAAGCTGAACACGTCTGCTCTTGTCACATCGCAGACTGCTAAGCAGCTTAGGGCCCGGTAAGTACTGGCATGGGAGACTGGCTGGGAATCCCGGTTGACATTTTGCTCTTATGCCGCCTTCAGTTCCGATTCCGAAAAGGATTTATTGATGCTTAAATGCACAGTATACAAAGTGTGAAGCTGTCAACGGCTATCCTAAGCTGAACGCGCCTGCTCTCGTCAGATCGCAGACTGCTACCCAGCTTAGGGCCTGGTAAGTACCAGCATGGGAGACTGGCTGGGAATCCCAGGTGCAGTTGACATTTTAATCTGTTGCTTCCTTCCGCTCCGATTCGGAAAAGGAGTTATTGATGCTTAAATGCACAGTATAAAGGGCGTGAAGCTGTCAACGGCCATCCTAAGCTGAACGCGCCTGCTCTCGTCAGATCGCAGACTGCTACCCAGCTTAGGGCCCGGTAAGTACAAGCATGGGAGACTGGCTGGGAATCCCAGGTGTTGTTGACATTTTGCTCTGTAGCCGCCTTCCGCTCCGATTCCGAAAAGGATTTATTGATGCTTAAATCCACAGTATACAGGGTGTGAAGCCGTCTACGGCTATCCTAAGCTGAATGTGCCTGTTCTTGTCAGATCGCAGACTGCTGCCCGGCAAGTACGGGCATGGGAGACTGGCTGGCAATCCAAGGTGCTATTGACATTTTGCTCTGTTACCGCCTTCCTCTCCGATTCCGAAAAGGATTTATTGATGCTTAAATGCACAGTATAAAAAGCATGAAGCTGTCAATGGCCATCCTAAGCTGAACGCGCCTGCTCTCGTCAGATTGCAGACTGCTACCCAGCTTAGGGCCCGGTAAGTACTGGCATGGGAGACTGGCTGGGAATACCGGTTGCCATTGACATTTTGCTCTATTGCTGCCTTCCGCTCCGATTCCGAAAAGAATTTATTGATGCTTAAATCCACAGTATACAAGGTGTGAAGCTGTCAACGGCCATCCTAAGCTTAACGCGCCTGCTCTCGTCAGATCGCAGACTGGTACAGATCTTAGGGCCCGGTAAGTACCGGCATGGGACACTGGCTGGGAATCCCGGCTGCCGTTGACATTTTGCTCTGTTGCCGCCTTCCGTTCCGATTCCGAAAAGGATTTATTGATGCTTAAATGCACAGTATACAAAGTGTGAACGTGTCAACGGCCATCCTAAGCTGAATGCGCCTGCTCTCGTCAGATCGCAGACTGATACCCAGCTTAGGGCCTGGTAAGTACCAGCATGGGAGACTGGCTGGGAATCCCGGGTGCAGTTGACATTTTAATCTGTTGCCGCCCTCCGCTCCGATTCGAAAAAGGATTTATTGATGCTTAAATGCACAGTATAAAGGGCAAGAAGCTGTCAACGGCCATCCTAAGCTGAACGTGCCTGCTCTCGTCAGTTCGCAGACTGCTACCCAGCTTAGGGCTCGGAAAGTACCAGCATGGGAGACTGGCTGGGAATCCCAGGTGTCGTTGACATTTTGCTCTGTTGCCGCCTTACGCTCCGATTCCGAAAAGGATTTATTGATGCTTAAATCCACAGTATACAGGGTGTGAAGATGTCTACGGCCATCCAAAGCTGAATGCGCCTGTTCTCGTCAGATCGCAGACTGCTACCCAGCTTCGGGCCTGGTAAGTACCAGCATGGGAGACTGGCTGGGAATCCCGGGTGGAGTTGACATTTTGCTCTGTTTCTGCTACGAGTCCGAAAATTATTTATTGATGCTTAAATCCACAGTATACAAAGTGTGAAGCTGTCAATGGCCATCCTAAGCTGAACGCGCCTGCTCTCGTCAGATCGCAGACTTCTACCCAGCTTAGGGCCTGGTAAGTACCAGCATGGGAGACTGGCTGGGAATCCCGGGTGCAGTTGACATTTTAATCTTTTGCCGCCTTCCGCTCCGATTCGGAAAAGGATTTATTGATGCTTAAATCCACAATACACAGGGTGTGAAGCTGTCAACGGCCATCCTAAGCCTGAACGTGCCTGCTCTCCTCAGATCACAGACTGCTGCTCGGCAGTTACCGGCATGGGAGACTGGCTGGCAATACAAGGTGCCATTGACATTTTGCTCTGTTGCCGCCTTCCTCTCCGATTAATAAAAATATTTATTGATGCTTAAATCCACAATATACAAGGCGTGAAGATGTCAACGGCCATCCTAAGCTGAACGCGCCTGCTCTCGTCAGATCGCAGACCGCTACCCAGCTTAGGGCCCAGTAAGTACCGGCATGGGAGACTGGCTGGGAATCCGGGTGCAGTTGACATTTTGCTCTGTTGCCGCCTTCCGTTCCGATTCCGAAAAGGATTTATTGATGCTTAAATGCACAGTATAAAAAGCATGAAGCGGTCAATGGCCATCCTAAGCTGAACGCGCCTGCTCTCGTCAGATTGCAGACTGCTACCCAGCTTAGGGCCCGGTAAGTACTGGCATCGGAGACTGGCTGGGAATACCGGTTGCCATTGACATTTTGCTCTATTGCTGCCTTCCGCTCCGATTCCGAAAATAATTTATTGATGCTTAAATCCACAGTATACAAGGTGTGAAGCTGTCAACGGCCATCCTAAGCTTAACGCGCCTGCTCTCGTCAGATCGCAGACTGGTACAGATCTTAGGGCCCGGTAAGTACCGGCATGGGACACTGGCTGGGAATCCCGGCTGCCGTTGACATTTTGCTCTGTTGCCGCCTTCCGTTCCGATTCCGAAAAGGATTTATTGATGCTTAAATGCACAGTATACAAAGTGTGAACCTGTCAACGGCCATCCTAAGCTGAATGCGCCTGCTCTCGTCAGATCGCAGACTGATACCCAGCTTAGGGCCTGGTAAGTACCAGCATGGGAGACTGGCTGGGAATCCCGGGTGCAGTTGACATTTTAATCTGTTGCCGCCTTCCGCTCCGATTCGGAAAAGGATTTATTGATGCTTAAATGCACAGTATAAAGGGCGTGAAGCTGTCAACGGCCATCCTAAGCTGAATGCGCCTGCTCTCGTCAGATCGCAGACTGCTACCCAGCTTAGGGCCCGGTAAGTACTGGCATGGGAGACTGGCTGGGAATCCCGGGTGCGGTTGACATTTTGCTCTATTGCTGCCTTCCGCTCCGATTCCGAAAATAATTTATTGATGCTTAAATCCACAGTATACAAGGTGTGAAGCTGTCGACGGCCATCCTAAGCTTAACGCGCCTGCTCTTGTCAGATCGCAGACTGGTACAGATCTTAGGGCCCGGTAAGTACCGACATGGGACACTGGCTGGGAATCCCAGCTGCCGATGACATTTTGCTCTGTTGCCGCCTTCCGTTTCCGTTTCCGATTCCGAAAAGGATTTATTGATGCTTAAATGCACAGTATAAAGGGCGAGAAGCTGTCAACGGCCATCCTAAGCTGAACGTGCCTGCACTCGTCAGATCGCAGACTGCTATCCAGCTTAGGGCCTGGTAAGTACCAGCAGGGGAGACTGGCTGTGAATCCCGGGTGTCGTTGACATTTTGCTCTGTTGCCGCCTTACGTTCCGATTCCGAAAAGGATTTATTGATGCTTAAATGCACAGTATAAAAATCATGAAGCTGTCAATGGCCATCCTAAGCTGAACGCGCCTGCTCTCGTCAGATCGCAGACTGCTACCCAGCTTAGGGCCTGGTAAGTACTGGCATGGGACACTGGCTGGGAATCTCGGCTGCCGTTGACATTTTGCTCTGTTGCCGCCTTCCGTTCCGATTCCGAAAAGGATTTATTTATGCCTAAATGCACAGTATAAAGGGCGAGAAGCTGTCAACGGCCATCCTAAGCTGAAAGCGCCTGCTCTCGTCAGATTGCAGACTGCTACCCAGCTTAGGGCCCAGTAAGTACCGGCATGGGAGACTGGCTGGGAATCCCGGGTGCAGTTGACATTTTGCTCTGTTGCCGCCTTCCGCTCCGATTCCGAAAAAGGATTTATTGATGCTTAAATGCGCAGTATAAAAATCACGAAGCTGTCAATGGCCATCCTAAGCTGAACACGCCTGCTCTTGTCACATCGCAGACTGCTAAGCAGCTTAGGGCCCGGTAAGTACTGGCATGGGAGACTGGCTGGGAATCCCGGTTGACATTTTGCTCTTATGCCGCCTTCAGTTCCGATTCCGAAAAGGATTTATTGATGCTCAAATGCACAGTATACAAAGTGTGAAGCTGTCAACGGCCATCCTAAGCTGAACGCGCCTGCTCTCGTCAGATCGCAGAATGCTACCCAGCTTAGGGCCTGGTAAGTACCAGCATGGGAGACTGGCTGGGAATCCCGGGTGCAGTTGACATTTTAATCTGTTGCTGCCTTCCGCTCCGATTCGGAAAAGGATTTATTGATGCTTAAATGCACAGTATAAAGGACGTGAATCTGTCAACGGCCATCCTAAGCTGAACGCGCCTGCTCTCGTCAGATCGCAGACTGCTTCCCAGCTTAGGGCCCGGTAAGTACCAGCATGGGAAACTGGCTGGGAATCCCAGGTGTTGTTGACATTTTGCTCTGTAGCCGCCTTCCGCTCCGATTCCGAAAAGGATTTATTGATGCTTAAATCCACAGTATACAGGGTGTGAAGCCGTCTACGGCTATCCTAAGCTGAATGTGTCTGTTCTTGTCAGATCGCAGACTGCTGCCCGGCAAGTACGGGCATGGGAGACTGGCTGGCAATCCAAGGTGCTATTGACATTTTGCTCTGTTACCGCCTTCCTCTCCGATTCCGAAAAGGATTTATTGATGCTTAAATGCACAGTATAAAAAGCATGAAGCTGTCAATGGCCATCCTAAGCTGAACGCGCCTGCTCTCGTCAGATTGCAGACTACTACCCAGCTTAGGGCCCGGTAAGTACTGGCATGGGAGACTGGCTGGGAATACCGGTTGCCATTGACATTTTGCTCTATTGCTGCCTTCCGCTTCGATTCCGAAAAGAATTTATTGATGCTTAAATCCACAGTATACAAGGTGTGAAGCTGTCAACGGCCATCCTAAGCTTAACGCGCCTGCTCTCGTCAGATCGCAGACTGGTACAGATCTTAGGGCCCGGTAAGTACCGGCATGGGACACTGGCTGGGAATCCCGGCTGCCGTTGACATTTTGCTCTGTTGCCGCCTTCCGTTCCGATTCCGAAAAGGATTTATTGATGCTTAAATGCACAGTATACAAAGTGTGAACGTGTCAACGGCCATCCTAAGCTGAATGCGCCTGCTCTCGTCAGATCGCAGACTGATACCCAGCTTAGGGCCTGGTAAGTACCAGCATGGGAGACTGGCTGGGAATCCCGGGTGCAGTTGACATTTTAATCTGTTGCCGCCTTCCGCTCCGATTCGGAAAAGGATTTATTGATGCTTAAATGCACAGTATAAAGGGCGTGAAGCTGTCAACGGCCATCCTAAGCTGAACGCGCCTGCTCTCGTCAGATCGCAGACTGCTACCCAGCTTAGGGCCCGGTAGGTACCAGCATGGGAGACTGGCTGGGAATCCCAGGTGTTGTTGACATTTTGCTCTGTAGCCGCCTTCCGCTCCGATTCCGAAAAGGATTTATTGATGCTTAAATCCACAGTATACAGGGTGTGAAGCCGTCTACGGCTATCCTAAGCTGAATGTGCCTGTTCTTGTCAGATCGCAGACTGCTGCCCGGCAAGTACGGGCATGGGAGACTGGCTGGCAATCCAAGGTGCTATTGACATTTTGCTCTGTTGCCGCCTTCCTCTCCGATTCCGAAAAGGATTTATTGATGCTTAAATGCACAGTATAAAAAGCATGAAGCTGTCAATGGCTGTCCTAAGCTGAACGTGCCTGCTCTCGTCAGATCGCAGACTGCTACCCAGCTTAGGGCCCGGTAAGTACTGGCATGGGAGACTGGCTGGGAATCCCGGGTGCGCTTGACATTTTGCTCTATTGCTGCCTTCCGCTCCGATTCCGAAAAGAATTTATTGATGCTTAAATCCACAGTATACAAGGTGTGAAGCTGTCGACGGCCATCCTAAGCTTAACGCGCCTGCTCTTGTCAGATCGCAGACTGGTACAGATCTTTGGGCCCGGTAAGTACCGGCATGGGACACTGGCTGGGAATCCCGGCTGCAGTTGACATTTTGCTCTGTTGCCGCCTTCCGTTTCCGATTCCGAAAAGGATTTATTGATGCTTAAATGCACAGTATAAAGTGCGAGAAGCTGTCAACGGGCATCCTAAGCTGAACGTGCCTGCTCTCGTCAGATCGCAGACTGCTACCCAGCTTAGGGCCCGGTAAGTACCAGCATAGGAGACTGGCTGGGAATCCCAGGTGTCGTTGACCTTTTGCTCTGTTGCCGCCTTACGCTCCGATTCCAAAAAGGATTTATTGATGCTTAAATCCACAGTATACAGGGTGTGAAGATGTCTACGGCCATCCTAAGCTGAATGCGCCTGTTCTCGTCAGATCGCAGACTGCTACCCAGCTTCGGGCCTGGTAAGTACCAGCATGGGAGACTGGCTGGGAATCCCGGGTGCAGATGACATTTTGCTCTGTTTCTGCTCCGATTCCGAAAATTATTTATTGATGCTTAAATCCACAGTATACAAAGTGTGAAGCTGTCAACGGCCATCCTAAGCTTAACGCGCCTGCTCTCGTCAGATCGCAGACTGGTACAGATCTTAGGGCCCGGTAAGTACCGGCATGGGACACTGGCTGGGAATCCCGACTGCCGTTGACATTTTGCTCTGTTGTCGCCTTCCGTTCCGGTTCCGATTCCGAAAAGGATTTATTGATGCTTAAATGCACAGTATACAAAGTGTGAACCTGTCAACGGCCATCCTAAGCTGAATGCGCCTGTTCTCGTCAGATCGCAGACTGGTACAGATCTTAGGGCCCGGTAAGTACCAGCATGGGAGACTGGCTGGGAATCCCGGCTGCCGATGACATTTTGCTCTGTTGCCGCCTTCCGTTTCCGATTCCGAAAAGGATTTATTGATGCCTAAATGCACAGTATAAAGGGCGAGAAGCTGTCAACGGCCATCCTAAGCTAAACGCGCCTGCTCTCGTCAGATTGCAGACTGCTACCCAGCTTAGGGCTTAGTAAGTACCGGCATGGGAGACTGGCTGGGAATCCCGGGTGCAGTTGACATTTTGCTCTGTTGCCGCCTTCCGCTCCGATTCCGAAAAAGGATTTATTGATGCTTAAATGCGCAGTATAAAAATCATGAAGCTGTCAATGGCCATCCGAAGCTGGACGCGCCTGCTCTCGTCACATCGCAGACTGCTACCCAGCTTAGGGCCCGGTAAGTACTGGCATGGGAGACTGGCTGGGAATCCCGGTTGTCGTTGACATTTTGCTCTTATGCCGCCTTCAGTTCCGATTCCGAAAAGGATTTATTGATGCTTAAATGCACAGTATACAAAGTGTGAAGCTGTCAACGGCCATTCTAAGCTGAACGCGCCTGCTCTCGTCAGATCGCAGACTGCTACCCAGCTTAGGGCCTGGTAAGTACCAGCATGGGAGACTGGCTGGAAATCCCGGGTGCAGTTGCCATTTTAATCTGTTGCTGCCTTCCGCTCTGATTCGGAAAAGGATTTATTGATGCTTAAATGCACAGTATAAAAAGCATGAAGCTGTCAATGGCCATCCTAAGCTGAACGCACCTGCTCTCGTCAGATCGCAGACTGCTACCCAGCCTAGGGCCCATTAAGTACCGGCATGGGAGACTGGCTGGGAATCCCGGGTGCAGTTGACATTTTGCTCTGTTGCCGCCTTCCGTTCCGATTCCGAAAAGGATTTATTGATGCTTAAATGCACAGTATAAAAATCATGAAGCTGTCAATGGCCATCCTAAGCTGAACGTGCCTGCTCTCGTCAGATCGCAGACTGCTACCCAGCTTAGGGCCTGGTAAGTACTGGCATGGGACACTGGCTGGGAATCTCGGCTGCCGTTGACATTTTGCTCTGTTGCCGCCTTCCGTTCCGATTCCGAAAAAGATTTATTGATGCCTAAATGCACAGTATAAAGGGCGAGAAGCTGTCAACGGCCATCCTAAGCTGAACGTGCCTGCTCTCGTCAGATTGCAGACTGCTACCCAGCTTAGGGCTCAGTAAGTACCGGCATGGGAGACTGGCTGGGAATCCCGGGTGCAGTTGACATTTTGCTCTGTTGCCGCCTTTCGCTCCGATTCCGAAAAAGGATTTATTGATGCTTAAATGCGCAGTATAAAAATCATGAAGCTGTCAATGGCCATCCTAAGCTGAACGCGCCTGCTCTCGTCACATTGCAGACTGCTACCCAGCTTAGGGCCCGGTAAGTACTGGCATGGGAGACTGGCTGGGAATCCCGGTTGCCGTTGACATTTTGCTCTTATGCCGCCTTCAGTTCCGATTCCGAAAAGGATTTATTGATGCTTAAATGCACAGTATACAAAGTGTGAAGCTGTCAACGGCCATCCGAAGCTGAACGCACCTGCTCTCGTCAGATCGCAGACTGCTACCCAGCTTAGGGCCTGGTAAGTACCAGCATGGGAGACTGGCTGGGAATCCCGGGTGCAGTTGACATTTTAATCTGTTGCTGCCTTCCGCTCCGATTCGGAAAAGGATTTATTGATGCTTAAATGCACAGTATAAAGGGCGTGAAGCTGTCAACAGCCATCCTAAGCTGAACGCGCCTGCTCTCGTCAGATCGCAGACTGCTACCCAGCTTAGGGCCCGGTAAGTACTAGCATGGGAGACTGGCTGGGAATCCCAGGTGTTGTTGACATTTTGCTCTGTAGCCGCCTTCCGCTCCGATTCCGAAAAGGATTTATTGATGCTTAATTCCACAGTATTCAGGGTGTGAAGCCGTCTACGGCTATCCTAAGCTGAATGTGCCTGTTCTTGTCAGATCGCAGACTGCTGCCCGGCAAGTACAGGCATGGGAGACTGGCTGGCAATCCAAGGTGCTATTGACATTTTGCTTTGTTGCCGCCTTCCTCTCCGATTCCGAAAAGGAATTTATTGATGCTTAAATGCACAGTATAAAAAGCATGAAGCTGTCAATGGCCATCCTAAGCTGAACGCGCCTGCTCTCGTCAGATCGCAGACTGCTACCCAGCTTAGGGCCCGGTAAGTACCAGCATGGGAGACTGGCTGGGAATCCCGGGTGCCGTTGACATTTTGCTCTATTGCTGCTTTCCGCTCCGATTCCGAAAAGGATTTATTGATGCTTAAATCCACAGTATACAGGGTGTGAAGATGTCTACGGCCATCCTAAGCTGAATGCGCCTGTTCTCGTCAGATCGCAGACTGGTACAGATCTTAGGGCCCGGTAAGTACCGGCATGGGACACTGGCTGGGAATCCCGGCTGCCGTTGACATTTTGCTCTGTTGCCGCCTTCCGTTTCGATTCCGAAAAGGATTTATTGATGCTTAAATGCACAGTATACAAAATGTGAAGCTGTCAACGGCCATCCTAAGCTGAACGCGCCTGCTCTCATCAGATCGCAGACTGCTACCCAGCTTAGGGCCTGGTAAGTACCAGCATGGGAGACTGGCTGGGAATCCCGGGTGCAGTTGACATTTTAATCTGTTGCCGCCTTCCGTTCCGATTCTGAAAAGGATTTATTGATGCTTAAATGCACAGTATACAGGGTGTGAAGATGTCTACGGCCATCCTAAGCTAAATGCGCCTGTTCTCGTCAGATCGCAGACTGGTACAGATCTTAGGGCCCGGTAAGTACCGGCATGGGACACTGGCTGGGAATCCCGGCTGCCGTTGACATTTTGCTCTGTTGCCGCCTTCCGTTCCGATTCCGAAAAGGATTTATTGATGCTTAAATGCACAGTATAAAGGGCGAGAAGCTGTCAACGGCCATCCTAAGCTGAACGCGCCTGCTCTCGTCAGATCGCAGACTGCTACCCAGCTTAGGGCCTGGTAAGTACCAGCATGGGAGACTGGCTGGGAATCCCGGGTGCAGTTGACATTTTGCTCTGTTGCCGCCTTCCGCTCCGATTCGGAAAATTATTTATTGATGCTTAAATGCACAGTATAAAGGGCGCGAAGCTGTCAACGGCCATCCTAAGCTGAACGTGCCTGCTCTCGTCAGATCGCAGACTGCTACCCAGCTTAGGGCCCGGTAAGTACCAGCATGGGAGACTGGCTGGGAATCCCAGGTGTTGTTGACATTTTGCTCTGTAGCCGCCTTCCGCTCCGATTCCGAAAAGGATTTATTGATGCTTAAATCCACAGTATACAGGGTGTGAAGCCGTCTACGGCTATCCTAAGCTGAATGTGCCTGTTCTTGTCAGATCGCAGACTGCTGCCCGGCAAGTACGGGCATGAGAGACTGGCTGGCAATCCAAGGTGCTATTGACATTTTGCTCTGTTGCCGCCTTCCTCTCCGATTCCGAAAAGGATTTATTGATGCTTAAATGCACAGTATAAAAAAGCATTAAGCTGTCAATGGCCATCCTAAGCTGAACGCGCCTGCACTTGTCCGATCGCAGACTGCTACACAGCTTAGGGCCCGGTAAGAACTGGCATGGGAGACTGGCTGGGAATCCCGGGTGCTGGTGACATTTTGCTCTATTGCTGCCTTCCGCTCCGATTCCGAAAAGAATTTATTGATGCTTAAATCCACAGTATACAAGGTGTGAAGCTGTCGACGGCCATCCTAAGCTTAACGCGCCTGCTCTCGTCAGATCGCAGACTGGTACAGATCTTAGGGTCCGGTAAGTACCGGCATGAGACACTGGCTGGGAATCCCGGCTGCCGTTGACATTTTGCTCTGTTGCCGCCTTCCGTTCCGTTCCGATTCCGAAAAGGATTTATTGATGCTTAAATGCACAGTATAAAGGGCGAGAAGCTGCAACGGCCATCCTAAGCTGAACGTGCCTGCTCTCGTCAGATCGCAGACTGCTACCCAGCTTAGGGCCCGGTAAGTACCAGAATGGGAGACTGGCTGGGAATCCCAGGTGTCGTTGACATTTTGATCTGTTGCCGCCTTCCGCTCCGATTCCGAAAAGGATTTATTGATGCTTAAATCCACAGTATACAGGGTGTGAAGATGTCTACGGCCTTCCTAAGCTGAATGCGCCTGTTCTCGTCAGATCGCAGACTGCTACCCAGCTTCGGGCCTGGTAAGTACCAGCATGGGAGACTGGCTGGAATCCCAGCTGCCGTTGACATTTTGCTATGTTTCTGCTCCGATTCCGAAAATTATTTATTGATGCTTAAATCCACAGTATACAAAGTGGGAAGCTGTCAACGGCCATCCTAAGCTGAACGCGCCTGCTCTCGTCAGATCGCAGACTGCTACCCAGCTTAGGGCCCGGTAAGTATCAGCATGGGAGACTGGATGGGAATCCCAGGTGTTGTTGACAATTTGCTCTGTAGCCGCCTTCCGCTTCGATTCCGAAAAGGATTTATTGATGCTTAAATCCACAGTATACAGGGTGTGAAGCCGTCTACGGCTATCCTAAGCTGAATGTGCCTGTTCTTGTCAGATCGCAGACTGCTGCCCGGCAAGTACGGGCATGGGAGACTGGCTGGCAATCCAAGGAACTATTGACATTTTGCTCTGTTGCCGCCTTCCTCTCCGATTCCGAAAAGGATTTATTGATGCTTAAATGCACAGTATAAAAAGCATGAAGCTGTCAATGGCCATCCTAAGTTGAACGCGCCTGCTCTCGTCAGATCGCAGACTGCTACCCAGCTTAGGGCGCGGTAAGTACTGGCATGGGAGACTGGCTGGGAATCCCAGGTGCCGTTGACATTTTGCTCTATTGCTGCCCTCCGCTCCGATTCCGAAAATAATTTATTGATGCTTAAATCCACAGTATACAAGGTGTGAAGCTGTCAACGGCCATCCTAAGCTTAACGCGCCTGCTCTCGTCAGATCGCAGACTGGTACAGATCTTAGGTCCCGGTAAGTACCGGCATGGGACACTGGCTGGGAATCCCGGCTGCCGTTGACATTTTGCTCTGTTGCCGCCTTACGCTCCGATTCCGAAAAGGATTTATTGATGCTTAAATCCACAGTATACAGGGTGTGAAGATGTCTACGGCCATCCTAAGCTGAATGCGCCTGTTCTCGTCAGATCGCAGACTGCTTCCCAGCTTCGGGCCTGGTAAGTACCAGCATGGGAGACTGTCTGGGAATCCCGGGTGCAGTTGACATTTTGCTCTGTTTCTGCTCCGATTCCGAAAATTATTTATTGATGCTTAAATCCACAGTATACAAAGTGTGAAGCTGTCAACGGCCATCCTAAGCTTAACGCGCCTGCTCTCGTCAGATCGCAGACTGGTACAGATCTCAGGGCCCGGTAGGTACCGGCATGGGACACTGGCTGGGAATCCCGGGTGCAGTTGACATTTTGCTCTGTTGCCGCCTTCCGCTCCGATTCGGAAAATTATTTATTGATGCTTAAATGCACAGTATAAAAAGCATGAAGCTGTCAACAGCCATCCTAAGCTGAACGCGCCTGCTCTTGTCAGATCGCAGACTGCTACCCAGCTTAGTCCCGGAAAGTACCAGCATGGGAGACTGGCTGGGAATCCCAGGTGTTGTTGACATTTTGCTCTGTAGCCGCCTTCCGCTCTGATTCCGAAAAGGATTTATTGGTGCTTAAATCCACAGTATACAGGGTGTGAAGCCGTCTACGGCTATCCTAAGCTGAATGTGCCTGTTCTTGTCAGATCGCAGACTGCTGCCCGGCAAGTACGGGCATGGGAGACTGGCTGGCAATCCAAGGTGCTATTGACATTTTGCTCTGTTGCCGCCTTCCTCTCCGATTCCGAAAAGGATTTATTGATGCTTAAATGCACAGTATAAAAAGCATGAAGCTGTCAATGGCCATCCTAAGCTGAACGCGCCTGCACTTGTCCGATCGCAGACTGCTACCCAGCTTAGGGCCCGGTAAGTACTGGCATGGGAGACTGGCTGGGAATCCTGGGTGCTGTTGAAATTTTGCTCTATTGCTGCCTTCCGCTCCGATTCCGAAAAGAATTTATTGATGCTTAAATCCACAGTATACAAGGTGTGAAGCTGTCGACGGCCATCCTAAGCTTAACTCGCCTGCTCTCGTCAGATCGCAGACTGGTACAGATTTTAGGGCCCGGTAAGTACCGGCATGAGACACTGGCTGGGAATCCCGGCTGCCGTTGACATTTTGCTCTGTTGCCGCCTTCCGTTCCGATTCCGAAAAGGATTTATTGATGCTTAAATGCACAGTATAAAGGGCGAGATGCTGTCAACGGCCATCCTAAGCTGAACGCGCCTGGTCTCGTCAGATCGCAGACTGCTACCCAACTTAGGGCCTGGTAAGTACTGTTATGCGAGACTGGCTGGGAATCCCAGGTGCCGTTGACATTTTGCTCTATTGCTGCCCTCCGCTTCGATTCCGAAAATTATTTATTGATGCTTAAATCCACAGTATACAAAGTGTGAAGCTGTCAACGGCCATCCTAAGCTTAACGCGCCTGCTCTCGTCAGATCGCAGACTGGTACAGATCTTAGGGCCCGGTAAGTACCGGCATGGGACACTGGCTGGGAATCCCGACTGCCGTTGACATTTTGCTCTGTTGTCGCCTTCCGTTCCGGTTCCGATTCCGAAAAGGATTTATTGATGCTTAAATGCACAGTATACAAAGTGTGAACCTGTCAACGGCCATCCTAAGCTGAATGCGCCTGTTCTCGTCAGATCGCAGACTGGTACAGATCTTAGGGCCCGGTAAGTACCAGCATGGGAGACTGGCTGGGAATCCCGGCTGCCGATGACATTTTGCTCTGTTGCCGCCTTCCGTTTCCGATTCCGAAAAGGATTTATTGATGCCTAAATGCACAGTATAAAGGGCGAGAAGCTGTCAACGGCCATCCTAAGCTAAACGCGCCTGCTCTCGTCAGATTGCAGACTGCTACCCAGCTTAGGGCTTAGTAAGTACCGGCATGGGAGACTGGCTGGGAATCCCGGGTGCAGTTGACATTTTGCTCTGTTGCCGCCTTCCGCTCCGATTCCGAAAAAGGATTTATTGATGCTTAAATGCGCAGTATAAAAATCATGAAGCTGTCAATGGCCATCCGAAGCTGGACGCGCCTGCTCTCGTCACATCGCAGACTGCTACCCAGCTTAGGGCCCGGTAAGTACTGGCATGGGAGACTGGCTGGGAATCCCGGTTGTCGTTGACATTTTGCTCTTATGCCGCCTTCAGTTCCGATTCCGAAAAGGATTTATTGATGCTTAAATGCACAGTATACAAAGTGTGAAGCTGTCAACGGCCATTCTAAGCTGAACGCGCCTGCTCTCGTCAGATCGCAGACTGCTACCCAGCTTAGGGCCTGGTAAGTACCAGCATGGGAGACTGGCTGGAAATCCCGGGTGCAGTTGCCATTTTAATCTGTTGCTGCCTTCCGCTCTGATTCGGAAAAGGATTTATTGATGCTTAAATGCACAGTATAAAAAGCATGAAGCTGTCAATGGCCATCCTAAGCTGAACGCACCTGCTCTCGTCAGATCGCAGACTGCTACCCAGCCTAGGGCCCATTAAGTACCGGCATGGGAGACTGGCTGGGAATCCCGGGTGCAGTTGACATTTTGCTCTGTTGCCGCCTTCCGTTCCGATTCCGAAAAGGATTTATTGATGCTTAAATGCACAGTATAAAAATCATGAAGCTGTCAATGGCCATCCTAAGCTGAACGTGCCTGCTCTCGTCAGATCGCAGACTGCTACCCAGCTTAGGGCCTGGTAAGTACTGGCATGGGACACTGGCTGGGAATCTCGGCTGCCGTTGACATTTTGCTCTGTTGCCGCCTTCCGTTCCGATTCCGAAAAAGATTTATTGATGCCTAAATGCACAGTATAAAGGGCGAGAAGCTGTCAACGGCCATCCTAAGCTGAACGTGCCTGCTCTCGTCAGATTGCAGACTGCTACCCAGCTTAGGGCTCAGTAAGTACCGGCATGGGAGACTGGCTGGGAATCCCGGGTGCAGTTGACATTTTGCTCTGTTGCCGCCTTTCGCTCCGATTCCGAAAAAGGATTTATTGATGCTTAAATGCGCAGTATAAAAATCATGAAGCTGTCAATGGCCATCCTAAGCTGAACGCGCCTGCTCTCGTCACATTGCAGACTGCTACCCAGCTTAGGGCCCGGTAAGTACTGGCATGGGAGACTGGCTGGGAATCCCGGTTGCCGTTGACATTTTGCTCTTATGCCGCCTTCAGTTCCGATTCCGAAAAGGATTTATTGATGCTTAAATGCACAGTATACAAAGTGTGAAGCTGTCAACGGCCATCCGAAGCTGAACGCACCTGCTCTCGTCAGATCGCAGACTGCTACCCAGCTTAGGGCCTGGTAAGTACCAGCATGGGAGACTGGCTGGGAATCCCGGGTGCAGTTGACATTTTAATCTGTTGCTGCCTTCCGCTCCGATTCGGAAAAGGATTTATTGATGCTTAAATGCACAGTATAAAGGGCGTGAAGCTGTCAACAGCCATCCTAAGCTGAACGCGCCTGCTCTCGTCAGATCGCAGACTGCTACCCAGCTTAGGGCCCGGTAAGTACTAGCATGGGAGACTGGCTGGGAATCCCAGGTGTTGTTGACATTTTGCTCTGTAGCCGCCTTCCGCTCCGATTCCGAAAAGGATTTATTGATGCTTAATTCCACAGTATTCAGGGTGTGAAGCCGTCTACGGCTATCCTAAGCTGAATGTGCCTGTTCTTGTCAGATCGCAGACTGCTGCCCGGCAAGTACAGGCATGGGAGACTGGCTGGCAATCCAAGGTGCTATTGACATTTTGCTTTGTTGCCGCCTTCCTCTCCGATTCCGAAAAGGAATTTATTGATGCTTAAATGCACAGTATAAAAAGCATGAAGCTGTCAATGGCCATCCTAAGCTGAACGCGCCTGCTCTCGTCAGATCGCAGACTGCTACCCAGCTTAGGGCCCGGTAAGTACCAGCATGGGAGACTGGCTGGGAATCCCGGGTGCCGTTGACATTTTGCTCTATTGCTGCTTTCCGCTCCGATTCCGAAAAGGATTTATTGATGCTTAAATCCACAGTATACAGGGTGTGAAGATGTCTACGGCCATCCTAAGCTGAATGCGCCTGTTCTCGTCAGATCGCAGACTGGTACAGATCTTAGGGCCCGGTAAGTACCGGCATGGGACACTGGCTGGGAATCCCGGCTGCCGTTGACATTTTGCTCTGTTGCCGCCTTCCGTTTCGATTCCGAAAAGGATTTATTGATGCTTAAATGCACAGTATACAAAATGTGAAGCTGTCAACGGCCATCCTAAGCTGAACGCGCCTGCTCTCATCAGATCGCAGACTGCTACCCAGCTTAGGGCCTGGTAAGTACCAGCATGGGAGACTGGCTGGGAATCCCGGGTGCAGTTGACATTTTAATCTGTTGCCGCCTTCCGTTCCGATTCTGAAAAGGATTTATTGATGCTTAAATGCACAGTATACAGGGTGTGAAGATGTCTACGGCCATCCTAAGCTAAATGCGCCTGTTCTCGTCAGATCGCAGACTGGTACAGATCTTAGGGCCCGGTAAGTACCGGCATGGGACACTGGCTGGGAATCCCGGCTGCCGTTGACATTTTGCTCTGTTGCCGCCTTCCGTTCCGATTCCGAAAAGGATTTATTGATGCTTAAATGCACAGTATAAAGGGCGAGAAGCTGTCAACGGCCATCCTAAGCTGAACGCGCCTGCTCTCGTCAGATCGCAGACTGCTACCCAGCTTAGGGCCTGGTAAGTACCAGCATGGGAGACTGGCTGGGAATCCCGGGTGCAGTTGACATTTTGCTCTGTTGCCGCCTTCCGCTCCGATTCGGAAAATTATTTATTGATGCTTAAATGCACAGTATAAAGGGCGCGAAGCTGTCAACGGCCATCCTAAGCTGAACGTGCCTGCTCTCGTCAGATCGCAGACTGCTACCCAGCTTAGGGCCCGGTAAGTACCAGCATGGGAGACTGGCTGGGAATCCCAGGTGTTGTTGACATTTTGCTCTGTAGCCGCCTTCCGCTCCGATTCCGAAAAGGATTTATTGATGCTTAAATCCACAGTATACAGGGTGTGAAGCCGTCTACGGCTATCCTAAGCTGAATGTGCCTGTTCTTGTCAGATCGCAGACTGCTGCCCGGCAAGTACGGGCATGAGAGACTGGCTGGCAATCCAAGGTGCTATTGACATTTTGCTCTGTTGCCGCCTTCCTCTCCGATTCCGAAAAGGATTTATTGATGCTTAAATGCACAGTATAAAAAAGCATTAAGCTGTCAATGGCCATCCTAAGCTGAACGCGCCTGCACTTGTCCGATCGCAGACTGCTACACAGCTTAGGGCCCGGTAAGAACTGGCATGGGAGACTGGCTGGGAATCCCGGGTGCTGGTGACATTTTGCTCTATTGCTGCCTTCCGCTCCGATTCCGAAAAGAATTTATTGATGCTTAAATCCACAGTATACAAGGTGTGAAGCTGTCGACGGCCATCCTAAGCTTAACGCGCCTGCTCTCGTCAGATCGCAGACTGGTACAGATCTTAGGGTCCGGTAAGTACCGGCATGAGACACTGGCTGGGAATCCCGGCTGCCGTTGACATTTTGCTCTGTTGCCGCCTTCCGTTCCGTTCCGATTCCGAAAAGGATTTATTGATGCTTAAATGCACAGTATAAAGGGCGAGAAGCTGCAACGGCCATCCTAAGCTGAACGTGCCTGCTCTCGTCAGATCGCAGACTGCTACCCAGCTTAGGGCCCGGTAAGTACCAGAATGGGAGACTGGCTGGGAATCCCAGGTGTCGTTGACATTTTGATCTGTTGCCGCCTTCCGCTCCGATTCCGAAAAGGATTTATTGATGCTTAAATCCACAGTATACAGGGTGTGAAGATGTCTACGGCCTTCCTAAGCTGAATGCGCCTGTTCTCGTCAGATCGCAGACTGCTACCCAGCTTCGGGCCTGGTAAGTACCAGCATGGGAGACTGGCTGGAATCCCAGCTGCCGTTGACATTTTGCTATGTTTCTGCTCCGATTCCGAAAATTATTTATTGATGCTTAAATCCACAGTATACAAAGTGGGAAGCTGTCAACGGCCATCCTAAGCTGAACGCGCCTGCTCTCGTCAGATCGCAGACTGCTACCCAGCTTAGGGCCCGGTAAGTATCAGCATGGGAGACTGGATGGGAATCCCAGGTGTTGTTGACAATTTGCTCTGTAGCCGCCTTCCGCTTCGATTCCGAAAAGGATTTATTGATGCTTAAATCCACAGTATACAGGGTGTGAAGCCGTCTACGGCTATCCTAAGCTGAATGTGCCTGTTCTTGTCAGATCGCAGACTGCTGCCCGGCAAGTACGGGCATGGGAGACTGGCTGGCAATCCAAGGAACTATTGACATTTTGCTCTGTTGCCGCCTTCCTCTCCGATTCCGAAAAGGATTTATTGATGCTTAAATGCACAGTATAAAAAGCATGAAGCTGTCAATGGCCATCCTAAGTTGAACGCGCCTGCTCTCGTCAGATCGCAGACTGCTACCCAGCTTAGGGCGCGGTAAGTACTGGCATGGGAGACTGGCTGGGAATCCCAGGTGCCGTTGACATTTTGCTCTATTGCTGCCCTCCGCTCCGATTCCGAAAATAATTTATTGATGCTTAAATCCACAGTATACAAGGTGTGAAGCTGTCAACGGCCATCCTAAGCTTAACGCGCCTGCTCTCGTCAGATCGCAGACTGGTACAGATCTTAGGTCCCGGTAAGTACCGGCATGGGACACTGGCTGGGAATCCCGGCTGCCGTTGACATTTTGCTCTGTTGCCGCCTTACGCTCCGATTCCGAAAAGGATTTATTGATGCTTAAATCCACAGTATACAGGGTGTGAAGATGTCTACGGCCATCCTAAGCTGAATGCGCCTGTTCTCGTCAGATCGCAGACTGCTTCCCAGCTTCGGGCCTGGTAAGTACCAGCATGGGAGACTGTCTGGGAATCCCGGGTGCAGTTGACATTTTGCTCTGTTTCTGCTCCGATTCCGAAAATTATTTATTGATGCTTAAATCCACAGTATACAAAGTGTGAAGCTGTCAACGGCCATCCTAAGCTTAACGCGCCTGCTCTCGTCAGATCGCAGACTGGTACAGATCTCAGGGCCCGGTAGGTACCGGCATGGGACACTGGCTGGGAATCCCGGGTGCAGTTGACATTTTGCTCTGTTGCCGCCTTCCGCTCCGATTCGGAAAATTATTTATTGATGCTTAAATGCACAGTATAAAAAGCATGAAGCTGTCAACAGCCATCCTAAGCTGAACGCGCCTGCTCTTGTCAGATCGCAGACTGCTACCCAGCTTAGTCCCGGAAAGTACCAGCATGGGAGACTGGCTGGGAATCCCAGGTGTTGTTGACATTTTGCTCTGTAGCCGCCTTCCGCTCTGATTCCGAAAAGGATTTATTGGTGCTTAAATCCACAGTATACAGGGTGTGAAGCCGTCTACGGCTATCCTAAGCTGAATGTGCCTGTTCTTGTCAGATCGCAGACTGCTGCCCGGCAAGTACGGGCATGGGAGACTGGCTGGCAATCCAAGGTGCTATTGACATTTTGCTCTGTTGCCGCCTTCCTCTCCGATTCCGAAAAGGATTTATTGATGCTTAAATGCACAGTATAAAAAGCATGAAGCTGTCAATGGCCATCCTAAGCTGAACGCGCCTGCACTTGTCCGATCGCAGACTGCTACCCAGCTTAGGGCCCGGTAAGTACTGGCATGGGAGACTGGCTGGGAATCCTGGGTGCTGTTGAAATTTTGCTCTATTGCTGCCTTCCGCTCCGATTCCGAAAAGAATTTATTGATGCTTAAATCCACAGTATACAAGGTGTGAAGCTGTCGACGGCCATCCTAAGCTTAACTCGCCTGCTCTCGTCAGATCGCAGACTGGTACAGATTTTAGGGCCCGGTAAGTACCGGCATGAGACACTGGCTGGGAATCCCGGCTGCCGTTGACATTTTGCTCTGTTGCCGCCTTCCGTTCCGATTCCGAAAAGGATTTATTGATGCTTAAATGCACAGTATAAAGGGCGAGATGCTGTCAACGGCCATCCTAAGCTGAACGCGCCTGGTCTCGTCAGATCGCAGACTGCTACCCAACTTAGGGCCTGGTAAGTACTGTTATGCGAGACTGGCTGGGAATCCCAGGTGCCGTTGACATTTTGCTCTATTGCTGCCCTCCGCTTCGATTCCGAAAATAATTTATTGATGCTTAAATCCACAGTATACAAGGTGTGAAGCTGTCGACGGCCATCCTAAGCTTAACGCGCCTGCTCTCGTCAGATCGCAGACTGGTACAGATCTTAGGGCCCGGTAAGTACCGGCATGGGACACTGGCTGGGAATCCCGGCTGCCGTTGACATTTTGCTCTGTTGCCGCCTTACGCTCCGATTCCGAAAAGAATTTATTGATGCTTAAATCCACAGTATACAGGGTGTGAAGATGTCTACGGCCATCCTAAGCTGAATGCGCCTGTTCTCGTCAGATCGCAGACTGCTTCCCAGCTTCGGGCCTGGTAAGTACCAGCATGGGAGACTGGCTGGGAATCCCGGGTGCAGTTGACATTTTGCTCTGTTTCTGCTCCGATTCCGAAAATTATTTATTGATGCTTAAATCCACAGTATACAAAGAGAGAAGCTGTCAACGGCCATCCTAAGCTGAACACGCCTGCTCTCGTCAGATCGCAGACTGCTACCCAGCTTAGGGCCCGTTAAGTACCATTATGGGAGACTGGCTGGGAATCCCAGGTGTCATTGACATTTTGCTCTGTTGCCGCCTTACGCTCCGATTCCGAAAAGGATTTATTGATGCTTAAATCCACAGTATACAGGGTGTGAAGATGTCTACGGCCATCCTAAGCTGAATGCGCCTGTTCTCGTCAGATCGCAGACTGGTACAGATCTTAGGGCCCGGTAAGTACCGGCATGGGACACTGGCTGGGAATCCCGGCTGCCGTTGACATTTTGCTCTGTTGCCGCCTTCCGTTCCGATTCCGAAAAGGATTTATTGATGCTTAAATGCACAGTATAAAGGGCGAGAAGCTGTCAACGGCCATCCTAAGCTGAACGCGCCTGCTCTCGTCAGATCGCAGACTGCTACCCAGCTTAGGGCCCGGTAATTACCAGCATGGGAGACTGGCTGGGAATCCCGGCTGCCGTTGACATTTTGCTCTGTTGCCGCCTTCCGTTTCGATTCCGAAAAGGATTTATTGATGCTTAAATGCACAGTATACAAAATGCGAAGCTGTCAACGGCCATCCTAAGCTGAACACGCCTGCTCTCATCAGATCGCAGACTGCTACCCAGCTTAGGGCCTGGTAAGTACCAGCATGGGAGACTGGCTGGGAATCCCGGGTGCAGTTGACATTTTAATCTGTTGCCGCCTTCCGTTCCGATTCTGAAAAGGATTTATTGATGCTTAAATGCACAGTATACAGGGTGTGAAGATGTCTACGGCCATCCTAAGCTAAATGCGCCTGTTCTCGTCAGCTCGCAGACTGCTTCCCAGCTTCGGGCCTGGTAAGTACCAGCATGGGAGACTGGCTGGGAATCCTGGGTGCAGTTGACATTTTGCTCTGTTTCTGCTCCGATTCCGAAAATTATTTATTGATGCTTAAATCCACAGTATACAAAGTGTGAAGCTGTCAACGGCCATCCTAAACTGAACGCGCCTGCTCTCGTCAGATCACAGACTGCTACCCAGCTTAGGGCCCGTTAAGTACCAGCATGGGAGACTGGCTGGGAATCCCAGGTGTCGTTGATATTTTGCTCTGTTGCCGCCTTACGCTCCAATTCCGAAAAGGATTTATTGATGCTTAAATCCACAGTATACAGGGTGTGAAGATGTCTACGGCCATCCTAAGCTGAATGCGCCTGTTCTCGTCAGATCGCAGACTAGTACAGATCTTAGGGCCCGGTAAGTACCGGCATGGGACACTGGCTGGGAATCCCGGCTGCCGTTGACATTTTGCTCTGTTGCCGCCTTCCGTTCCGATTCCGCAAAGGATTTATTGATGCTTAAATGCACAGTATAAAGGGCGAGAAGCTGTCAACGGCCATCCTAAGCTGAACGCGCCTGCTCTCGTCAGATCGCAGACTGCTACCCAGCTTAGGGCCCGGTAAGTACCAGCATGGGAGACTGGCTGGGAATCCCGGCTGCCGTTGACATTTTGCTCTGTTGCCGCCTTCCGTTTCTATTCTGAAAAGGATTTATTGATGCTTAAATGCACAGTATACAAAATGTGAAGCTGTCAACGGCCATCCTAAGCTGAACGCGCCTGCTCTCGTCAGATCGCAGACTGCTACCCAGCTTAGGGCCCTGTAAGTACCAGCATGGGAGACTGGCTGGGAATCCCGGGTGCAGTTGACATTTTGCTATGTTGCCGCCTTCCGCTCCGATTCGGAAAATTATTTATTGATGCTTAAATGCACAGTATAAAGGGCGTGAAGCTGTCAACGACCATCCTGAGCTGAACGCGCCTGCTCTCGTCAGATCACAGACTGCTACCCAGCTTAGGCCCGGTAAGTACCAGCATGGGAGACTGGCTGGGAATCCCAGGTGTTGTTGACATTTTGCTCTGTAGCCGCCTTCCGCTCCGATTCCGAAAAGGATTTATTGATGCTTAAATCCACAGTATACAGGGTGTGAAGCCGTCTACGGCTATCCTAAGCTGAATGTGCCTGTTCTTGTCAGATCGCAGACTGCTGCCCGGCAAGTACGGGCATGGGAGACTGGCTGGCAATCCAAGGTGCTATTGACATTTTGCTCTGTTGCCGCCTTCCTCTCCGATTCCGAAAAGGATTTATTGATGCTTAAATGCACAGTATAAAAAGCATGAAGCTGTCAATGGCCATCCTAAGCTGAACGCGCCTGCACTCGTCCGATCGCAGACTGCTACTCAGCTTAGGGCCCGGTAAGTACTGGCATGGGAGACTGGCTGGGAATCCTGGGTGCTGTTGACATTTTGCTCTATTGCTGCCTTCCGCTCCGATTCCGAAAAGAATTTATTGATGCTTAAATCCACAGTATACAAGGTGTGAAGCTGTCGACGGCCATCCTAAGCTTAACTCGCCTGCTCTCGTCAGATCGCAGACTGGTACAGATTTTAGGGCCCGGTAAGTACCGGCATGAGACACTGGCTGGGAATCCCGGCTGCCGTTGACATTTTGCTCTGTTGCCGCCTTCCCTTCCGATTCCGAAAAGGATTTATTGATGCTTAAATGCACAGTATAAAGGGTGAGAAGCTGTCAACGACCATCCTAAGCTGAACGCGCCTGCTCTCGTCAGATCGCAGACTGCTACCCAGCTTAGGGCCCGGTAAGTACCAGCATAGGAGACTGGCTGGGAATCCCAGGTGTCGTTGACATTTTGCTCTGTTGCCGCCTTACGCTCCGATTCCGAAAAGAATTTATTGATGCTTAAATCCACAGTATTCAGGGTGTGAAGATGTCTACGGCCATCCTAAGCTGAATGCGCCTGTTCTCGTCAGATCGCAGACTGCTACCCAGCTTAGGGCCCGGTAAGTACTGGCATGGGAGACTGGCTGGGAATCCCAGGTGCCGTTGACATTTTGCTCTATTGCTGCCCTCCGCTTCGATTCCGAAAAGAATTTATTGATGCTTAAATCCACAGTATACAAGGTGTGAAGCTGTCGACGGCCATCCTAAGCTTAACGCGCCTGCTCTCGTCAGATCGCAGACTGGTACAGATCTTAGGGCCCGGTAAGTACCGGCATGGGACACTGGCTGGGAATCCCGGCTGCCGTTGACATTTTGCTCTGTTGCCGCCTTACGCTCCGATTCCGAAAAGGATTTATTGATGCTTAAATCCACAGTATACAGGGTGTGAAGATGTCTACGGCCATCCAAAGCTGAATGCGCCTGTTCTCGTCAGATCGCAGACTGGTACAGATCTTAGGGCCCGGTAAGTACCGGCATGGGACACTGGCTGGGAATCCCGGCTGCCGTTGACATTTTGCTCTGTTGCCGCCTTCCGTTCCGTTCCGATTCCGAAAAGGATTTATTGATGCTTAAATGCACAGTATAAAGGGCGAGAAGCTGTCAACAGCCATCCTTAGCTGTATGCGCCTTCTCTCGTCCGATCGCAGACTGCTACCCAGCTTAGGGCCCGGTAAGTACCAGCATGGGAGACTGGCTGGGAATCCCGGCTGCCGTTGACATTTTGCTCTGTTGCCGCCTTCCGTTCCGATTCCGAAAAGGATTTATTGATGCTTAAATGCACAGTATACAAAATGTGAAGCTGTCAACGGCCATCCTAAGCTGAACGCGCCTGCTCTCGGCAGATCGCAGACTGCTACCCAGCTTAGGGCCTGGTAAGAACCAGCATGGGAGACTGGCTGGGAATCCCGGGTGCAGTTGACATTTTAATCTGTTGCCGCCTTCCGCTCCGATTCGGAAAAGGATTTATTGATGCTAAAATGCACAGTATAAAGGGCATGAAGCTGTTAACGGCCATCCTAAGCTGAACGCGCCTGCTCTCGTCAGATCGCAGACTGCTACCCAGGTTAGGGCCCGGTAAGTACCAGCATGGGAGACTGGCTGGGAATCTCAGGTGTTGTTGACATTTTGCTCTGTAGCTCTGTAGACATTTTGCTCCGATTCCGAAAAGGATTTATTGATGCTTAAATCCACAATATACAGGGTGTGAAACCGTCTACGGCTATCCTAAGCTGAATGCGCCTGTTCTTGTCAGATCGCAGACTGCTGCCCGGCAAATACGGGCATGGGAGACTGGCTGGCAATCCAAGGTGCTATTGACATTTTGAACTGTTGCAGCCTTCCTCTCCGATTAAAAAAAATATTTATTGATGCTTAAATCCACAGTATACAAGGCATGAAGATGTCAACGGCCATCCTAAGCTGAACGCGCCTGCTCTCGTCAGATCGCAGACTGCTACCCAGCTTAGGGCCCGGTAAGTACTGGCATGGGAGACTGGCTGGGAATCCCGGCTGACGTTGACATTTTGCTCTGTTGCCGCCTTCCGTTCCGATTCCGAAAAGGATTTATTGATGCCTAAATGCACAGTATAAAGGGTGAGAAGCTGTCAACGGCCATCCTAAGCTGAACGCGCCTGCTCTCGTCAGATCGCAGACTGCTTCCCAGCTTAGGGCCTGGTAGGTACCAGCATTGGAAACTGGCTGGGAATCCTGGGTGCAGTTGACACTTTAATCTGTTGCCGCCTTCCGCTCCGATTCGGAAAAGGATTTACTGATGCTTAAATGCACAGTTTAAAGGGCGTGAAGCTGTCAACGGCCATCCTAAGCTGAACGCGCCTGCCCTCGTCAGATCGCAGACTGCTACCCAGCTTAGGGCCCGTTAAGTACCAGCATGGGAGACTGGCTGGGAATCCCGGGTGCAGTTGACATTTTGCTCTGTTTCTGCTCCGATTCCGAAAATTATTTATTGATGCTTAAATCCACAGTATACAAAGTGAGAAGCTGTCAACGGCCTTCCTAAGCTGAACGCGCCTGCTCTCGTCAGATCGCAGACTGCTACCCAGCTTAGGGCCCGGTAAGTACCAGCATGGGAGACTGGCTGGGAATCCCAGGTGTTGTTGACATTTTGCTCTGTAGCCGCCTTCCGCTCCGATTTGGAAAAGGATTTATTGATGCTTAAATCCACAGTATACAGGGTGTGAAGCCGTCTACGGCTATCCTAAGCTGAATGTGCCTGTTCTTGTCAGATCGCAGACTTTTACCCAGCTTAGGGCCCGGTAAGTACCAGCATGGGAGACTGGCTGGGAATCTCAGGTGTTGTTGACATTTTGCTCTGTAGCTCTGTAGACATTTTGCTCCGATTCCGAAAAGGATTTATTGATGCTTAAATCCACAGTATACAGGGTGTGAAGCCGTCTACGGCTATCCTAAGCTGAATGTGCCTGTTCTTGTCAGATCGCAGACTGCTGCCCGGCAAGTACGGGCATGGGAGACTGGCTGGCAATCCAAGGTGCTATTGACATTTTGCTCTGTTGCCGCCTTCCTCTCCGATTCCGAAAAGGATTTATTGATGCTTAAATGCACAGTATAAAAAGCATGAAGCTGTCAATGGCCATCCTAAGCTGAACGCGCCTGCACTCGTCCGATCGCAGACTGCTACTCAGCTTAGGGCCCGGTAAGTACTGGCATGGGAGACTGGCTGGGAATCCTGGGTGCTGTTGACATTTTGCTCTATTGCTGCCTTCCGCTCCGATTCCGAAAAGAATTTATTGATGCTTAAATCCACAGTATACAAGGTGTGAAGCTGTCGACGTCCATCCTAAGCTTAACTCGCCTGCTCTCGTCAGATCGCAGACTGGTACAGATTTTAGGGCCCAGTAAGTACCGGCATGAGACACTGGCTGGGAATCCCGGCTGCCGTTGACATTTTGCTCTGTTGCCGCCTTCCCTTCCGATTCCGAAAAGGATTTATTGATGCTTAAATGCACAGTATAAAGGGTGAGAAGCTGTCAACGACCATCCTAAGCTGAACGCGCCTGCTCTCGTCAGATCGCAGACTGCTACCCAGCTTAGGGCCCGGTAAGTACTGGCATGGGAGACTGGCTGGGAATCCCAGGTGCCGTTGACATTTTGCTCTATTGCTGCCCTCCGCTTCGATTCCGAAAAGAATTTATTGATGCTTAAATCCACAGTATACAAGGTGTGAAGCTGTCGACGGCCATCCTAAGCTTAACGCGCCTGCTCTCGTCAGATCGCAGACTGGTACAGATCTTAGGGCCCGGTAAGTACCGGCATGGGACACTGGCTGGGAATCCCGGCTGCCGTTGACATTTTGCTCTGTTGCCGCCTTACGCTCCGATTCCGAAAAGAATTTATTGATGCTTAAATCCACAGTATACAGGGTGTGAAGATGTCTACGGCCATCCTAAGCTGAATGCGCCTGTTCTCGTCAGATCGCAGACTGCTTCCCAGCTTCGGGCCTGGTAAGTACCAGCATGGGAGACTGGCTGGGAATCCCGGGTGCAGTTGACATTTTGCTCTGTTTCTGCTCCGATTCCGAAAATTATTTATTGATGCTTAAATCCACAGTATACAAAGAGAGAAGCTGTCAACGGCCATCCTAAGCTGAACACGCCTGCTCTCGTCAGATCGCAGACTGCTACCCAGCTTAGGGCCCGTTAAGTACCATTATGGGAGACTGGCTGGGAATCCCAGGTGTCATTGACATTTTGCTCTGTTGCCGCCTTACGCTCCGATTCCGAAAAGGATTTATTGATGCTTAAATCCACAGTATACAGGGTGTGAAGATGTCTACGGCCATCCTAAGCTGAATGCGCCTGTTCTCGTCAGATCGCAGACTGGTACAGATCTTAGGGCCCGGTAAGTACCGGCATGGGACACTGGCTGGGAATCCCGGCTGCCGTTGACATTTTGCTCTGTTGCCGCCTTCCGTTCCGATTCCGAAAAGGATTTATTGATGCTTAAATGCACAGTATAAAGGGCGAGAAGCTGTCAACGGCCATCCTAAGCTGAACGCGCCTGCTCTCGTCAGATCGCAGACTGCTACCCAGCTTAGGGCCCGGTAATTACCAGCATGGGAGACTGGCTGGGAATCCCGGCTGCCGTTGACATTTTGCTCTGTTGCCGCCTTCCGTTTCGATTCCGAAAAGGATTTATTGATGCTTAAATGCACAGTATACAAAATGTGAAGCTGTCAACGGCCATCCTAAGCTGAACACGCCTGCTCTCATCAGATCGCAGACTGCTACCCAGCTTAGGGCCTGGTAAGTACCAGCATGGGAGACTGGCTGGGAATCCCGGGTGCAGTTGACATTTTAATCTGTTGCCGCCTTCCGTTCCGATTCTGAAAAGGATTTATTGATGCTTAAATGCACAGTATACAGGGTGTGAAGATGTCTACGGCCATCCTAAGCTAAATGCGCCTGTTCTCGTCAGCTCGCAGACTGCTTCCCAGCTTCGGGCCTGGTAAGTACCAGCATGGGAGACTGGCTGGGAATCCTGGGTGCAGTTGACATTTTGCTCTGTTTCTGCTCCGATTCCGAAAATTATTTATTGATGCTTAAATCCACAGTATACAAAGTGTGAAGCTGTCAACGGCCATCCTAAACTGAACGCGCCTGCTCTCGTCAGATCACAGACTGCTACCCAGCTTAGGGCCCGTTAAGTACCAGCATGGGAGACTGGCTGGGAATCCCAGGTGTCGTTGATATTTTGCTCTGTTGCCGCCTTACGCTCCAATTCCGAAAAGGATTTATTGATGCTTAAATCCACAGTATACAGGGTGTGAAGATGTCTACGGCCATCCTAAGCTGAATGCGCCTGTTCTCGTCAGATCGCAGACTAGTACAGATCTTAGGGCCCGGTAAGTACCGGCATGGGACACTGGCTGGGAATCCCGGCTGCCGTTGACATTTTGCTCTGTTGCCGCCTTCCGTTCCGATTCCGCAAAGGATTTATTGATGCTTAAATGCACAGTATAAAGGGCGAGAAGCTGTCAACGGCCATCCTAAGCTGAACGCGCCTGCTCTCGTCAGATCGCAGACTGCTACCCAGCTTAGGGCCCGGTAAGTACCAGCATGGGAGACTGGCTGGGAATCCCGGCTGCCGTTGACATTTTGCTCTGTTGCCGCCTTCCGTTTCTATTCTGAAAAGGATTTATTGATGCTTAAATGCACAGTATACAAAATGTGAAGCTGTCAACGGCCATCCTAAGCTGAACGCGCCTGCTCTCGTCAGATCGCAGACTGCTACCCAGCTTAGGGCCCTGTAAGTACCAGCATGGGAGACTGGCTGGGAATCCCGGGTGCAGTTGACATTTTGCTATGTTGCCGCCTTCCGCTCCGATTCGGAAAATTATTTATTGATGCTTAAATGCACAGTATAAAGGGCGTGAAGCTGTCAACGACCATCCTGAGCTGAACGCGCCTGCTCTCGTCAGATCACAGACTGCTACCCAGCTTAGGCCCGGTAAGTACCAGCATGGGAGACTGGCTGGGAATCCCAGGTGTTGTTGACATTTTGCTCTGTAGCCGCCTTCCGCTCCGATTCCGAAAAGGATTTATTGATGCTTAAATCCACAGTATACAGGGTGTGAAGCCGTCTACGGCTATCCTAAGCTGAATGTGCCTGTTCTTGTCAGATCGCAGACTGCTGCCCGGCAAGTACGGGCATGGGAGACTGGCTGGCAATCCAAGGTGCTATTGACATTTTGCTCTGTTGCCGCCTTCCTCTCCGATTCCGAAAAGGATTTATTGATGCTTAAATGCACAGTATAAAAAGCATGAAGCTGTCAATGGCCATCCTAAGCTGAACGCGCCTGCACTCGTCCGATCGCAGACTGCTACTCAGCTTAGGGCCCGGTAAGTACTGGCATGGGAGACTGGCTGGGAATCCTGGGTGCTGTTGACATTTTGCTCTATTGCTGCCTTCCGCTCCGATTCCGAAAAGAATTTATTGATGCTTAAATCCACAGTATACAAGGTGTGAAGCTGTCGACGGCCATCCTAAGCTTAACTCGCCTGCTCTCGTCAGATCGCAGACTGGTACAGATTTTAGGGCCCGGTAAGTACCGGCATGAGACACTGGCTGGGAATCCCGGCTGCCGTTGACATTTTGCTCTGTTGCCGCCTTCCCTTCCGATTCCGAAAAGGATTTATTGATGCTTAAATGCACAGTATAAAGGGTGAGAAGCTGTCAACGACCATCCTAAGCTGAACGCGCCTGCTCTCGTCAGATCGCAGACTGCTACCCAGCTTAGGGCCCGGTAAGTACCAGCATAGGAGACTGGCTGGGAATCCCAGGTGTCGTTGACATTTTGCTCTGTTGCCGCCTTACGCTCCGATTCCGAAAAGAATTTATTGATGCTTAAATCCACAGTATTCAGGGTGTGAAGATGTCTACGGCCATCCTAAGCTGAATGCGCCTGTTCTCGTCAGATCGCAGACTGCTACCCAGCTTAGGGCCCGGTAAGTACTGGCATGGGAGACTGGCTGGGAATCCCAGGTGCCGTTGACATTTTGCTCTATTGCTGCCCTCCGCTTCGATTCCGAAAAGAATTTATTGATGCTTAAATCCACAGTATACAAGGTGTGAAGCTGTCGACGGCCATCCTAAGCTTAACGCGCCTGCTCTCGTCAGATCGCAGACTGGTACAGATCTTAGGGCCCGGTAAGTACCGGCATGGGACACTGGCTGGGAATCCCGGCTGCCGTTGACATTTTGCTCTGTTGCCGCCTTACGCTCCGATTCCGAAAAGGATTTATTGATGCTTAAATCCACAGTATACAGGGTGTGAAGATGTCTACGGCCATCCAAAGCTGAATGCGCCTGTTCTCGTCAGATCGCAGACTGGTACAGATCTTAGGGCCCGGTAAGTACCGGCATGGGACACTGGCTGGGAATCCCGGCTGCCGTTGACATTTTGCTCTGTTGCCGCCTTCCGTTCCGTTCCGATTCCGAAAAGGATTTATTGATGCTTAAATGCACAGTATAAAGGGCGAGAAGCTGTCAACAGCCATCCTTAGCTGTATGCGCCTTCTCTCGTCCGATCGCAGACTGCTACCCAGCTTAGGGCCCGGTAAGTACCAGCATGGGAGACTGGCTGGGAATCCCGGCTGCCGTTGACATTTTGCTCTGTTGCCGCCTTCCGTTCCGATTCCGAAAAGGATTTATTGATGCTTAAATGCACAGTATACAAAATGTGAAGCTGTCAACGGCCATCCTAAGCTGAGCGCGCCTGCTCTCGGCAGATCGCAGACTGCTACCCAGCTTAGGGCCTGGTAAGAACCAGCATGGGAGACTGGCTGGGAATCCCGGGTGCAGTTGACATTTTAATCTGTTGCCGCCTTCCGCTCCGATTCGGAAAAGGATTTATTGATGCTAAAATGCACAGTATAAAGGGCATGAAGCTGTTAACGGCCATCCTAAGCTGAACGCGCCTGCTCTCGTCAGATCGCAGACTGCTACCCAGGTTAGGGCCCGGTAAGTACCAGCATGGGAGACTGGCTGGGAATCTCAGGTGTTGTTGACATTTTGCTCTGTAGCTCTGTAGACATTTTGCTCCGATTCCGAAAAGGATTTATTGATGCTTAAATCCACAATATACAGGGTGTGAAACCGTCTACGGCTATCCTAAGCTGAATGCGCCTGTTCTTGTCAGATCGCAGACTGCTGCCCGGCAAATACGGGCATGGGAGACTGGCTGGCAATCCAAGGTGCTATTGACATTTTGAACTGTTGCAGCCTTCCTCTCCGATTAAAAAAAATATTTATTGATGCTTAAATCCACAGTATACAAGGCATGAAGATGTCAACGGCCATCCTAAGCTGAACGCGCCTGCTCTCGTCAGATCGCAGACTGCTACCCAGCTTAGGGCCCGGTAAGTACTGGCATGGGAGACTGGCTGGGAATCCCGGCTGACGTTGACATTTTGCTCTGTTGCCGCCTTCCGTTCCGATTCCGAAAAGGATTTATTGATGCCTAAATGCACAGTATAAAGGGTGAGAAGCTGTCAACGGCCATCCTAAGCTGAACGCGCCTGCTCTCGTCAGATCGCAGACTGCTTCCCAGCTTAGGGCCTGGTAGGTACCAGCATTGGAAACTGGCTGGGAATCCTGGGTGCAGTTGACACTTTAATCTGTTGCCGCCTTCCGCTCCGATTCGGAAAAGGATTTACTGATGCTTAAATGCACAGTTTAAAGGGCGTGAAGCTGTCAACGGCCATCCTAAGCTGAACGCGCCTGCCCTCGACAGATCGCAGACTGCTACCCAGCTTAGGGCCCGTTAAGTACCAGCATGGGAGACTGGCTGGGAATCCCGGGTGCAGTTGACATTTTGCTCTGTTTCTGCTCCGATTCCGAAAATTATTTATTGATGCTTAAATCCACAGTATACAAAGTGAGAAGCTGTCAACGGCCTTCCTAAGCTGAACGCGCCTGCTCTCGTCAGATCGCAGACTGCTACCCAGCTTAGGGCCCGGTAAGTACCAGCATGGGAGACTGGCTGGGAATCCCAGGTGTTGTTGACATTTTGCTCTGTAGCCGCCTTCCGCTCCGATTTGGAAAAGGATTTATTGATGCTTAAATCCACAGTATACAGGGTGTGAAGCCGTCTACGGCTATCCTAAGCTGAATGTGCCTGTTCTTGTCAGATCGCAGACTTTTACCCAGCTTAGGGCCCGGTAAGTACCAGCATGGGAGACTGGCTGGGAATCTCAGGTGTTGTTGACATTTTGCTCTGTAGCTCTGTAGACATTTTGCTCCGATTCCGAAAAGGATTTATTGATGCTTAAATCCACAGTATACAGGGTGTGAAGCCGTCTACGGCTATCCTAAGCTGAATGTGCCTGTTCTTGTCAGATCGCAGACTGCTGCCCGGCAAGTACGGGCATGGGAGACTGGCTGGCAATCCAAGGTGCTATTGACATTTTGCTCTGTTGCCGCCTTCCTCTCCGATTCCGAAAAGGATTTATTGATGCTTAAATGCACAGTATAAAAAGCATGAAGCTGTCAATGGCCATCCTAAGCTGAACGCGCCTGCACTCGTCCGATCGCAGACTGCTACTCAGCTTAGGGCCCGGTAAGTACTGGCATGGGAGACTGGCTGGGAATCCTGGGTGCTGTTGACATTTTGCTCTATTGCTGCCTTCCGCTCCGATTCCGAAAAGAATTTATTGATGCTTAAATCCACAGTATACAAGGTGTGAAGCTGTCGACGTCCATCCTAAGCTTAACTCGCCTGCTCTCGTCAGATCGCAGACTGGTACAGATTTTAGGGCCCAGTAAGTACCGGCATGAGACACTGGCTGGGAATCCCGGCTGCCGTTGACATTTTGCTCTGTTGCCGCCTTCCCTTCCGATTCCGAAAAGGATTTATTGATGCTTAAATGCACAGTATAAAGGGTGAGAAGCTGTCAACGACCATCCTAAGCTGAACGCGCCTGCTCTCGTCAGATCGCAGACTGCTACCCAGCTTAGGGCCCGGTAAGTACTGGCATGGGAGACTGGCTGGGAATCCCAGGTGCCGTTGACATTTTGCTCTATTGCTGCCCTCCGCTTCGATTCCGAAAAGAATTTATTGATGCTTAAATCCACAGTATACAAGGTGTGAAGCTGTCGACGGCCATCCTAAGCTTAACGCGCCTGCTCTCGTCAGATCGCAGACTGGTACAGATCTTAGGGCCCGGTAAGTACCGGCATGGGACACTGGCTGGGAATCCCGGCTGCCGTTGACATTTTGCTCTGTTGCCGCCTTACGCTCCGATTCCGAAAAGGATTTATTGATGCTTAAATCCACAGTATACAGGGTGTGAAGATGTCTACGGCCATCCTAAGCTGAATGCGCCTGTTCTCGTCAGATCGCAGACTGGTACAGATCTTAGGGCCCGGTAAGTACCGGCATGGGACACTGGCTGGGAATCCCGGCTGCCGTTGACATTTTGCTCTGTTGCCGCCTTCCGTTCCGTTCCGATTCCGAAAAGGATTTATTGATGCTTAAATGCACAGTATAAAGAGCGAGAAGCTGTCAACAGCCATCCTTAGCTGTATGCGCCTCCTCTCGTCCGATTGCAGACTGCTACCCAGCTTAGGGCCCGGTAAGTACCAGCATGGGAGACTGGCTGGGAATCCCGGCTGCCGTTGACATTTTGCTCTGTTGCCGCCTTCCGTTCCGATTCCGAAAAGGATTTATTGATGCTTAAATGCACAGTATACAAAGTGTGAACCTGTCAATGGCCATCCTAAGCTGAATGCGCCTGCTCTCGGCAGATCGCAGACTGATACCCAGCTTAGGGCCTGGTAAGTACCAGCATGGGAGACTGGCTGGGAATCCCGGGTGCAGTTGACATTTTAATCTGTTGCCGCCTTCCGCTCCGATTCGGAAAAGGATTTATTGATGCTTAAATGCACAGTATAAAGGGCGTGAAGCTGTCAACGGCCATCCTAAGCTGAACGCGCCTGCTCTCGTCAGATCGCAGACTGCTACCCAGCTCAGGGCCCGGTAGGTACCAGCATGGGAGACTGGCTGGGAATCCCAGGTGTTGTTGACATTTTGCTCTGTAGCCGCCTTCCGCTCCGATTCCGAAAAGGATTTATTGATGCTTAAATCCACAGTATAGAGGGTGTGAAGCCGTCTACGGCTATCCTAAGCCGAATGTGCCTGTTGTTGTCAGATTGCAGACTGCTGCCCGGCAAGTACGGGCATGGGAGACTGGCTGGCAATCCAAGGTGCTATTGACATTTTGCTCTGTTGCTGCCTTCCTCTCCGATTCCGAAAAGGATTTATTGATGCTTAAATGCACAGTATAAAAAGCATGAAGCTGTCAATGGCTGTCCTAAGCTGAACGCGCCTGCTCTCGTCAGATCGCAGACTGCTACCCAGCTTAGGGCCTGGTAAGTACTGGCATGGGAGACTGGCTGGGAATCCCGGGTGCCGTTGACATTTTGCTCTATTGCTGCCTTCCGCTCCGATTCCGAAAAGAATTTATTGATGCTTAAATCCACAGTATACAAGGTGTGAAGCTGTCGACGGCCATCCTAAGCTGAACGTGCCTGCTCTCGTCAGATCGCAGACTGGTACAGATCTTTGGGCCGGTAAATACCGGCATGGGACACTGGCTGGGAATCCCGGCTGCCGTTGACATTTTGCTCTGTTGCCGCCTTCCGTTTCCGATTCCGAAAAGGATTTATTGATGCTTAAATGCACAGTATAAAGGGCGAGAAGCTGTCAACGGCCATCCTAAGCTGAACGTGCCTGCTCTCGTCAGATCGCAGACTGCTACCCAGCTTAGGGCCCGGTAAGTACCAGCATGGGAGACTGGCTGGGAATCCCAGGTGCAGTTGACCTTTTGCTCTGTTGCCGCCTTATGCTCCTTACGCTTACGATTTATTGATGCTTAAATCCACAGTATACAGGGTGTGAAGATGTCTACGGCCATCCTAAGCTGAATGCGCCTGTTCTTGTCAGATCGCAGACTGTTACCCAGCTTAGGGCCTGGTAAGTACCAGCATGGGAGACTGTCTGGGAATCCCGGGTGCAGTTGACACTTTAATCTGTTGCCGCCTTCCGCTCCGATTCGGAAAAGGATTTATTGATGCTTAAATCCACAATACACAGGGTGTGAAGCTGTCAACGGCCATCCTAAGCCTGAACGTGCCTGCTTCTCCTCAGATCGCAGACGGCTGCCCGGCAGTTACCGGCATGGGAGACTGGCTGGCAATCCAAGGTGCCGTTGACATTTTGCTTTGTTGCCGCCTTCCTCTCCGATTAATAAAAATATTTATTGATGCTTAAATCCACAGTATACAAGGCGTGAAGATGTCAACGGCCATCCTAAGCTGAACGCGCCTGCTCTCGTCAGATCGCAGACTGCTACCCAGCTTAGGGCCCAGTAAGTACCGGCATGGGAGACTGGCTGGGAATCCCGGGTGCAGTTGACATTATGCCCTGTTGCCGCCTTCCGTTCCGATTCCGAAAAGGATTTATTGATGCTTAAATGCACAGTATAAAAAGCATGAAGCTGTCAATGGCCATCCTAAGCTGAACGCGCCTGCTCTCGTCAGATCGCAGACTGCTACCCAGCCTAGGGCCCATTAAGTACCGGCATGGGAGACTGGCTGGGAATCCCGGGTGTAGTTGACATTTTGCTCTGTTGCCGCCTTCCGTTCCGATTCCGAAAAGGATTTATTGATGCTTAAATGCACAGTATAAAAATCATGAAGCTGTCAATGGCCATCCTAAGCTGAACGCGCCTGCTCTCGTCAGATCGCAGACTGCTACCCAGCTTAGGGCCTGGTAAGTACTGGCATGGGACACTGGCTGGGAATCCCGGCTGCCGTTGACATTTTGCTCTGTTGCCGCCTTCCGTTCCGATTCCGAAAAGGATTTATTGATGCCTAAATGCACAGTATAAAGGGCGAGAAGCTGTCAACGGCCATCCTAAGCTGAACGCACCTGCTCTCGTCAGATTGCAGACTGCTACCCAGCTTAGGGCTCAATAAGTACCGGCATGGGAGACTGGCTGGGAATCCCGGGTGCAGTTGACATTTTGCTCTGTTGCCGCCTTCCGCTCCGATTCCGAAAAAGGATTTATTGATGCTTAAATGCGCAGTATGAAAATCATGAAGCTGTCAATGGCCATCCTAAGCTGGACGCGCCTGCTCTCGTCACATCGCAGACTGCTACCCAGCTTAGGGCCCGGTAAGTACTGGCATGGGAGACTGGCTGGGAATCCCGGTTGCCGTTGACATTTTGCTCCTATGCCGCCTTCAGTTCCGATTCCGAAAAGGATTTATTGATGCTTAAATGCACAGTATACAAAGTGTGAAGCTGTCAACGGCCATCCTAAGCTGAACGCGCCTGCTCTCGTCAGATCGCAGACTGCTACCCAGCTTAGGGCCTGGTAAGTACCAGCGTGGGAGACTGGCTGGGAATCCCGGGTGCAGTTGACATTTTAATCTGTTGCTGCCTTCCGCTCCGATTCGGAAAAGGATTTATTGATGCTTAAATGCACAGTATAAAGGGCGTGAAGCTGTCAACGGCCATCCTAAGCTGAACGCGCCTGCTCTCGTCAGATTGCAGACTGCTACCCAGCTTAGGGCCCGGTAAGTACCAGCATGGGAGACTGGCTGGGAATCCCGGGTGGAGTTGACATTTTGCTCTGTTTCTGCTACGAGTCCGAAAATTATTTATTGATACTTAAATCCACAGTATACAAAGTGTGAAGCTGTCAACGGCCATTCTAAGCTGAACGCGCCTGCTCTCGTCAGATCGCAAACTTCTACCCAGCTTAGGGCCTGGTAAGTACCAGCATGGGAGACTGGCTGGGAATCCCGGGTGCAGTTGACATTTTAATCTGTTGCCGCCTTCCGCTCCGATTCGGAAAAGGATTTATTGATGCTTAAATCCACAATACACAGGGTGTGAAGCTGTCAACGGCCATCCTAAGCCTGAACGTGCCTGCTCTCCTCAGATCGCAGACCGCTGCCCGGCAGTTACCGGCATGGGAGACTGGCTGGCAATCCAAGGTGCCGTTGACATTTTGCTTTGTTGCCGCCTTCCTCTCCGATTAATAAAAATATTTATTGATGCTTAAATGCACCTGGGAATCCCGGGTGCAGTTGACATTATGCTCTGTTGCCGCCTTCCGTTCCGATTCCGAAAAGGATTTATTGATGCTTAAATGCACAGTATAAAAAGCATGAAGCTGTCAATGGCCATCCTAAGCTGAACGCGCCTGCTCTCGTCAGATCGCAGACTGCTACCCAGCTTAGGGCCCGGTAAGTACTAGCATGGGAGACTGGCTGGGAATCCCAGGTGTTGTTGACATTTTGCTCTGTAGCCGCCTTCCGCTCCGATTCCGAAAAGGATTTATTGATGCTTAAATCCACAGTATACAGGGTGTGAAGCCGTCTACGGCTATCCTAAGCTGAATGTGCCTGTTCTTGTCAGATCGCAGACTGCTGCCCGGCAAGTACGGGCATGGGAGACTGGCTGGCAATCCAAGGTGCTATTGACATTTTGCTCTGTTGCCGCCTTCCTCTCCGATTCCGAAAAGGATTTATTGATGCTTAAATGCACAGTATAAAAAGCATGAAGCTGTCAATGGCCATCCTAAGCTGAACGCGCCTGCTCTCGTCAGATCGCAGACTGCTACCCAGCTTAGGGCCCGGTAAGTACCAGCATGGGAGACTGGCTGGGAATCCTGGGTGCCGTTGACATTTTGCTCTATTGCTGCTTTCCGCTCCGATTCCGAAAAGAATTTATTGATGCTTAAATCCACAGTAGACAAGGTGTGAAGCTGTCGACGGCCATCCTAAGCTTAACGCGCCTGCTCTTGTCAGATCGCAGACTGGTACAGATCTAAGGGCCCGGTAAGTACCGGCATGGGACACTGGCTCGGAATCCCGGCTGCCGTTGACATTTTGCTCTGTTGCCGCCTTCCGTTTCCGATTCCGAAAAGGATTTATTGATGCTTAAATGCACAGTATAAAGGGCAAGAAGCTGTCAACGGCCATCCTAAGCTGAACGTGCCTGCTCTCGTCAGATCACAGACTGCTACCCAGCTTAGGGCTCGGAAAGTACCAGCATGGGAGACTGGCTGGGAATCCCAGGTGTCGTTGACATTTTGCTCTGTTGCCGCCTTAGGCTCCGATTCCGAAAAGGATTTATTGATGCTTAAATCCACAGTATACAGGGTGTGAAGATGTCTACGGCCATCCTAAGCTGAATGCGCCTGTTCTCGTCAGATCGCAGATTGCTACCCAGCTTCGGGCCTGGTAAGTACCAGCATGGGAGACTGGCTGGGATTCCCGGGTGGAGTTGACATTTTGCTCTGTTTCTGCTACGAGTCCGAAAATTATTTATTGATGCTTAAATCCACAGTATACAAAGTGTGAAGCTGTCAACGGCCATCCTAAGCTGAACGCGCCTGCTCTCGTCAGATCGTAGACTTCTACCCAGCTTAGGGCCTGGTAAGTACCAGCATGGGAGACTGGCTGGGAATCCCGGGTGCAGTTGACATTTTAATCTGTTGCCGCCTTCCGCTCCGATTCGGAAAAGGATTTATTGATGCTTAAATCCACAATACACAGGGTGTGAAGCTGTCAGCGGCCATCCTAAGCCTGAACGTGCCTGCTCTCCTCAGATCACAGACTGCTGCCCGGCAGTTACCGGCATGGGAGACTGGCTGGCAATACAAGGTGCCATTGACATTTTGCTCTGTTGCCGCCTTCCTCTCCGATTAATAAAAATATTTATTGATGCTTAAATCCACAATATACAAGGCGTGAAGATGTCAACGGCCATCCTAAGCTGAACGCGCCTGCTCTCGTCAGATCGCAGACCGCTACCCAGCTTAGGGCCCAGTAAGTACCGGCATGGGAGACTGGCTGGGAATCCGGGTGCAGTTGACATTTTGCTCTGTTGCCGCCTTCCGTTCCGATTCCGAAAAGGATTTATTGATGCTTAAATGCACAGTATACAAAGTGTGAACCTGTCAACGGCCATCCTAAGCTGAATGCGCCTGCTCTCGTCAGATCGCAGACTGATACCCAGCTTAGGGCCTGGTAAGTACCAGCATGGGAGACTGGCTGGGAATCCCGGGTGCAGTTGACATTTTAATCTGTTGCCGCCTTCCGCTCCGATTCGGAAAAGGATTTATTGATGCTTAAATGCACAGTATAAAGGGCGTGAAGCTGTCAACGGCCATCCTAAGCTGAACGCGCCTGCTCTCGTCAGATCGCAGACTGCTACCCAGCTTAGGGCCCGGTAGGTACCAGCATAGGAGACTGGCTGGGAATCCCAGGTGTTGTTGACATTTTGCTCTGTAGCCGCCTTCCGCTCCAATTCCGAAAAGGATTTATTGATGCTTAAATGCACAGTATAAAAAGCATGAAGCTGTCAATGGCTGTCCTAAGCTGAACGTGCCTGCTCTCGTCAGATCGCAGACTGCTACCCAGCTTAGGGCCCGGTAAGTACTGGCATGGGAGACTGGCTGGGAATCCCGGATGCGGTTGACATTTTGCTCTATTGCTGCCTTCCGCTCCGATTCCGAAAATAATTTATTGATGCTTAAATCCACAGTATACAAGGAGTGAAGCTGTCGACGGCCATCCTAAGCTTAACGCGCCTGCTCTTGTCAGATCGCAGACTGGTACAGATCTTAGGGCCCGGTAAGTACCGACATGGGACACTGGCTGGGAATCCCGGCTGCCGATGACATTTTGCTCTGTTGCCGCCTTCCGTTTCCGATTCCGAAAAGGATTTATTGATGCTTACATGCACAGTATAAAAATCACGAAGCTGTCAATGGCCATCCTAAGCTGAACACGCCTGCTCTTGTCACATCGCAGACTGCTAAGCAGCTTAGGGCCCGGTAAGTACTGGCATGGGAGACTGGCTGGGAATCCCGGTTGACATTTTGCTCTTATGCCGCCTTCAGTTCCGATTCCGAAAAGGATTTATTGATGCTTAAATGCACAGTATACAAAGTGTGAAGCTGTCAACGGCCATCCTAAGCTGAACGCGCCTGCTCTCGTCAGATCGCAGACTGCTACCCAGCTTAGGGCCTGGTAAGTACCAGCATGGGAGACTAGCTGGGAATCCCGGGTGCAGTTGACATTTTAATCTGTTGCTGCCTTCCGCTCCAATTCGGAAAAGGATTTATTGATGCTTAAATGCACAGTATAAAGGGCGTGAAGCTGTCAACGGCCATCCTAAGCTGAACGCGCCTGCTCTCGTCAGATCGCAGACTGCTACCCAGCTTAGGGCCCGGTAAGTACCAGCATGGGAGACTGGCTGGGAATCCCAGGTGTTGTTGACATTTTGCTCTGTAGCCGCCTTCCGCTCCGATTCCGAAAAGGATTTATTGATGCCTAAATGCACAGTATAAAGGGCGAGAAGCTGTCAACGGCCATCCTAAGCTGAACGCGCCTGCTCTCGTCAGATTGCAGACTGCTACCCAGCTTAGGGCTCAGTAAGTACCGGCATGGGAGACTGGCTGGGAATCCCGGGTGCAGTTGACATTTTGCTCTGTTGCCGCCTTCCGCTCCGATTCCGAAAAAAGATTTATTGATGCTTAAATGCGCAGTATAAAAATCATGAAGCTGTCAATGGCCATCCTAAGCTGGACGCGCCTGCTCTCGTCACATCGCAGACTGCTACCCAGCTTAGGGCCCGGTAAGTACTGGCATGGGTGACTGGCTGGGAATCCCGGTTGCCGTTGACATTTTGCTCTTATGCCGCCTTCAGTTCCGATTCCGAAAAGGATTTATTGATGCTTAAATGCACAGTATAAAAAGCATGAAGCTGTCAATGGCCATCCTAAGCTGAACGCGCCTGCTCTCATCAGATCGCAGACTGCTACCCAGCTTAGGGCCCGGTAAGTACCAGCATGGGAGACTGGCTGGGAATCCCGGTTGACATTTTGCTCTTATGCCGCCTTCAGTTCCGATTCCGAAAAGGATTTATTGATGCTTAAATGCACAGTATACAAAGTGTGAAGCTGTCAACGGCCATCCTAAGCTGAACGCGCCTGCTCTCGTCAGATCGCAGACTGCTACCCAGCTTAGGGCCTGGTAAGTACCAGCATGGGAGACTGGCTGGGAATCCCGGGTGCAGTTGACATTTTAATCTGTTGCTGCCTTCCGCTCCAATTCGGAAAAGGATTTATTGATGCTTAAATGCACAGTATAAAGGGCGTGAAGCTGTCAACGGCCATCCTAAGCTGAACGCGCCTGCTCTCGTCAGATCGCAGACTGCTACCCAGCTTAGGGCCCGGTAAGTACCAGCATGGGAGACTGGCTGGGAATCCCAGGTGTTGTTGACATTTTGCTCTGTAGCCGCCTTCCGCTCCGATTCCGAAAAGGATTTATTGATGCCTAAATGCACAGTATAAAGGGCGAGAAGCTGTCAACGGCCATCCTAAGCTGAACGCGCCTGCTCTCGTCAGATTGCAGACTGCTACCCAGCTTAGGGCTCAGTAAGTACCGGCATGGGAGACTGGCTGGGAATCCCGGGTGCAGTTGACATTTTGCTCTGTTGCCGCCTTCCGCTCCGATTCCGAAAAAAGATTTATTGATGCTTAAATGCGCAGTATAAAAATCATGAAGCTGTCAATGGCCATCCTAAGCTGGACGCGCCTGCTCTCGTCACATCGCAGACTGCTACCCAGCTTAGGGCCCGGTAAGTACTGGCATGGGTGACTGGCTGGGAATCCCGGTTGCCGTTGACATTTTGCTCTTATGCCGCCTTCAGTTCCGATTCCGAAAAGAATTTATTGATGCTTAAATCCACAGTATACAAGGTGTGAAGCTGTCGACGGCCATCCTAAGCTTAACGCGCCTGCTCTTGTCAGATCGCAGACTGGTACAGATCTTAGGGCCCGGTAAGTACCGGCATGGGACACTGGCTGGGAATCCCGGCTGCCGTTGACATTTTGCTCTGTTGCCGCCTTCCGTTTCCAATTCCGAAAAGGATTTATTGATGCTTAAATGCACAGTATAAAGGGCAAGAAGCTCTCAACGGCCATCCTAAGCTGAACGTGCCTGCTCTCGTCAGATCGCAGACTGCTACCCAGCTTAGGGCTCGGAAAGTACCAGCATGGGAGACTGGCTGGGAATCCCAGGTGTCGTTGACATTTTGCTCTGTTGCCGCCTTACGCTCCGATTCCTAAAAGGATTTATTGATGCTTAAATCCACAGTATACAGGGTGTGAAGATGTCTACGGCCATCCTAAGCTGAATGCGCCTGTTCTCGTCAGATCGCAGACTGCTACCTAGCTTCGGGCCTGGTAAGTACCAGCATGGGAGACTGGCTGGGAATCCCGGGTGGAGTTGACATTTTGCTCTGTTTCTGCTACGAGTCCGAAAATTATTTATTGATACTTAAATCCACAGTATACAAAGTGTGAAGCTGTCAACGGCCATCCTAAGCTGAACGCGCCTGCTCTCGTCAGATCGCAGACTTCTACCCAGCTTAGGGCCTGGTAAGTACCAGCATGGGAGACTGGCTGGGAATCCCGGGTGCAGTTGACATTTTAATCTGTTGCCGCCTTCCGCTCCGATTCGGAAAAGGATTTATTGATGCTTAAATCCACAATACACAGGGTGTGAAGCTGTCAACGGCCATCCTAAGCCTGAACGTGCCTGCTCTCCTCAGATTGCAGACCGCTGCCCGGCAGTTACCGGCATGGGAGACTGGCTGGCAATCCAAGGTGCCGTTGACATTTTGCTTTGTTGCCGCCTTCCTCTCCGATTAATAAAAATATTTATTGATGCTTAAATGCACCTGGGAATCCCGGGTGCAGTTGACATTATGCTCTGTTGCCGCCTTCCGTTTCGATTCCGAAAAGGATTTATTGATGCTTAAATGCACAGTATAAAAAGCACGAAGCTGTCAATGGCCATCCTAAGCTGAACGCGCCTGCTCTCGTCAGATCGCAGACTGCTACCCTGCCTAGGGCCCATTAAGTACCGGCATGGGAGACTGGCTGGGAATCCCGGGTGCAGTTGACATTTTGCTCTGTTGCCGCCTTCCGTTCCGATTCCGAAAAGGATTTATTGATGCTTAAATGCACAGTATAAAAATCATGAAGCTGTCAATGGCCATGCTAAGCTGAACGTGCCTGCTCTCGTCAGATCACAGACTGCTACCCAGCTTAGGGCTTGGTAAGTACTGGCATGGGACACTGGCTGGGAATCTCGGCTGCCGTTGACATTTTGCTCTGTTGCCGCCTTCCGTTCCGATTCCGAAAAGGATTTATTGATGCCTAAATGCACAGTATAAAGGGCGAGAAGCTGTCAACGGCCATCCTAAGCTGAACGTGCCTGCTCTCGTCAGATTGCAGACTGCTACCCAGCTTAGGGCTCAGTAAGTACCGGCATGGGAGACTGGCTGGGAATCCCGGGTGCAGTTGACATTTTGCTCTGCTGCCGCCTTCCGCTCCGATTCCGAAAAAGGATTTATTGATGCTTAAATGCGCAGTATAAAAACCATGAAGCTGTCAATGGCCATCCTAAGCTGAACGCGCCTGCTCTCGTCACATCGCAGACTGCTACCCAGCTTAGGGCCCGGTAAGTACTGGCATGGGAGACTGGCTGGGAATCCCGGTTGCCGTTGACATTTTGCTCTTATGCCGCCTTCAGTTCCGATTCCGAAAAGGATTTATTGATGCTTAAATGCACAGTATACAAAGGGTGAAGCTGTCAACGGCCATCCGAAGCTGAACGCGCCTGCTCTCGTCAGATTGCAGACTGCTACCCAGCTTAGGGCTTGGTAAGTACCAGCATGGGAGACTGGCTGGGAATCCCGGGTGCAGTTGACATTTTAATCTGTTGCTGCCTTCCGCTCCGATTCGGAAAAGGATTTATTGATGCTTAAATGCACAGTATAAAGGGCGTGAAGCTGTCAACGGCCATCCTAAGCTGAACGCGCCTGCTCTCGTCAGATCGCAGACTGCTACCCAGCTTAGGGCCCGGTAAGTACTAGCATGGGAGACTGGCTGGGAATCCCAGGTGTTGTTGACATTTTGCTCTGTAGCCGCCTTCCGCTCCGATTCCGAAAAGGATTTATTGATGCTTAAATCCACAGTATACAGGGTGTGAAGCCGTCTACGGCTATCCTAAGCTGAATGTGCCTGTTCTTGTCAGATCGCAGACTGCTGCCCGGCAAGTACGGGCATGGGAGACTGGCTGGCAATCCAAGGTGCTATTGACATTTTGCTCTGTTGCCGCCTTCCTCTCCGATTCCGAAAAGGATTTATTGATGCTTAAATGCACAGTATAAAAAGCATGAAGCTGTCAATGGCCATCCTAAGCTGAACGCGCCTGCTCTTGTCAGATCGCAGACTGCTACCCAGCTTAGGGCCCGGTAAGTACCAGCATGGGAGACTGGCTGGTAATCCCGGGTGCCGTTGACATTTTGCTCTATTGCTGCTTTCCGCTCCGATTCCGAAAAGGATTTATTGATGCTTAAATCCACAGTATACAGGGTGTGAAGATGTCTACGGCCATCCTAAGCTGAATGCGCCTGTTCTCGTCAGATCGCAGACTGGTACAGATCTTAGGGCCCGGTAAGTACCGGCATGGGACACTGGCTGGGAATCCCGGCTGCCGTTGACATTTTGCTCTGTTGCCGCCTTCCGTTCCGATTACGAAAAGGATTTATTGATGCTTAAATGCACAGTATAAAGGGCGAGAAGCTGTCAACGGCCATCCTAAGCTGAACGCGCCTGCTCTCGTCAGATCGCAGACTGCTATCCAGCTTAGGGCCCGGTAAGTACCAGCATGGGAGACTGGCTGGGAATCCCGGCTGCCGTTGACATTTTGCTCTGTTGCCGCCTTCCGTTTCGATTCCGAAAAGGATTTATTGATGCTTAAATGCACAGTATACAAAATGTGAAGCTGTCAACGGCCATTCTAAGCTGAACGCGCCTGCTCTCATCAGATCGCAGACTGCTACCCAGCTTAGGGCCTGGTAAGTACCAGCATGGGAGACTGGCTGGGAATCCCGGGTGCAGTTGACATTTTAATCTGTTGCCGCCTTCCGTTCCGATTCTGAAAAGGATTTATTGATGCTTAAATGCACAGTATACAGGGTGTGAAGATGTCTACGGCCATCCTAAGCTAAATGCGCCTGTTCTCGTCAGATCGCAGACTGGTACAGATCTTAGGGCCCGGTAAGTACCGGCATGGGACACTGGCTGGGAATCCCGGCTGCCGTTGACATTTTGCTCTGTTGCCGCCTTCCGTTCCGATTCCGAAAAGGATTTATTGATGCTTAAATGCACAGTATAAAGGGCGAGAAGCTGTCAACGGCCATCCTAAGCTGAACGCGCCTGCTCTCGTCAGATCGCAGACTGCTACCCAGCTTAGGGCCCGGTAAGTACCAGCATGGGAGACTGGCTGGGAATCCCGGGTGCAGTTGATATTTTGCTCTGTTGCCGCCTTCCGCTCCGATTCGGAAAATTATTTATTGATGCTTAAATGCACAGTATAAAGGGCGCAAAGCTGTCAACGGCCATCCTAAGCTGAACACGCCTGCTCTCGTCAGACCGCTACCCAGCCTAGGCCCGGTAAGTACCAGCATGGGAGACTGGCTGGGAATCCCGGGTGCAGTTGACATTTTAATCTGTTGCTGCCTTCCGCTCCAATTCGGAAAAGGATTTATTGATGCTTAAATGCACAGTATAAAGGGCGTGAAGCTGTCAACGGCCATCCTAAGCTGAACGCGCCTGCTCTCGTCAGATCGCAGACTGCTACCCAGCTTAGGGCCCGGTAAGTACCAGCATGGGAGACTGGCTGGGAATCCCAGGTGTTGTTGACATTTTGCTCTGTAGCCGCCTTCCGCTCCGATTCCGAAAAGGATTTATTGATGCCTAAATGCACAGTATAAAGGGCGAGAAGCTGTCAACGGCCATCCTAAGCTGAACGCGCCTGCTCTCGTCAGATTGCAGACTGCTACCCAGCTTAGGGCTCAGTAAGTACCGGCATGGGAGACTGGCTGGGAATCCCGGGTGCAGTTGACATTTTGCTCTGTTGCCGCCTTCCGCTCCGATTCCGAAAAAAGATTTATTGATGCTTAAATGCGCAGTATAAAAATCATGAAGCTGTCAATGGCCATCCTAAGCTGGACGCGCCTGCTCTCGTCACATCGCAGACTGCTACCCAGCTTAGGGCCCGGTAAGTACTGGCATGGGTGACTGGCTGGGAATCCCGGTTGCCGTTGACATTTTGCTCTTATGCCGCCTTCAGTTCCGATTCCGAAAAGGATTTATTGATGCTTAAATGCACAGTATAAAAAGCATGAAGCTGTCAATGGCCATCCTAAGCTGAACGCGCCTGCTCTCATCAGATCGCAGACTGCTACCCAGCTTAGGGCCCGGTAAGTACCAGCATGGGAGACTGGCTGGGAATCCCGGGTGCCGTTGACATTTTGCTCTATTGCTGCTTTCCGCTCCGATTCCGAAAAGAATTTATTGATGCTTAAATCCACAGTATACAAGGTGTGAAGCTGTCGACGGCCATCCTAAGCTTAACGCGCCTGCTCTTGTCAGATCGCAGACTGGTACAGATCTTAGGGCCCGGTAAGTACCGGCATGGGAAACTGGCTGGGAATCCCGGCTGCCGTTGACATTTTGCTCTGTTGCCGCCTTCCGTTTCCAATTCCGAAAAGGATTTATTGATGCTTAAATGCACAGTATAAAGGGCAAGAAGCTGTCAACGGCCATCCTAAGCTGAACGTGCCTGCTCTCGTCAGATCGCAGACTGCTACCCAGCTTAGGGCTCGGAAAGTACCAGCATGGGAGACTGGCTGGGAATCCCAGGTGTCGTTGACATTTTGCTCTGTTGCCGCCTTACGCTCCGATTCCGAAAAGGATTTATTGATGCTTAAATCCACAGTATACAGGGTGTGAAGATGTCTACGGCCATCCTAAGCTGAATGCGCCTGTTCTCGTCAGATCGCAGACTGCTACCTAGCTTCGGGCCTGGTAAGTACCAGCATGGGAGACTGGCTGGGAATCCCGGGTGGAGTTGACATTTTGCTCTGTTTCTGCTACGAGTCCGAAAATTATTTATTGATACTTAAATCCACAGTATACAAAGTGTGAAGCTGTCAACGGCCATCCTAAGCTGAACGCGCCTGCTCTCGTCAGATCGCAGACTTCTACCCAGCTTAGGGCCTGGTAAGTACCAGCATGGGAGACTGGCTGGGAATCCCGGGTGCAGTTGACATTTTAATCTGTTGCCGCCTTCCGCTCCGATTCGGAAAAGGATTTATTGATGCTTAAATCCACAATACACAGGGTGTGAAGCTGTCAACGGCCATCCTAAGCCTGAACGTGCCTGCTCTCCTCAGATTGCAGACCGCTGCCCGGCAGTTACCGGCATGGGAGACTGGCTGGCAATCCAAGGTGCCGTTGACATTTTGCTTTGTTGCCGCCTTCCTCTCCGATTAATAAAAATATTTATTGATGCTTAAATGCACCTGGGAATCCCGGGTGCAGTTGACATTATGCTCTGTTGCCGCCTTCCGTTTCGATTCCGAAAAGGATTTATTGATGCTTAAATGCACAGTATAAAAAGCACGAAGCTGTCAATGGCCATCCTAAGCTGAACGCGCCTGCTCTCGTCAGATCGCAGACTGCTACCCTGCCTAGGGCCCATTAAGTACCGGCATGGGAGACTGGCTGGGAATCCCGGGTGCAGTTGACATTTTGCTCTGTTGCCGCCTTCCGTTCCGATTCCGAAAAGGATTTATTGATGCTTAAATGCACAGTATAAAAATCATGAAGCTGTCAATGGCCATGCTAAGCTGAACGTGCCTGCTCTCGTCAGATCGCAGACTGCTACCCAGCTTAGGGCCTGGTAAGTACTGGCATGGGACACTGGCTGGGAATCTCGGCTGCCGTTGACATTTTGCTCTGTTGCCGCCTTCCGTTCCGATTCCGAAAAGGATTTATTGATGCCTAAATGCACAGTATAAAGGGCGAGAAGCTGTCAACGGCCATCCTAAGCTGAACGTGCCTGCTCTCGTCAGATTGCAGACTGCTACCCAGCTTAGGGCTCAGTAAGTACCGGCATGGGAGACTGGCTGGGAATCCCGGGTGCAGTTGACATTTTGCTCTGCTGCCGCCTTCCGCTCCGATTCCGAAAAAGGATTTATTGATGCTTAAATGCGCAGTATAAAAACCATGAAGCTGTCAATGGCCATCCTAAGCTGAACGCGCCTGCTCTCGTCACATCGCAGACTGCTACCCAGCTTAGGGCCCGGTAAGTACTGGCATGGGAGACTGGCTGGGAATCCCGGTTGCCGTTGACATTTTGCTCTTATGCCGCCTTCAGTTCCGATTCCGAAAAGGATTTATTGATGCTTAAATGCACAGTATACAAAGGGTGAAGCTGTCAACGGCCATCCGAAGCTGAACGCGCCTGCTCTCGTCAGATTGCAGACTGCTACCCAGCTTAGGGCCTGGTAAGTACCAGCATGGGAGACTGGCTGGGAATCCCGGGTGCAGTTGACATTTTAATTTGTTGCTGCCTTCCGCTCCGATTCGGAAAAGGATTTATTGATGCTTAAATGCACAGTATAAAGGGCGTGAAGCTGTCAACGGCCATCCTAAGCTGAACGCGCCTGCTCTCGTCAGATCGCAGACTGCTACCCAGCTTAGGGCCCGGTAAGTACTAGCATGGGAGACTGGCTGGGAATCCCAGGTGTTGTTGACATTTTGCTCTGTAGCCGCCTTCCGCTCCGATTCCGAAAAGGATTTATTGATGCTTAAATCCACAGTATACAGGGTGTGAAGCCGTCTACGGCTATCCTAAGCTGAATGTGCCTGTTCTTGTCAGATCGCAGACTGCTGCCCGGCAAGTACGGGCATGGGAGACTGGCTGGCAATCCAAGGTGCTATTGACATTTTGCTCTGTTGCCGCCTTCCTCTCCGATTCCGAAAAGGATTTATTGATGCTTAAATGCACAGTATAAAAAGCATGAAGCTGTCAATGGCCATCCTAAGCTGAACGCGCCTGCTCTTGTCAGATCGCAGACTGCTACCCAGCTTAGGGCCCGGTAAGTACCAGCATGGGAGACTGGCTGGGAATCCCGGGTGCCGTTGACATTTTGCTCTATTGCTGCTTTCCGCTCCGATTCCGAAAAGGATTTATTGATGCTTAAATCCACAGTATACAGGGTGTGAAGATGTCTACGGCCATCCTAAGCTGAACGTGCCTGCTCTCGTCAGATCGCAGACTGCTACCCAGCTTAGGGCTCGGAAAGTACCAGCATGGGAGACTGGCTGGGAATCCCAGGTGTCGTTGACATTTTGCTCTGTTGCCGCCTTACGCTCCGATTCCGAAAAGGATTTATTGATGCTTAAATCCACAGTATACAGGGTGTGAAGATGTCTACGGCCATCCTAAGCTGAATGCGCCTGTTCTCGTCAGATCGCAGACTGCTACCTAGCTTCGGGCCTGGTAAGTACCAGCATGGGAGACTGGCTGGGAATCCCGGGTGGAGTTGACATTTTGCTCTGTTTCTGCTACGAGTCCGAAAATTATTTATTGATACTTAAATCCACAGTATACAAAGTGTGAAGCTGTCAACGGCCATCCTAAGCTGAACGCGCCTGCTCTCGTCAGATCGCAGACTTCTACCCAGCTTAGGGCCTGGTAAGTACCAGCATGGGAAACTGGCTGGGAATCCCGGGTGCAGTTGACATTTTAATCTGTTGCCGCCTTCCGCTCCGATTCGGAAAAGGATTTATTGATGCTTAAATCCACAATACACAGGGTGTGAAGCTGTCAACGGCCATCCTAAGCCTGAACGTGCCTGCTCTCCTCAGATTGCAGACCGCTGCCCGGCAGTTACCGGCATGGGAGACTGGCTGGCAATCCAAGGTGCCGTTGACATTTTGCTTTGTTGCCGCCTTCCTCTCCGATTAATAAAAATATTTATTGATGCTTAAATGCACCTGGGAATCCCGGGTGCAGTTGACATTATGCTCTGTTGCCGCCTTCCGTTTCGATTCCGAAAAGGATTTATTGATGCTTAAATGCACAGTATAAAAAGCACGAAGCTGTCAATGGCCATCCTAAGCTGAACGCGCCTGCTCTCGTCAGATCGCAGACTGCTACCCTGCCTAGGGCCCATTAAGTACCGGCATGGGAGACTGGCTGGGAATCCCGGGTGCAGTTGACATTTTGCTCTGTTGCCGCCTTCCGTTCCGATTCCGAAAAGGATTTATTGATGCTTAAATGCACAGTATAAAAATCATGAAGCTGTCAATGGCCATGCTAAGCTGAACGTGCCTGCTCTCGTCAGATCGCAGACTGCTACCCAGCTTAGGGCCTGGTAAGTACTGGCATGGGACACTGGCTGGGAATCTCGGCTGCCGTTGACATTTTGCTCTGTTGCCGCCTTCCGTTCCGATTCCGAAAAGGATTTATTGATGCCTAAATGCACAGTATAAAGGGCGAGAAGCTGTCAACGGCCATCCTAAGCTGAACGTGCCTGCTCTCGTCAGATTGCAGACTGCTACCCAGCTTAGGGCTCAGTAAGTACCGGCATGGGAGACTGGCTGGGAATCCCGGGTGCAGTTGACATTTTGCTCTGCTGCCGCCTTCCGCTCCGATTCCGAAAAAGGATTTATTGATGCTTAAATGCGCAGTATAAAAACCATGAAGCTGTCAATGGCCATCCTAAGCTGAACGCGCCTGCTCTCGTCACATCGCAGACTGCTACCCAGCTTAGGGCCCGGTAAGTACTGGCATGGGAGACTGGCTGGGAATCCCGGTTGCCGTTGACATTTTGCTCTTATGCCGCCTTCAGTTCCGATTCCGAAAAGGATTTATTGATGCTTAAATGCACAGTATACAAAGGGTGAAGCTGTCAACGGCCATCCGAAGCTGAACGCGCCTGCTCTCGTCAGATTGCAGACTGCTACCCAGCTTAGGGCCTGGTAAGTACCAGCATGGGAGACTGGCTGGGAATCCCGGGTGCAGTTGACATTTTAATTTGTTGCTGCCTTCCGCTCCGATTCGGAAAAGGATTGATTGATGCTTAAATGCACAGTATAAAGGGCGTGAAGCTGTCAACGGCCATCCTAAGCTGAACGCGCCTGCTCTCGTCAGATCGCAGACTGCTACCCAGCTTAGGGCCCGGTAAGTACTAGCATGGGAGACTGGCTGGGAATCCCAGGTGTTGTTGACATTTTGCTCTGTAGCCGCCTTCCGCTCCGATTCCGAAAAGGATTTATTGATGCTTAAATCCACAGTATACAGGGTGTGAAGCCGTCTACGGCTATCCTAAGCTGAATGTGCCTGTTCTTGTCAGATCGCAGACTGCTGCCCGGCAAGTACGGGCATGGGAGACTGGCTGGCAATCCAAGGTGCTATTGACATTTTGCTCTGTTGCCGCCTTCCTCTCCGATTCCGAAAAGGATTTATTGATGCTTAAATGCACAGTATAAAAAGCATGAAGCTGTCAATGGCCATCCTAAGCTGAACGCGCCTGCTCTTGTCAGATCGCAGACTGCTACCCAGCTTAGGGCCCGCTAAGTACCAGCATGGGAGACTGGCTGGGAATCCCGGGTGCCGTTGACATTTTGCTCTATTGCTGCTTTCCGCTCCGATTCCGAAAAGGATTTATTGATGCTTAAATCCACAGTATACAGGGTGTGAAGATGTCTACGGCCATCCTAAGCTGAATGCGCCTGTTCTCGTCAGATCGCAGACTGGTACAGATCTTAGGGCCCGGTAAGTAGCGGCATGGGACACTGGCTGGGAATCCCGGCTGCCGTTGACATTTTGCTCTGTTGCCGCCTTCCGTTCCGATTACGAAAAGGATTTATTGATGCTTAAATGCACAGTATAAAGGGCGAGAAGCTGTCAACGGCCATCCTAAGCTGAACGCGCCTGCTCTCGTCAGATCGCAGACTGCTATCCAGCTTAGGGCCCGGTAAGTACCAGCATGGGAGACTGGCTGGGAATCCCGGCTGCCGTTGACATTTTGCTCTGTTGCCGCCTTCCGTTTCGATTCCGAAAAGGATTTATTGATGCTTAAATGCACAGTATACAAAATGTGAAGCTGTCAACGGCCATTCTAAGCTGAACGCGCCTGCTCTCATCAGATCGCAGACTGCTACCCAGCTTAGGGCCTGGTAAGTACCAGCATGGGAGACTGGCTGGGAATCCCGGGTGCAGTTGACATTTTAATCTGTTGCCGCCTTCCGTTCCGATTCTGAAAAGGATTTATTGATGCTTAAATGCACAGTATACAGGGTGTGAAGATGTCTACGGCCATCCTAAGCTAAATGCGCCTGTTCTCGTCAGATCGCAGACTGGTACAGATCTTAGGGCCCGGTAAGTACCGGCATGGGACACTGGCTGGGAATCCCGGCTGCCGTTGACATTTTGCTCTGTTGCCGCCTTCCGTTCCGATTCCGAAAAGGATTTATTGATGCTTAAATGCACAGTATAAAGGGCGAGAAGCTGTCAACGGCCATCCTAAGCTGAACGCGCCTGCTCTCGTCAGATCGCAGACTGCTACCCAGCTTAGGGCCCGGTAAGTACCAGCATGGGAGACTGGCTGGGAATCCCGGGTGCAGTTGATATTTTGCTCTGTTGCCGCCTTCCGCTCCGATTCCGAAAAGGATTTATTGATGCTTAAATCCACAGTATACAGGGTGTGAAAATGGCTACGGCCTTCCTAAGCTGAATGCGCCTGTTCTCGTCAGATCGCAGACTGCTACCCAGCTTCGGGCCTGGTAAGTACCAGCATGGGAGACTGGCTGGAATCCCGGCTGCCGTTGACATTTTGCTATGTTTCTGCTCCGATTCCGAAAATTATTTATTGATGCTTAAATCCACAGTATACAAAGTGGGAAGCTGTCAACGGCCATCCTAAGCTGAACGCGCCTGCTCTCGTCAGATCGCAGACTGCTACCCAGCTTAGGGCCCGGTAAGTATCAGCATGGGAGACTGGCTGGGAATCCCAGGTGTTGTTGACAATTTGCTCTGTAGCCGCCTTCTGCTTCGATTCCGAAAAGGATTTATTGATGCTTAAATCCACAGTATACAGGGTGTGAAGCCGTCTACGGCTATCCTAAGCTGAATGTGCCTGTTCTTGTCAGATCGCAGACTGCTGCCCGGCAAGTACGGGCATGGGAGACTGGCTGGCAATCCAAGGAACTATTGACATTTTGCTCTGTTGCCGCCTTCCTCTCCGATTCCGAAAAGGATTTATTGATGCTTAAATGCACAGTATAAAAAGCATGAAGCTGTCAATGGCCATCCTAAGCTGAACGCGCCTGCTCTCGTCAGATCGCAGACTGCTACCCAGCTTAGGGCGCGGTAAGTACTGGCATGGGAGACTGGCTGGGAATCCCAGGTGCCGTTGACATTTTGCTCTATTGCTGCCCTCCGCTCCGATTCCGAAAATAATTTATTGATGCTTAAATCCACAGTATACAAGGTGTGAAGCTGTCGACGGCCATCCTAAGCTTAACGCGCCTGCTCTCGTCAGATCGCAGACTGGTACAGATCTTAGGTCCCGGTAAGTACCGGCATGGGACACTGGCTGGGAATCCCGGCTGCCGTTGACATTTTGCTCTGTTGCCGCCTTACGCTCCGATTCCGAAAAGGATTTATTGATGCTTAAATCCACAGTATACAGGGTGTGAAGATGTCTACGGCCATCCTAAGCTGAATGCGCCTGTTCTCGTCAGATCGCAGACTGCTTCCCAGCTTCGGGCCTGGTAAGTACCAGCATGGGAGACTGGCTGGGAAACCCGGGTGCAGTTGACATTTTGCTCTGTTTCTGCTCCGATTCCGAAAATTATTTATTGATGCTTAAATCCACAGTATACAAAGTGTGAAGCTGTCAACGGCCATCCTAAGCTTAACGCGCCTGCTCTCGTCAGATCGCAGACTGGTACAGATCTCAGGGCCCGGTAGGTACCGGCATGGGACACTGGCTGGGAATCCCGGGTGCAGTTGACATTTTGCTCTGTTGCCGCCTTCCGCTCCGATTCGGAAAATTATTTATTGATGCTTAAATGCACAGTATAAAGGGCATGAAGCTGTCAACAGCCATCCTAAGCTGAACGCGCCTGCTCTCGTCAGATCGCAGACTGCTACCCAGCTTAGTCCCGGTAAGTACCAGCATGGGAGACTGGCTGGGAATCCCAGGTGTTGTTGACATTTTGCTCTGTAGCCGTCTTCCGCTGCGATTCCGAAAAGGATTTATTGGTGCTTAAATCCACAGTATACAGGGTGTGAAGCCGTCTACGGCTATCCTAAGCTGAATGTGCCTGTTCTTGTCAGGTCGCAGACTGCTGCCCGGCAAGTACGGGCATGGGAGACTGGCTGGCAATTCAAGGTGCTATTGACATTTTGCTCTGTTGCCGCCTTCCTCTCCGATTCCGAAAAGGATTTATTGATGCTTAAATGCACAATATACAAGGCGTGAAGATGTCAACGGCCATCCTAAGCTGAACGCGCCTGCTCTCGTCAGATCGCAGACTGCTACCCAGCTTAGGGCCCGGTAAGTACTGGCATGGGAGACTGGCTGGGAATCCTGGGTGCTGTTGAAATTTTGCTCTATTGCTGCCTTCCGCTCCGATTCCGAAAAGAATTTATTGATGCTTAAATCCACAGTATACAAGGTGTGAAGCTGTCGACGGCCATCCTAAGCTTAACTCGCCTGCTCTCGTCAGATCGCAGACTGGTACAGATTTTAGGGCCCGTTAAGTACCGGCATGAGACACTGGCTGGGAATCCCGGCTGCCGTTGACATTTTGCTCTGTTGCCGCCTTCCGTTCCGATTCCGAAAAGGATTTATTGATGCTTAAATGCACAGTATAAAGGGCGAGATGCTGTCAACGGCCATCCTAAGCTGAACGCGCCTGGTCTCGTCAGATCGCAGACTGCTACCCAACTTAGGGCCCGGTAAGTACTGGCAGGGGAGACTGGCTGGGAATCCCAGGTGCCGTTGACATTTTGCTCTATTGCTGCCCTCCGCTTCGATTCCGAAAATAATTTATTGATGCTTAAATCCACAGTATACAAGGTGTGAAGCTGTCGACGGCCATCCTAAGCTTAACGCGCCTGCTCTCGTCAGATCGCAGACTGGTACAGATCTTAGGGCCCGGTAAGTACCGGCATGGGACACTGGCTGGGAATCCCGGCTGCCGTTGACATTTTGCTCTGTTGCCGCCTTACGCTCCGATTCCGAAAAGGATTTATTGATGCTTAAATCCACAGTATACAGGGTGTGAAGATGTCTACGGCCATCCTAAGCTGAATGCGCCTGTTCTCGTCAGATCGCAGACTGCTTCCCAGCTTCGGGTCTGGTAAGTACCAGCATGGGAGACTGGCTGGGAATCCCGGGTGCAGTTGACATTTTGCTCTGTTTCTGCTCCGATTCCGAAAATTATTTATTGATGCTTAAATCCACAGTATACAAAGTGTGAAGCTGTCAACGGCCATCCTAAGCTGAACGCGCCTCCTCTCGTCAGATCGCAGACTGCTACCCAGCTTAGGGCCCGTTAAGTACCAGCATGGAAGACTGGCTGGGAATCCCAGGTGGTGTTCACTTTTTGCTCTGTAGCCGCCTTTCGCTTCGATTCCGAAAATGATTTATTGATGCTTAAATCCACAGTATACAGGGTGTGAAGCCGTCTACGGCTATCCTAAGCTGAATGTGCCTGTTCTTGTCAGATCGCAGACTGCTGCCTGGCAAGTACTGGCATGGGAGACTGGCTGGCAATCCAAGGTGCTATTGACATTTTGCTCTGTTGCCGCCTTCCTCTCCGATTCCGAAAAGGATTTATTGATGCTTAAATGCACAGTATAAAAAGCATAAAGCTGTCAATGGCCATCGTAAGCTGAACGCGCCTGCTCTCGTCAGATCGCAGACTGCTACCCAGCTTAGGGCCCGGTAAGTACTGGCAGGGGAGACTGGCTGGGAATCCCAGGTGCCGTTGACATTTTGCTCTATTGCTGCCTGCCGCTCCGATTCCGAAAATAATTTATTGATGCTTAAATCCACAGAATACAAGGTGTGAAGCTGTCGACGGCCATCCTAAGCTTAACGCGCCAGCTCTCGTCAGATCGCAGACTGGTACAAATCTTAGGGCCCGGTAAGTACCGGCATGGGACACTGGCTGGGAATCCCGGCTGCCGTTGACATTTTGCTCTGTTGCCGCCTTCCGTTCCGATTCTGAAAAGGATTTATTGATGCTTAAATGCACAGTATACAGGGTGTGAAGATGTCTACGGCCATCCTAAGCTGAATGCGCCTGTTCTCGTCAGATCGCAGACTGCTTCCCAGCTTCGGGCCTGGTAAGTACCAGCATGGGAGACTGGCTGGGAATCCCGGGTGCAGTTGACATTTTGCTCTGTTTCTGCTCCGATTCCGAAAATTATTTATTGATGCTTAAATCCACAGTATACAAAGTGTGAAGCTGTCAACGGCCATCCTAAGCTGAACGCGCCTGCTCTCGTCAGATCGCAGACTGCTACCCAGCTTAGGGCCCGTTAAGTACCAGCAAGGGAGACTGGCTGGGAATCCCAGGTGTCATTGACATTTTGCTCTGTTGCCGCCTTACGCTCCGATTCCGAAAAGGATTTATTGATGCTTAAATCCACAGTATACAGGGTGTGAAGATGTCTACGGCCATCCTAAGCTGAATGCGCCTTTTCTCGTCAGATCGCAGACTGGTACAGATCTTAGGGCCCGGTAAGTACCGGCATGGGACACTGGCTGGGAATCCCGGCTGCCGTTGACATTTTGCTCTGTTGCCGCCTTCCGTTCCGATTCCGAAAGGATTTATTGATGCTTAAATGCACAGTATAAAGGGCGAGAAGCTGTCAACGGCCATCCTAAGCTGAACGCGCCTGCTCTCGTCAGATCGCAGACTGCTACCCAGCTTAGGGCCCGGTAAGTACCAGCATGGGAGACTGGCTGGGAATCCGGGCTGCCGTTGACATTTTGCTCTGTAGCCGCCTTCCGTTTCGATTCCGAAAAGGATTTATTGATGCTTAAATGCACAGTGTACAAAATGTGAAGCTGTCAACGGCCATCCTAAGCTGAACGCGCCTGCTCTCATCAGATCGCAGACTGCTACCCAGCTTAGGGCCTGGTAAGTACCAGCATGGGAGACTGGCTGGGAATCCCAGGTGCAGTTGACATTTTAATCTGTTGCCGCCTTCCATTCCGATTCTGAAAAGGATTTATTGATGCTTAAATGCACAGTATACAGGGTGTGAAGATGTCTACGGCCATCCTAAGCTAAATGCGCCTGTTCTCGTCAGATCGCAGACTGCTTCCCAGCTTCGGGCCTGGTAAGTACCAGCATGGGAGACTGGCTGGGAATCCCGGGTGCAGTTGACATTTTGCTCTGTTTCTGCTCCGATTCCGAAAATTATTTATTGATGCTTAAATCCACAGTATACAAAGTGTGAAGCTGTCAACGGCCATCCTAAGCTGAACGCGCCTGCTCTCGTCAGATCACAGACTGCTACCCAGCTTAGGGCCCGTTAAGTACCAGCATGGGAGACTGGCTGGAAATCCCAGGTGTCGTTGACATTTTGCTCTGTTGCCGCCTTCCGTTCCGATTCCGCAAAGGATTTATTGATGCTTAAATGCACAGTATAAAGGGCGAGAAGCTGTCAACGGCCATCCTAAGCTGAACGCGCCTGCTCTCGTCAGATCGCAGACTGCTACCCAGCTTAGGGCCCGGTAAGTACCAGCATGGGAGACTGGCTGGGAATCCCGGCTGCCGTTGACATTTTGCTCTGTTGCCGCCTTCCGTTTCTATTCCGAAAAGGATTTATTGATGCTTAAATGCACAGTATACAAAATGTGAAGCTGTCAACGGCCATCCTAAGCTGAACGCGCCTGCTCTCGTCAGATCGCAGACTGCTACCCAGCTTAGGGCCCGGTAAGTACCAGCATGGGAGACTGGCTGGGAATCCCGGGTGCAGTTGACATTTTGCTCTGTTGCCGCCTTCCGCTCCGATTCGGAAAATTATTTATTGATGCTTAAATGCACAGTATAAAGGGCGTGAAGCTGTCAACGACCATTCTAAGCTGAACGCGCCTGCTCTCGTCAGATCACAGACTGCTACCCAGCTTAGGCCCGGTAAGTACCAGCATGGGAGACTGGCTGGGAATCCCGGCTGCCGTTGACATTTTGCTCTGTTGCCGTCTTCCGTTCCGCTCCGCAAAGGATTTATTGATGCTTAAATGCACAGTATAAAGGGCGAGAAGCTGTCAACGGCCATCCTAAGCTGAACGCGCCTGCTCTCGTCAGATCGCAGACTGCTACCCAGCTTAGGGCCCGGTAAGTACCAGCATGGGAGACTGACTGGGAATCCCGGCTGCCGTTGACATTTTGCTCTGTTGCCGCCTTCCGTTTCTATTCCGAAAAGGATTTATTGATGCTTAAATGCACAGTATACAAAATGTGAAGCTGTCAACGGCCATCCTAAGCTGAACGCGCCTGCTCTCGTCAGATCGCAGACTGCTACCCAGCTTAGGGCCCGGTGAGTACCAGCATGGGAGACTGGCTGGGAATCCCGGGTGCAGTTGACATTTTGCTCTGTTGCCGCCTTCCGCTCCGATTCGGAAAATTATTTATTGATGCTTAAATGCACAGTATAAACGGCGTGAACCTGTCAACGACCATCCTAAGCTGAACGCGCCTGCTCTCGTCAGATCACAGACTGCTACCCAGCTTAGGCCCGGTAAGTACCAGCATGGGAGACTGGCTGGGAATCCCAGGTGTTGTTGACATTTTGCTCTGTAGCCGCCTTCCGCTCCGATTCCGAAAAGGATTTATTGATGCTTAAATCCACAGTATACAGGGTGTGAAGCCGTCTACGGCTATCCTAAGGTGAATGCGCCTGCCCTCGTCAGATCGCAGACTGCTACCCAGCTTAGGGCCCGTTAAGTACCAGCATGGGAGACTGGCTGGGAATCTCAGGTGTTGTTGACATTTTGCTCTATTGCTGCCTTACGCTCCGATTCCGAAAAGAATTTATTGATGCTTAAATCCACAGTATACAAGGTGTGAAGCTGTCGACGGCCATCCTAAGCTTAACGCGCCTGCTCTCGTCAGATCGCAGACTGGTACAGATCTTAGGGCCCGGTAAGTACCGGCATGAGACACTGGCTGGGAATCCCAGGTGTCGTTGACATTCTGTTCTGTTGCGGCCTTCCGCTCCGATTCCGAAAAGGATTTATTGATGCTTAAATCCACAGTATACAGGGTGTGAAGATGTCTATGGCCATCCTAAGCTGAATGCGCCTGTTCTCGTCAGATCGCAGACTGCTACCCAGCTTCGGGCCTGGTAAGTACCAGCATGGGAGACTGGCTGGGAATCCCGGCTGCCGTTGACATTTTGCTCCGATTCCGAAAATTATTTATTGATGCTTAAATCCACAGTATACACAGTATACAAAGTGTGAAGCTGTCAACGGCCATCCTAAGCTGAACGCGCCTGCTCTCGTCAGATCGCAGACTGCAACCCAGCTTAGGGCCCGTTAAGTACCAGCATGGGAGACTGGCTGGGAATCCCGGGTGCAGTTGACATTTTAATCTGTTGCCACCTTCCGCTCCGATTCGGAAAAGGATTTATTGATGCTTAAATCCACAATATACAGGGTGTGAAGCTGTCAACGGCCATCCTAAGCCTAAACGTGCCTGCTCTCCTCAGATCGCAGACTGCTGCCCGGCAGTTACCGGCATGGGAGACTGGCTGGCAATCCAAGGTGCTATTGACATTTTGCTCTGTTGCCGCCTTCCTCTCCGATTCCGAAAAGGATTTATTGATGCTTAAATGCACGGTATAAAAAGCATGAAGCTGTCAATGGCCATCCTAAGCTGAACGCGCCTGCTCTCGTCAGATCGCAGACTGCTACCCAGCTTAGGGCCCGGTAAGTACTGGCATGGGAGACTGGCTGGGAATCCCGGGTGCCGTCGACATTTTGCTCTATTTCTGCCTTCAGCTCCGATTCCGAAAATAATTTATTGATGCTTAAATCCATAGTATAAAGGGCGAGAAGCTATCAACGGCCATCCTAAGCTGAACGCACCTGCTCTCGTCAGATCGCAGACTGCTACCCAGCTTAGGGCCCGGTAAGTACCAGCATGGGAGACTGGCTGGGAATCCCAGGTGTTGTTGACATTTTGCTCTGTAGCCGCCTTCCGCTTCGATTCCGAAAAGGATTTATTGATGCTTAAATCCACAGTATACAGGGTGTGAAGCCGTCTACGGCTATCCTAAGCTGAATGTGCCTGTTCTTGTCAGATCGCAGACTGCTGCCAGGAAAGTACAGGCATGGGAGACTGGCTGGCAATCCAAGGAACTATTGACATTTTGCTCTGTTGCCGCCTTCCTCTCCGATTCCGAAAAGGATTTATTGATGCTTAAATGCACAGTATAAAAAGCATGAAGCTGTCAATGGCCATCCTAAGCTGAACGTGCCTGCTCTCGTCAGATTGCAAACTGCTACCCAGTTTAGGGCCTGGTAAGTACTGGCATGGGAGACTGGCTGGGAATCCCAGGTGCCGTTGACACTTTGCTCTATTGCTGCCCTCCGCTCCGATTCCGAAAATAATTTATTGATGCTTAAATTCACAGTATACAAGGTGTGAAGCTGTCGATGGCCATCCTAAGCTTAACGCGCCTGCTCTCGTCAGATCGCAGACTGGTACAGATCTTAGGGCCCGGTAAGTACCGGCATGGGACACTGGCTGGGAATCCCGTCTGCTGTTGACATTTTGCTCTGTTGCCGCCTTACGTTCCGATTCCGAAAAGGATTTATTGATGCTTAAATGCACAGTATAAAGGGCGTGAAGCTGTCAAAGGCCATCCTAAGCTGAACGCGCCTGCTCTCGTCAGATCGCAGACTGCTACCCAGCTTAGGGCCTGGTAAGTACCAGCATGGGAGACCGGCTGGGAATCCCGGGTGCATTTGACATTTTAATCTGTTGCCGCCTTCCGCTCGGATTCGGAAAAGGATTTATTGATGCTTAAATGCACAGTATAAAGGGCGTGAAGCTGTCAACGGCCATCCTAAGCTGAACGCGCCTGCTCTCGTCAGATCGCAGACTGCTACCCAGCTTAGGGCCTGGTAAGTACCAGCATGGGAGACTGGCTGGGAATCCCAGGTGTCGTTGACATTTTGCTCTGTTGCCGCCTTACGCTGCTATTCCGAAAAAGATTTAGTGATGCTTAAATCCACAGAATACAGGGTGTGAAGATGTCTACGGCCATCCTAAGCTGAATGCGCCTGTTCTCGTCAGATCGCAGACTGCTACCCAGCTTCTGGCCTGGTAAGTACCAGCATGGGAGACTGGCTGGGAATCCCGGGTGCAGTTGACATTCTGCTCCGATTCCGAAAATTATTTATTGATGCTTAAATCCACAGTATACAAAGTGTGAAGCTGTCAACGGCCATCCTAAGCTGAACGCGCTTGTTCTCGTCAGATCGCAGACTGCTACCCAGCTTGGAGCCTGGTAAGTACCAGCATGGGAGACTGGCTGGGAATCCCGGGTGCAGTCGACATTTTAATCTGTTGCCGCCTTCCCCTCCGATTCGGAAAAGGATTTATTGATGCTTAAATCCACAATATACAGGGTGTGAAGCTGTCAACGGCCATCCTAAGCCTGAACGTGCCTGCTCTCCTCAGATCGCAGACTGCTGCCCAGCTTCGGGCCTGGTAAGTACCAGCATGGGAGACTGGCTGGGAATCCCGGGTGCAGTTGACATTTTGCTCTGTTTCTGCTCCGATTCCGAAAATTATTTATTGATGCTTAAATCCACAGTATACAAATTGTGAAGCTGTCAACGGCCATCCTAAGCTGAACGAGCCTGCTCTCTTCAGATCGCAGACTGCTACCCAGTTTAGGGCCTGGTAAGTACCAGCATGGGAGACTGGCTGGGAATCCCGGGTGCAGTTGACATTTTAATCTGTTGCCGCCTTCCGCTCCTATTCGGAAAAAGGATTTATTGATGCTTAAATCCACAATACACAGGGTGTGAAGCTGTCAACGGCCATCCTAAGCCTGAACGTGCCTGCTCTCGTCAGATCGCAGACTGCTACCCAGCTTAGGGCCTGGTAAGTACCAGCATGGGAGACTGGCTGGGAATCCCGGGTGCAGTTGACATTTTAATCTGTTGCCGCCTTCCGCTCCTATTCGGAAAAAGGATTTATTGATGCTTAAATGCACAGTATAAAGGGCGTGAAGCTGTTAACGGCCATCCTAAGCTGAACGCGCCTGCTCTCGTCAGATCGCAGACTGCTACCCAGCTTAGGGCCCGGTAAGTACCCGCATGGGAGACTGGCTGGGAATCTCAGGTGTTGTTGACATTTTGCTCTGTAGCTCTGTAGACATTTTGCTCCGATTCCGAAAAGGATTTATTGATGCTTAAATCCACAATATACAGGGTGTGAAGCCGTCTACGGCTATCCTAAGCTGAATGCGCCTGTTCTTGTCAGATCGCAGACTGCTGCCCGGCAAGTACGGGCATGGGAGACTGGCTGGCAATCCAAGGTGCTATTGACATTTTGATCTGTTGCCGCCTTCCTCTCCGATTAAAAAAAATATTTATTGATGCTTAAATCCACAGTTTACAAAGAGTGAAGATGTCAACGGCCATCCTAAGCTGAACGCGCCTGTTCTCGTCAGATCGCAGACTGCTACCCAGCTTAGGGCCCGATAAGTACTGGCATGGGAGACTGGCTGGGAATCCCGTGTGCCGTTGATATTTTGCTCTATTGCTGCCTTACGCTCCGATTCCGAAAAGAATTTATTGATGCTTAAATCCACAGTATACAAGGTGTGAAGCTGTCGACGGCCATCCTAAGCTTAACGCGCCTGCTCTCGTCAGATCACAGACTGGTACAGATCTTAGGGCCCGGTAAGTACCGGCATAGGACACTGGCTGGGAATCCCGGCTGCCGTTGACATTTTGCACTGTTGCCGCCTTCCGTTCCAATTCCGAAAAGGATTTATTGATGCCTAAATGCACAGTATAAAGGGCGAGAAGCTGTCAACGGCCATCCTAAGCTGAACGCGCCTGCTCTCGTCAGATCGCAGACTGCTACCCAGCTTAGGGCCCGGTAAGTACCAGCATGGGAGACTGGCTGGGAGTCCCAGGTGTCGTTGACATTTTGCTCTGTTGCCGCCTTCCGCTCCGATTCCGAAAAGGATTTATTGATGCTTAAATCCACAGTATACAGGGTGTGAAGATGTCTACGGCCATCCTAAGCTGAATGCGCCTGTTCTCGTCAGATCGCAGACTGCTACCCAGCTTCGGGCCTGGTAAGTACCACCATGGGAGACTGGCTGGGAATCCCGGGTGCAGTTGACATTTTGCTCTGTTTCTCCTCCGATTCCGAATTTTTTTTATTGATGCTTAAATCCACAGTAAACAAAGTGTGAAGCTGTAAACGGCCATTCTAAGCTGAACGCGCCTGCTCTCGTCAGATCGCAGACTGCTACCCAGCTTAAGGCCTGGTAAGTACCAGCATGGGAGACTGGCTGGGAATCCCGGGTGCAGTTGACATTTTAATCTGTTGCCGCCTTCCGCTCCGATTCGGAAAAGGATTTATTGGTGCTTAAATCCACAATATACAGGGTGTGAAGCTGTCAACGGCCATCCTAAGCCTGAACGTGCCTGCTCTCCTCAGATCGCAGACTGTTGCCCGGCAGTTACCGGCATGGGAGACTGGCTAGCAATCCAAGGTGCCATTGACATTTTGCTCCGTTGCCGCCTTACTCTCCGATTAATAAAAATATTTATTGATGCTTAAATCCACAATATACAAGGCGTGAAGCTGTCAACGGCCATCCTAAGCTGAACGCGCCTGCTCTCGTCAGATCGCAGACTGCTACCCAGCTTAGGGCCTGGTAAGTACCAGCATGGGAGACTGGCTGGGAATCCCGGGTTCAGTTGACATTTTAATCTGTTGCCGCCTTCCGCTCCGATTCGGAAAATGATTTATTGATGCTTAAATCCACAACATACAGGGTGTGAAGCTGTCAACGGCCATCCTAAGCCTGAACGTGCCTGCTCTCCTCAGATCGCAGACTGCTGCCCGGCAGTTACCGGCATGGGAGACTGGCTGGCAATCCAAGGTGCCATTGACATTTTGCTCTGTTGCCGCCTTCCTCTCCGATTAAAAAAATATTTATTGATGTTTAAATCCACAATATACAATGCGTGAAGTTGTCAACGGCCATCCTAAGCTGAACGCGCCTGCTTTCGTCAGATCGCAGACTGCTACCCAGCTTAGGGCCCAGTAAGTACCGGCATGGGAGACTGGCAGGGAATCCCGGGTGCAGTTGACATTTTGCTCTGTTGCCGCCTTCCGCTCCGATTCCGAAAAGAATTTATTGATGCTTAAATCCACAGTATACAAGGTGTGAAGCTGTAGACGGCCATCCTAAGCTTAACGCGCCTGCTCTCGTCAGATCGCAGCCTTATACAGATCTTAGGGCCCGGTAAGTACCGGCATGGGACACTGGCTGGGAATCCCGGCTGCCGTTGACATTTTGCTCTGTTGCCGCCTTCCGTTCCGTTCCGATTCCGAAAAGGATTTATTGATGCTTAAATGCACAGTATACAAAGTGTGAAGCTGTCAACGGCCATCCTAAGCTGAACGCGCCTGCTCTCGTTAGATCGCAGACTGCTACTCAGCTTAGGGCCTGGTAAGTACCAGCATGGGAGACTGGCTGGGAATCCCGGGTGCAGTTGACATTTTATTCTGTTGCCGCCTTCCGCTCCGATTCGGAAAAGGATTTATTGATGCTTAAATGCACAGTATAAAGGGCATGAAGCTGTTAATGGCCATCCTAAGCTGAACGCGCCTGCTCTCGTCAGATCGCAGACTGCTACCCAGCTTAGGGCCCGGTAAGTACCAGCATGGGAGACTGGCTGGGAATCTCAGGTGTTGTTGACATTTTTCTCTGTAGCTCTGTAGACATTTTGCTCCGATTCCGAAAAGGATTTATTGATGCTTAAATCCACAATATACAGGGTGTGAAGCCGTCTACGGCTATTTTAAGCTGAATGCGCCTGTTCTTGTCAGATCGCAGACTGCTGCCCGGCAAGTACGGGCATGGGAGACTGGCTGGCAATCCAAGGTGCTATTGACATTTTGATCTGTTGCCGCCTTACTCTCCGATTAAAAAAAATATTTATTGATGCTTAAATCCACAGTATACAAGGTGTGAAGATGTCAACGGCCATCCTAAGCTGAACACGCCTGCTCTCGTCAGATCACAGACTGCTACCCAGCTTAGGGCCCGGTAAGTAACGGCATGGGAGACTGGCTGGGAATCCCGGGTGCAGTTGAAATTTTAATCTGTTGCCGCCTTCTGCTCCGATTCGGAAAAGGATTTATTGATGCTTAAATCCACAATACACAGGGTGTGAAGCTGTCAACGGCCATCCTAAGCCTGAACGTGCCTGCTCTCCTCAGATCGCAGACTGCTGCCCAGCAGTTACCGGCATGGGAGACTGGCTGGCAATCCAAGGTGCCATTGACATTTTGCTCTGTTACCGCCTTCCACTTCGATTAATAAAAATATTTATTGATGCCTAAATCCACAATATACAAGGCATGTAGATGTCAACGGCCATCCTAAGCTGAACGCGCCTGCTCTCGTCAGATCGCAGACTACTACCCAGCTTAGGGCCCAGTAAGTACCGGCATGGGAGACTGGCTGGGAATCCCGGGTGCAGTTGACATTATGCTCTGTTGCCGCCTTCCGTTCCGATTCCGAAAAGGATTTATTGATGCTTAAATGCACAGTATAAAAAGCATGAAGCTGTCAATGGCCATCCTAAGCTGAACTCGCCTGCTCTCGTCAGATCGCAGACTGCTACCCAGCTTAGGGCCCAGTAAGTACCGGCATGGGAGACTGGCTGGGAATCCCGGGTGCAGATGACATTTTGCTCTGTTGCCGCCTTCCGTTCCGATTCCGAAAAGGATTTATTGATGCTTAAATGCACAGTATAAAAATCATGAAGCTGTCAATGGCCATCCTAAGCTGAACGCGCCTGCTCTCGTCAGATCGCAGACTGCTACGCAGCTTAGGGCCCAGTAAGTACCGGCATGGGAGACTGGCTGGGAATCCCGGGTGCAGTTGACATTATGCTCTGTTGCCGCCTTCCGTTCCGATTTCGAAAAGGATTTATTGATGCTTAAATCCACAATATACAGGGTGTGACGCTGTCAACGGCCATCCTAAGCCTGAACGTGCCTGCTCTCTTCAGATCGCAGACTGCTGCCCGGCAGTTACCGTCATGAGAGACTGGCTGGCAATCCAAGGTGCCATTGACATTTTGCTCTATTGCCGCCTTCCTTTCCGATTAAAAAAATATTTATTGATGCTTAAATCCACAATATACAAGGTGTGAAGATGTCAACGGCCATCCTAAGCTGAACGCGCCTGCTCTCGTCAGATCGCAGACTGCTACCCAGCTTAGGGCCCAGTAAGTACCCGCATGGCAGACTGGCTGGGAATCCCGGGTGCAGTTGACATTTTGCTCTGTTGCCGCCTTCCGCTCCGATTCCGAAAAGAATTTATTGATGCTTAAATCCACAGTATACAAGGTGTGAAGCTGTCGACGGCCATCCTAAGCTTAACGCGCCTGCTCTCGTCAGATCGCAGACTGGTACAGATCTTAGGGCCCGGTAAGTACCGGCATGGGACACTGGCTGGGAATCCCGGCTGCCGTTGACATTTTGCTCTGTTGCCGCCTTCCGTTCCGTTCCGATTCCGAAAAGGATTTATTGATGCTTAAATGCACAGTATACAAAGTGTGAAGCTGTCAACGGCCATCCTAAGCTGAACGCGCCTGCTCTTGTTAGATCGCAGACTGCTGCCGGCAAGTACGGGCATGGGAGACTGGCTGGCAATCCAAGGTGCTATTGACATTTTGATCTGTTGCCGCCTTACTCTCCGATTAAAAAAAATATTTATTGATGCTTAAATCCACAGTATACAAGGCGTGAAGATGTCAACGGCCATCCTAAGCTGAACGCGCCTGCTCTCGTCAGATCGCAGACTGCTACCCAGCTTAGGGCCCGGTAAGTAACGGCATGGGAGACTGGCTGGGAATCCCGGGTGCAGTTGAAATTTTAATCTGTTGCCGCCTTCTGCTCCGATTCGGAAAAGGATTTATTGATGCTTAAATCCACAATACACAGGGTGTGAAGCTGTCAACGGCCATCCTAAGCCTGAACGTGCCTGCTCTCCTCAGATCGCAGACTGCTGCCCAGCAGTTACCGGCATGGGAGACTGGCTGGCAATCCAAGGTGCCATTGACATTTTGCTCTGTTGCCGCCTTCCACTTCGATTAATAAAAATATTTATTGATGCTTAAATGCACAGTATAAAAAGCATGAAGCTGTCAATGGCCATCCTAAGCTGAACTCGCCTGCTCTCGTCAGATCGCAGACTGCTACCCAGCTTAGGGCCCAGTAAGTACCGGCATGGGAGACTGGCTGGGAATCCCGGGTGCAGATGACATTTTGCTCTGTTGCCGCCTTCCGTTCCGATTCCGAAAAGGATTTATTGATGCTTAAATGCACAGTATAAAAATCATGAAGCTGTCAATGGCCATCCTAAGCTGAACGCGCCTGCTCTCGTCAGATCGCAGACTGCTACCCAGCTTAGGGCCCAGTAAGTACCGGCATGGGAGACTGGCTGGGAATCCCGGGTGCAGTTGACATTATGCTCTGTTGCCGCCTTCCGTTCCGATTTCGAAAAGGATTTATTGATGCTTAAATCCACAATATACAGGGTGTGACGCTGTCAACGGCCATCCTAAGCCTGAACGTGCCTGCTCTCCTCAGATCGCAGACTGCTGCCCGGCAGTTACCGTCATGAGAGACTGGCTGGCAATCCAAGGTGCCATTGACATTTTGCTCTATTGCCGCCTTCCTTTCCGATTAAAAAAATATTTATTGATGCTTAAATCCACAATATACAAGGTGTGAAGATGTCAACGGCCATCCTAAGCTGAACGCGCCTGCTCTCGTCAGATCGCAGACTGCTACCCAGCTTAGGGCCCAATAAGTACCGGCATGGGAGACTGGCTGGGAATCCCGGGTGCAGTTGACATTTTGCTTTGTTGCCGCCTTCCTTTCCGATTCCGAAAAGGATTTATTGATGCTTAAATGCACAGTATAAAAAGCATGAAGCTGTCAATGGCCATCCTAAGCTGAACGCGCCTGCTCTCATCAGATCACAGACTGCTACCCAGCTTAGGGCCCGGTAAGTACTGGCATGGGAGACTGGCTGGGAATCCCGGTTGACATTTTGCTCTATTGCTGCCTTCCGTTCCGATTCCGAAAAGGATTTATTGATGCTTAAATGCACAGTATACAAAGTGTGAAGCTGTCAACGGCCATCCTAAGCTGAACGCGCCTGCTCTCGTCAGATCGCAGACTGCTACCCAGCTTAGGGCCTGGTAAGTACCAGCATGGGAGACTGGCTGGGAATCCCAGGTGCAGTTGACATTTTAATCTGTTGCCGCCTTCCGCTCCGATTCGGAAAAGGATTTATTGATGCTTAAATGCACAGTATAAAGGGCGTGAAGCTGTTAACGGACATCCTAAGCTGAACGCGCCTGCTCTCGTCAGATCGCAGACTGCTACCCAGCTTAGGGCCCGGTAAGTACCAGCATGGGAGACTGGCTGGGAATCTCAGGTGTTGTTGACATTTTGCTCTGTAGCTCTGTAGACATTTTGCTCCGATTCCGAAAAGGATTTAATGATGCTTAAATCCACAATATACAAGGCGTGAAGATGTCAACGGCCATCCTAAGCTGAACGCGCCTGCTCTCGTCAGATCGCAGACTGCTACCCAGCTTAGGGCCCGGTAAGTACCGGCATGGGAGACTGGCTGGGAATCCCGGGTGCAGTTGACATTTTGCTCTGTTGCCACCTTCCGCTCCGATTCAGAAAATGATTTATTGATGCTTAAATGCACAGTATAAAGGGCGTGAAGCTGTCAACGGCCATCCTAAGCTGAACGTGCCTGCTCTCGTCAGATCGCAGACTGCTACTCAGCTTAGGGCCCGGTAAGTACCAGCATGGGAGACTGGCTGGGAATCCCAGGTGTTGTTGACATTTTGCTCTGTAGCCGCCTTCCGCTCCGATTCCGAAAAGGATTTATTGATGCTTAAATCCACAGTATACAGGGTGTGAAGCCGTCTGCGGCTATCCTAAGCTGAATGTGCCTGTTCTTGTCAGATCGCAGACTGCTGCCCGGCAAGTACGGGCATGGGAGACTGGCTGGCAATCCAAGGTGCTATTGACATTTTGCTCTGTTGCCGCCTTCCTCTCCGATTCCGAATAGGATTTATTGATGCTTAAATGCACAGTATAAAAAGCATGAAGCTGTCAATGGCCATCCTAAGCTGAACGCGCCTGCTCTCGTCAGATCGCAGACTGCTACCCAGCTTAGGGCCCGGTAAGTACTGGCATGGGAGACTGGCTGGGAATCCCGGGTGCCATTGACATTTTGCTCTATTGCTGCCTTCCGCTCCGATTCCGAAAATAATTTATTGATGCTTAAATCCACAGTATACAAGGTGTGAAGCTGTCGACGGCCATCCTAAGCTTAACGCGCCTGCTCTCGTCAGATCGCAGACTGGTACAGATCTTAGGGCCCGGTAAGTACCGGCATGAGACACTGGCTGGGAATCCCAGGTGTCGTTTACATTCTGTTCTGTTGCGGCCTTCCGCTCCGATTCCGAAAATGATTTATTGATGCTTAAATCCACAGTATACAGGGTGTGAAGATGTCTATGGCCATCCTAAGCTGAATGCGCCTGTTCTCGTCAGATCGCAGACTGCTACCCAACTTCGGGCCTGGTAAGTACCAGCATGGGAGACTGGCTGGGAATCCCGGCTGCCGTTGACATTTTGCTCCGATTCCGAAAATTATTTATTGATGCTTAAATCCACAGTATACAAAGTGTGAAGCTGTCAACGGCCATCCTAAGCTGAACGCGCCTGCTCTCGTCAGATCGCAGACTGCAACCCAGCTTAGGGCCCGGTAAGTACCAGCATGGGAGACTGGCTGGGAATCCCGGGTGCAGTTGACATTTTAATCTGTTGCCACCTTCTGCTCCGATTCGGAAAAGGATTTATTGATACTTAAATCCACAATATACAGGGTGTGAAGCTGTCAACGGCCATCCTAAGCCTAAACGTGCCTGCTCTCCTCAGATCGCAGACTGCTGCCCGGCAGTTACCGGCATGGGAGACTGACTGGCAATCCAAGGTGCCATTGACATTTTGCTCTGTTGCCGCCTTCCTCTCCGATTAATAAAAATATTTATTGATGCTTAAATCCACAATATACAAGGCATGAAGATGTCAACGGCCATCCTAAGCTGAACTCGCCTGCTCTCGTCAGATTGCAGACTGCTACCCAGCTTAGGGCCCGGTAAGTACCAGCATGGGAGACTGGCTGGGAATCCCAGGTGTTGTTGACATTTTGCTCTGTAGCCGCCTTCCGCTCCGATTCCGAAAAGGATTTATTGATGCTTAAATGCACAGTATAAAGGGCGTGAAGCTGTCAACGGCCATCCTAAGCTGAATGCGCCTGTTCTCGTCAGATCGCAGACTGCTACCCAGCTTCGGGCCTGGTAAGTACCAGCATGGGAGACTGGCTGGGAATCCCGGGTGCAGTTGACATTCTGCTCCGATTCCGAAAATTATTTATTGATGCTTAAATCCACAGTATACAAAGTGTGAAGCTGTCAACGGCCATCCTAAGCTGAACGCGCCTGCTCTCGTCAGATCGCAGACTGCTACCCAGCTTGGAGCCTGGTAAGTACCAGCATGGGAGACTGGCTGGGAATCCCGGGTGCAGTTGACATTTTAATCTGTTGCCGCCTTCCCCTCCGATTCGGAAAAGGATTTATTGATGCTTAAATCCACAGTATACAAAGTGTGAAGCTGTCAACGGCCATCCTAAGCCTGAACGTGCCTGCTCTCCTCAGATCGCAGACTGCTGCCCGGCAGTTACTGGCATGGGAGACTGGCTGGCAATCCAAGGTGCCATTGACATTTTGCTCTGTTGCCGCCTTCCTCTCCGATTAAAAAAATATTTATTGATGCTTAAATCCACAATATACAAGGCGTGAAGATGTCAACGGCCATCCTAAGCTGAACGCGCCTGCTCTCGTCAGATCGCAGACTGCTACCCAGCTTAGGGCACAGTAAGTGCCGGCATGGGAGACTGGCTGGGAATCCCGGGTGCAGTTGACATTTTGCTCTGTTGCCGCCTTCCGTTCCGATTCCGAAAAGGATTTATTGATGCTTAAATGCACAGTATACAAAGTGTGAAGCTGTCAACGGCCATCCTAAGCTGAACGCGCCTGCTATTGTCAGATCGCAGACTGCTACCCAGCTTAGGGCCCGGTAAGTACCAGCATGGGAGACTGGCTGGGAATCTCAGTTGTTGTTGACATTTTGCTCTGTAGCTCTGTAGACATTTTGCTCCGATTCCGAAAAGGATTTATTGATGCTTAAATCCACAATATACAGGGTGTGAAGCCGTCTACGGCTATCCTAAGCTGAATGCGCCTGTTCTTGTCAGATCGCAGACTGCTGCCCGGCAAGTACTGGAATGGGAGACTGGCTGGAAATCACCGGTGCCGTTGACATTTTGCTCTATTGCTGCCTTCCGCTCATATTAAAAAAAATATTTATTGATGCTTAAATCCACAGTATACAAGGCATGAAGATGTCAACGGCCATCCTAAGCTGAACGCGCCTGCTCTCGTCAGATCGCAGACTGCTACCCAGCTTAGGGCCCGGTAAGTACCAGCATGGGAGACTGGCTGGCAATCCCGGGTGCCGTTGATATTTTGCTCTATTGCTGCCTTCGGCTCCGATTCCGAAAAGAATTTATTGATGCTTAAATCCACAGTATACAAGGTGTGAAGCTGTCGACGGCCATCCTAAGCTTAACGCGCCTGCTCTCGTCAGATTGCAGACTGCTACCCAGCTTAGGGCCCGGTAAGTACCAGCATGGGAGACTGGCTGGGAATCCCAGGTGTTGTTGACATTTTGCTCTTTAACCGCCTTCCGCTTCGATTCCAAAAAGGATTTATTGATGCTTAAATCCACAGTATACAGGGTGTGAAGCCTTCTACGGCTATCCTAAGCTGAATGTGCCTGTTCTTGTCAGATCGCAGACTGCTGCCCGGCAAGTACGGGCATGGAAGACTGGCTGGCAATCCAAGGTGCTATTGACATTTTGCTCTGTTGCCGCCTTCCTCTCCGATTCCGAAAAGGATTTATTGATGCTTAAATGCACAGTATAAAAAGCATGAAGCTGTCAATGGCCATCCTAAGCTGAACGCGCCTGCTCTCGTCAGATCGCAGACTGCTACCCAGCTTAGGGCCCGGTAAGTACTGGCATGGGAGACTGGCTGGGAATCCCAGGTGCCGTTGACATTTTGCTCTATTGCTGCCTTCCGCTCCGATTCCGAAAATAATTTATTGATGCTTAAATCCACAGTATACAAGGTGTGAAGCTTTTGACGGCCATCCTAAGCTTAACGCGCCTGCTCTCGTCAGATCGCAGACTGGTACAGATCTTAGGGCCCGGTAAGTACCGGCATGGGACACTGGCTGGGAATCCCGGCTGCCGTTGACATTTTGCTCTGTTGCCGCCTTCCGTTCCGATTCCGAAAAGGATTTATTGATGCTTAAATGCACAGTATAATGGGCGAGAAGCTGTCAACGGCCATCCTAAGCTGAACGCGCCTGCTCTCGTCAGATCGCAGACTGCTACCCAGCTTAGGGCCCGGTAAGTACCAGCATGGGAGACTGGCTGGGAATCCCAGGTGTCGTTGACATTTTGCTCTGTTGCCGCCTTCCGCTCCGATTCCGAAAAGGATTTATTGTTGCTTAAATCCACAGTATACAGGGTGTGAAGATGTCTACGGCCATCCTAAGCTGAATGCACCTGTTCTCGTCAAATCGCAGACTGCTACCCAGCTTCGGGCCTGGTAAGTACCAGCATGGGAGACTGGCTGGGAATCCCGGGTGCAGTTGACATTTTGCTCTGTTTCTGCTCCGATTCCGAAAATTATTTATTGATGCTTAAATCCACAGTATACAAATTGTGAAGCTGTCAACGGCCATCCTAAGCTGAACGCGCCTGCTCTCGTCAGATCGCAGACTGCAACCCAGCTTAGGGCCCGGTAAGTACCAGCATGGGAGACTGGCTGGGAATCCCGGGTGCAGTTGACATTTTAATCTGTTGCCACCTTCTGCTCCGATTCGGAAAAGGATTTATTGATACTTAAATCCACAATATACAGGGTGTGAAGCTGTCAACGGCCATCCTAAGCCTAAACGTGCCTGCTCTCCTCAGATCGCAGACTGCTGCCCGGCAGTTACCGGCATGGGAGACTGACTGGCAATCCAAGGTGCCATTGACATTTTGCTCTGTTGCCGCCTTCCTCTCCGATTAATAAAAATATTTATTGATGCTTAAATCCACAATATACAAGGCATGAAGATGTCAACGGCCATCCTAAGCTGAACTCGCCTGCTCTCGTCAGATTGCAGACTGCTACCCAGCTTAGGGCCCGGTAAGTACCAGCATGGGAGACTGGCTGGGAATCCCAGGTGTTGTTGACATTTTGCTCTGTAGCCGCCTTCCGCTCCGATTCCGAAAAGGATTTATTGATGCTTAAATGCACAGTATAAAGGGCGTGAAGCTGTCAACGGCCATCCTAAGCTGAATGCGCCTGTTCTCGTCAGATCGCAGACTGCTACCCAGCTTCGGGCCTGGTAAGTACCAGCATGGGAGACTGGCTGGGAATCCCGGGTGCAGTTGACATTCTGCTCCGATTCCGAAAATTATTTATTGATGCTTAAATCCACAGTATACAAAGTGTGAAGCTGTCAACGGCCATCCTAAGCTGAACGCGCCTGCTCTCGTCAGATCGCAGACTGCTACCCAGCTTGGAGCCTGGTAAGTACCAGCATGGGAGACTGGCTGGGAATCCCGGGTGCAGTTGACATTTTAATCTGTTGCCGCCTTCCCCTCCGATTCGGAAAAGGATTTATTGATGCTTAAATCCACAGTATACAAAGTGTGAAGCTGTCAACGGCCATCCTAAGCCTGAACGTGCCTGCTCTCCTCAGATCGCAGACTGCTGCCCGGCAGTTACTGGCATGGGAGACTGGCTGGCAATCCAAGGTGCCATTGACATTTTGCTCTGTTGCCGCCTTCCTCTCCGATTAAAAAAATATTTATTGATGCTTAAATCCACAATATACAAGGCGTGAAGATGTCAACGGCCATCCTAAGCTGAACGCGCCTGCTCTCGTCAGATCGCAGACTGCTACCCAGCTTAGGGCACAGTAAGTGCCGGCATGGGAGACTGGCTGGGAATCCCGGGTGCAGTTGACATTTTGCTCTGTTGCCGCCTTCCGTTCCGATTCCGAAAAGGATTTATTGATGCTTAAATGCACAGTATACAAAGTGTGAAGCTGTCAACGGCCATCCTAAGCTGAACGCGCCTGCTATTGTCAGATCGCAGACTGCTACCCAGCTTAGGGCCCGGTAAGTACCAGCATGGGAGACTGGCTGGGAATCTCAGTTGTTGTTGACATTTTGCTCTGTAGCTCTGTAGACATTTTGCTCCGATTCCGAAAAGGATTTATTGATGCTTAAATCCACAATATACAGGGTGTGAAGCCGTCTACGGCTATCCTAAGCTGAATGCGCCTGTTCTTGTCAGATCGCAGACTGCTGCCCGGCAAGTACTGGAATGGGAGACTGGCTGGAAATCACCGGTGCCGTTGACATTTTGCTCTATTGCTGCCTTCCGCTCATATTAAAAAAAATATTTATTGATGCTTAAATCCACAGTATACAAGGCATGAAGATGTCAACGGCCATCCTAAGCTGAACGCGCCTGCTCTCGTCAGATCGCAGACTGCTACCCAGCTTAGGGCCCGGTAAGTACCAGCATGGGAGACTGGCTGGCAATCCCGGGTGCCGTTGATATTTTGCTCTATTGCTGCCTTCGGCTCCGATTCCGAAAAGAATTTATTGATGCTTAAATCCACAGTATACAAGGTGTGAAGCTGTCGACGGCCATCCTAAGCTTAACGCGCCTGCTCTCGTCAGATTGCAGACTGCTACCCAGCTTAGGGCCCGGTAAGTACCAGCATGGGAGACTGGCTGGGAATCCCAGGTGTTGTTGACATTTTGCTCTTTAACCGCCTTCCGCTTCGATTCCAAAAAGGATTTATTGATGCTTAAATCCACAGTATACAGGGTGTGAAGCCTTCTACGGCTATCCTAAGCTGAATGTGCCTGTTCTTGTCAGATCGCAGACTGCTGCCCGGCAAGTACGGGCATGGAAGACTGGCTGGCAATCCAAGGTGCTATTGACATTTTGCTCTGTTGCCGCCTTCCTCTCCGATTCCGAAAAGGATTTATTGATGCTTAAATGCACAGTATAAAAAGCATGAAGCTGTCAATGGCCATCCTAAGCTGAACGCGCCTGCTCTCGTCAGATCGCAGACTGCTACCCAGCTTAGGGCCCGGTAAGTACTGGCATGGGAGACTGGCTGGGAATCCCAGGTGCCGTTGACATTTTGCTCTATTGCTGCCTTCCGCTCCGATTCCGAAAATAATTTATTGATGCTTAAATCCACAGTATACAAGGTGTGAAGCTTTTGACGGCCATCCTAAGCTTAACGCGCCTGCTCTCGTCAGATCGCAGACTGGTACAGATCTTAGGGCCCGGTAAGTACCGGCATGGGACACTGGCTGGGAATCCCGGCTGCCGTTGACATTTTGCTCTGTTGCCGCCTTCCGTTCCGATTCCGAAAAGGATTTATTGATGCTTAAATGCACAGTATAATGGGCGAGAAGCTGTCAACGGCCATCCTAAGCTGAACGCGCCTGCTCTCGTCAGATCGCAGACTGCTACCCAGCTTAGGGCCCGGTAAGTACCAGCATGGGAGACTGGCTGGGAATCCCAGGTGTCGTTGACATTTTGCTCTGTTGCCGCCTTCCGCTCCGATTCCGAAAAGGATTTATTGTTGCTTAAATCCACAGTATACAGGGTGTGAAGATGTCTACGGCCATCCTAAGCTGAATGCACCTGTTCTCGTCAAATCGCAGACTGCTACCCAGCTTCGGGCCTGGTAAGTACCAGCATGGGAGACTGGCTGGGAATCCCGGGTGCAGTTGACATTTTGCTCTGTTTCTGCTCCGATTCCGAAAATTATTTATTGATGCTTAAATCCACAGTATACAAATTGTGAAGCTGTCAACGGCCATCCTAAGCTGAACGCGCCTGCTCTCTTCAGATCGCAGACTGCTACCCAGCTTAGGGCCTGGTAAGTACCAGCATGGGAGACTGGCTGGGAATCCCGGGTGCAGTTGACATTTTAATCTGTTGCCGCCTTCCGCTCCTATTCGGAAAAAGGATTTATTGATGCTTAAATCCACAATACACAGGGTGTGAAGCTGTCAACGGCCATCCTAAGCCTGAACGTGCCTGCTCTTGTCAGATCACAGACTGCTACTCAGCTTAGGGCCTGGTAAGTACCAGCATGGGAGACTGGCTGGGAATCCCGGGTGCAGTTGACATTTTAATCTGTTGCCGCCTTCCGCTCCTATTCGGAAAAAGGATTTATTGATGCTTAAATCCACAATACACAGGGCGTGAAGCTGTTAACGGCCATCCTAAGCTGAACGCGCCTGCTCTCATCAGATCGCAGACTGCTACCCAGCTTAGGGCCCGGTAAGTACCAGCATGGGAGACTGGCTGGGAATCTCAGGTGTTGTTGACATTTTGCTCTGTAGCTCTGTAGACATTTTGCTCCGATTCCGAAAAGGATTTATTGATGCTTAAATCCACAATATACAGGGTGTGAAGCCGTCTACGGCTATCCTAAGCTGAATGCGCCTGTTCTTGTCAGATCGCAGACTGCTGCCCGGCAAGTACGGGCATGGGAGACTGGCTGGCAATCCAAGGTGCTATTGACATTTTGATCTGTTGCCGCCTTCCTCTCCGATTAAAAAAAATATTTATTGATGCTTAAATCCACAGTATACAAGGCGTGAAGATGTCAACGGCCATCCTAAGCTGAACGTGCCTGCTCTCGTCAGATCGCAGACTGCTACCCAGCTTAGGGCCCGGTAAGTACTGGCACGGGAGACTGGCTGGGAATCCCGGGTGCTGTTGACATTTTGCTCTATTGCTGCCTTCCGCTCCGATTCCGAAAAGAATTTATTGATGCTTAAATCCACAGTATACAAGGTGTGAAGCTGTCGACGGCCATCCTAAGCTTAACGCGCCTGCTCTCGTCAGATCGCAGACTGTTACAGATCTTAGGGCCCGGTAAGTACTGGCTGGGAATCCCGGCTGCCGTTGACATTTTGCTCTGTTGCAGCCTTCCGAAAAGGATTTATTGATGCTTAAATGCACAGTATAAAGGGCAAGAAGCTGTCAACGGCCATCCTAAGCTGAACGCGCCTGCTCTCGTCAGATCGCAGACTGCTACCCAGCTTAGGGCCTGGTATGTACCAGCATGGGAGACTGGCTGGGAATCCCTGGTGCAGTTGACATTTTAATCTGTTGCCGCCTTCCGCTCCGATTCCGAAAAGGATTTATTGATGCTTAAATCCACAATATACAGGGTGTGAAGCCGTCTACGGCTATCCTAAGCTGAATGCGCCTGTTCTTGTCAAATCGCAGACTGCTGCCCGGCAAGTACGGGCAGGGGAGACTGGCTTGCAATCCAAGGTGCTATTGACATTTTGCTCTGTTGCCGCCTTCCTCTCCGATTAAAAAAAATATTTATTGATGCTTAAATCCACAGTATACAAGGCGTGAAGATGTCAACGGCCATCCTAAGCTGAACGCGCCTGCTCTCGTCAGATCGCAGACTGCTACCCAGCTTAGGGCCCGGTAAGTACTGGCATGGGAGACTGGCTGGGAATCCCGGGTGCCGTTGACATTTTGCTCTATTGCTGCCTTCTGCTCCGATTCCAAAAATAATTTATTGATGCTTAAATCCACAGTATACAAGGTGTGAAGCTGTCGACGGCCATTCTAAGCTTAACGCGCCTGCTCTCGTCAGATCGCAGACTGTTACAGATCTTAGGGCCCGGTAAGTACCGGCATGGGACACTGGCTGGGAATCCCGGCTGCCGTTGACATTTTGCTCTGTTGCCGCCTTCCGTTCCGTTCCGATTCCGAAAAGGATTTATTGATGTTTAAATGCACAGTATAAAGGGCGAGAAGCTGTCAACGGCCATCCTAAGCTGAACGCGCCTGCTCTCGTCAGATCGCAGACTGCTACCCAGCTTAGGGCCCGGTAACTACCAGCATGGGAGACTGGCTGGGAATCCCGGGTGTCGTTGACATTTTGCTCTGTTGCCGCCTTACGCTCCGATTCCGAAAAGGATTTATTGATGCTTAAATCCACAGTATACAGGGTGTGAAGATGTCTACGGCCATCCTAAGCTGAATGCGCCTGTTCTCGTCAGATCGCAGACTGCTACCCAGCTTCGGGCCTGGTAAGTACCAGCATGGGAGACTGGCTGGGAATCCCGAGTGCAGTTGACATTTTGCTCCGATTCCGAAAATTATTTATTGATGCTTAAATCCTCAGTTTACAAAGTGTGAAGCTGTCAACGGCCATCCTAAGCTGAACGCGCCTGCTCTTGTCAGATCGCAGACTGCTACCCAGTATAGGGCCTGGTAAGTACCAGCATGGGAGACTGGCTGGGAATCCCGGGTGCAGTTGACATTTTAATCTGTTGCCGCCTTCCGCTCCGATTCGGAAAAGGATTTATTGATGCTTAAATCCACAATATACAGGGTGTGAAGTTGTCAACGGCCATCCTAAGCCTGAACGTGTCTGCTCTCCTCAGATCGCAGACTGCTGCCCGACAGATACCGGCATGGGAGACTGGCTGGCAATCCAAGGTGCCATTGACATTTTGCTCTGTTGCCGCCTTCCTCTCCGATTATTAAAAATATTTATTGATGCTTAAATCCACAATATACAAGGCGTGAAGATGTCAACGGCCATCCTAAGCTGAACACGCCTGCTCTCGTCAGATCACAGACTGCTACCCAGCTTAGGGCCCGGTAAGTAACGGCATGGGAGACTGGCTGGGAATCCCGGGTGCAGTTGAAATTTTAATCTGTTGCCGCCTTCTGCTCCGATTCGGAAAAGGATTTATTGATGCTTAAATCCACAATACACAGGGTGTGAAGCTGTCAACGGCCATCCTAAGCCTGAACGTGCCTGCTCTCCTCAGATCGCAGACTGCTGCCCAGCAGTTACCGGCATGGGAGACTGGCTGGCAATCCAAGGTGCCATTGACATTTTGCTCTGTTACCGCCTTCCACTTCGATTAATAAAAATATTTATTGATGCCTAAATCCACAATATACAAGGCATGTAGATGTCAACGGCCATCCTAAGCTGAACGCGCCTGCTCTCGTCAGATCGCAGACTACTACCCAGCTTAGGGCCCAGTAAGTACCGGCATGGGAGACTGGCTGGGAATCCCGGGTGCAGTTGACATTATGCTCTGTTGCCGCCTTCCGTTCCGATTCCGAAAAGGATTTATTGATGCTTAAATGCACAGTATAAAAAGCATGAAGCTGTCAATGGCCATCCTAAGCTGAACTCGCCTGCTCTCGTCAGATCGCAGACTGCTACCCAGCTTAGGGCCCAGTAAGTACCGGCATGGGAGACTGGCTGGGAATCCCGGGTGCAGATGACATTTTGCTCTGTTGCCGCCTTCCGTTCCGATTCCGAAAAGGATTTATTGATGCTTAAATGCACAGTATAAAAATCATGAAGCTGTCAATGGCCATCCTAAGCTGAACGCGCCTGCTCTCGTCAGATCGCAGACTGCTACGCAGCTTAGGGCCCAGTAAGTACCGGCATGGGAGACTGGCTGGGAATCCCGGGTGCAGTTGACATTATGCTCTGTTGCCGCCTTCCGTTCCGATTTCGAAAAGGATTTATTGATGCTTAAATCCACAATATACAGGGTGTGACGCTGTCAACGGCCATCCTAAGCCTGAACGTGCCTGCTCTCTTCAGATCGCAGACTGCTGCCCGGCAGTTACCGTCATGAGAGACTGGCTGGCAATCCAAGGTGCCATTGACATTTTGCTCTATTGCCGCCTTCCTTTCCGATTAAAAAAATATTTATTGATGCTTAAATCCACAATATACAAGGTGTGAAGATGTCAACGGCCATCCTAAGCTGAACGCGCCTGCTCTCGTCAGATCGCAGACTGCTACCCAGCTTAGGGCCCAGTAAGTACCCGCATGGCAGACTGGCTGGGAATCCCGGGTGCAGTTGACATTTTGCTCTGTTGCCGCCTTCCGCTCCGATTCCGAAAAGAATTTATTGATGCTTAAATCCACAGTATACAAGGTGTGAAGCTGTCGACGGCCATCCTAAGCTTAACGCGCCTGCTCTCGTCAGATCGCAGACTGGTACAGATCTTAGGGCCCGGTAAGTACCGGCATGGGACACTGGCTGGGAATCCCGGCTGCCGTTGACATTTTGCTCTGTTGCCGCCTTCCGTTCCGTTCCGATTCCGAAAAGGATTTATTGATGCTTAAATGCACAGTATACAAAGTGTGAAGCTGTCAACGGCCATCCTAAGCTGAACGCGCCTGCTCTTGTTAGATCGCAGACTGCTGCCGGCAAGTACGGGCATGGGAGACTGGCTGGCAATCCAAGGTGCTATTGACATTTTGATCTGTTGCCGCCTTACTCTCCGATTAAAAAAAATATTTATTGATGCTTAAATCCACAGTATACAAGGCGTGAAGATGTCAACGGCCATCCTAAGCTGAACGCGCCTGCTCTCGTCAGATCGCAGACTGCTACCCAGCTTAGGGCCCGGTAAGTAACGGCATGGGAGACTGGCTGGGAATCCCGGGTGCAGTTGAAATTTTAATCTGTTGCCGCCTTCTGCTCCGATTCGGAAAAGGATTTATTGATGCTTAAATCCACAATACACAGGGTGTGAAGCTGTCAACGGCCATCCTAAGCCTGAACGTGCCTGCTCTCCTCAGATCGCAGACTGCTGCCCAGCAGTTACCGGCATGGGAGACTGGCTGGCAATCCAAGGTGCCATTGACATTTTGCTCTGTTGCCGCCTTCCACTTCGATTAATAAAAATATTTATTGATGCTTAAATGCACAGTATAAAAAGCATGAAGCTGTCAATGGCCATCCTAAGCTGAACTCGCCTGCTCTCGTCAGATCGCAGACTGCTACCCAGCTTAGGGCCCAGTAAGTACCGGCATGGGAGACTGGCTGGGAATCCCGGGTGCAGATGACATTTTGCTCTGTTGCCGCCTTCCGTTCCGATTCCGAAAAGGATTTATTGATGCTTAAATGCACAGTATAAAAATCATGAAGCTGTCAATGGCCATCCTAAGCTGAACGCGCCTGCTCTCGTCAGATCGCAGACTGCTACCCAGCTTAGGGCCCAGTAAGTACCGGCATGGGAGACTGGCTGGGAATCCCGGGTGCAGTTGACATTATGCTCTGTTGCCGCCTTCCGTTCCGATTTCGAAAAGGATTTATTGATGCTTAAATCCACAATATACAGGGTGTGACGCTGTCAACGGCCATCCTAAGCCTGAACGTGCCTGCTCTCCTCAGATCGCAGACTGCTGCCCGGCAGTTACCGTCATGAGAGACTGGCTGGCAATCCAAGGTGCCATTGACATTTTGCTCTATTGCCGCCTTCCTTTCCGATTAAAAAAATATTTATTGATGCTTAAATCCACAATATACAAGGTGTGAAGATGTCAACGGCCATCCTAAGCTGAACGCGCCTGCTCTCGTCAGATCGCAGACTGCTACCCAGCTTAGGGCCCAATAAGTACCGGCATGGGAGACTGGCTGGGAATCCCGGGTGCAGTTGACATTTTGCTTTGTTGCCGCCTTCCTTTCCGATTCCGAAAAGGATTTATTGATGCTTAAATGCACAGTATAAAAAGCATGAAGCTGTCAATGGCCATCCTAAGCTGAACGCGCCTGCTCTCATCAGATCACAGACTGCTACCCAGCTTAGGGCCCGGTAAGTACTGGCATGGGAGACTGGCTGGGAATCCCGGTTGACATTTTGCTCTATTGCTGCCTTCCGCTCCGATTCCGAAAATAATTTATTGATGCTTAAATCGACAGTATACAAGGTGTGAAGCTGTCGACTGCCATCCTAAGCTTAACGCGCCTGCTCTCGTCAGATCGCAGACTGGTACAGATCTTAGAGCCCGGTAAGTACCGGCATGGGACACTGGCTGGGAATCCCGGCTGCCGTTGACATTTTGCTCTATTGCTGCCTTCCGTTCCGATTCCGAAAAGGATTTATTGATGCTTAAATGCACAGTATACAAAGTGTGAAGCTGTCAACGGCCATCCTAAGCTGAACGCGCCTGCTCTCGTCAGATCGCAGACTGCTACCCAGCTTAGGGCCTGGTAAGTACCAGCATGGGAGACTGGCTGGGAATCCCAGGTGCAGTTGACATTTTAATCTGTTGCCGCCTTCCGCTCCGATTCGGAAAAGGATTTATTGATGCTTAAATGCACAGTATAAAGGGCGTGAAGCTGTTAACGGACATCCTAAGCTGAACGCGCCTGCTCTCGTCAGATCGCAGACTGCTACCCAGCTTAGGGCCCGGTAAGTACCAGCATGGGAGACTGGCTGGGAATCTCAGGTGTTGTTGACATTTTGCTCTGTAGCTCTGTAGACATTTTGCTCCGATTCCGAAAAGGATTTAATGATGCTTAAATCCACAATATACAAGGCGTGAAGATGTCAACGGCCATCCTAAGCTGAACGCGCCTGCTCTCGTCAGATCGCAGACTGCTACCCAGCTTAGGGCCCGGTAAGTACCGGCATGGGAGACTGGCTGGGAATCCCGGGTGCAGTTGACATTTTGCTCTGTTGCCACCTTCCGCTCCGATTCAGAAAATGATTTATTGATGCTTAAATGCACAGTATAAAGGGCGTGAAGCTGTCAACGGCCATCCTAAGCTGAACGTGCCTGCTCTCGTCAGATCGCAGACTGCTACTCAGCTTAGGGCCCGGTAAGTACCAGCATGGGAGACTGGCTGGGAATCCCAGGTGTTGTTGACATTTTGCTCTGTAGCCGCCTTCCGCTCCGATTCCGAAAAGGATTTATTGATGCTTAAATCCACAGTATACAGGGTGTGAAGCCGTCTGCGGCTATCCTAAGCTGAATGTGCCTGTTCTTGTCAGATCGCAGACTGCTGCCCGGCAAGTACGGGCATGGGAGACTGGCTGGCAATCCAAGGTGCTATTGACATTTTGCTCTGTTGCCGCCTTCCTCTCCGATTCCGAATAGGATTTATTGATGCTTAAATGCACAGTATAAAAAGCATGAAGCTGTCAATGGCCATCCTAAGCTGAACGCGCCTGCTCTCGTCAGATCGCAGACTGCTACCCAGCTTAGGGCCCGGTAAGTACTGGCATGGGAGACTGGCTGGGAATCCCGGCTGCCATTGACATTTTGCTCTATTGCTGCCTTCCGCTCCGATTCCGAAAATAATTTATTGATGCTTAAATCCACAGTATACAAGGTGTGAAGCTGTCGACGGCCATCCTAAGCTTAACGCGCCTGCTCTCGTCAGATCGCAGACTGGTACAGATCTTAGGGCCCGGTAAGTACCGGCATGAGACACTGGCTGGGAATCCCAGGTGTCGTTGACATTCTGTTCTGTTGCGGCCTTCCGCTCCGATTCCGAAAATGATTTATTGATGCTTAAATCCACAGTATACAGGGTGTGAAGATGTCTATGGCCATCCTAAGCTGAATGCGCCTGTTCTCGTCAGATCGCAGACTGCTACCCAACTTCGGGCCTGGTAAGTACCAGCATGGGAGACTGGCTGGGAATCCCGGCTGCCGTTGACATTTTGCTCCGATTCCGAAAATTATTTATTGATGCTTAAATCCACAGTATACAAAGTGTGAAGCTGTCAACGGCCATCCTAAGCTGAACGCGCCTGCTCTCGTCAGATCGCAGACTGCAACCCAGCTTAGGGCCCGGTAAGTACCAGCATGGGAGACTGGCTGGGAATCCCGGGTGCAGTTGACATTTTAATCTGTTGCCACCTTCTGCTCCGATTCGGAAAAGGATTTATTGATACTTAAATCCACAATATACAGGGTGTGAAGCTGTCAACGGCCATCCTAAGCCTAAACGTGCCTGCTCTCCTCAGATCGCAGACTGCTGCCCGGCAGTTACCGGCATGGGAGACTGACTGGCAATCCAAGGTGCCATTGACATTTTGCTCTGTTGCCGCCTTCCTCTCCGATTAATAAAAATATTTATTGATGCTTAAATCCACAATATACAAGGCATGAAGATGTCAACGGCCATCCTAAGCTGAACTCGCCTGCTCTCGTCAGATTGCAGACTGCTACCCAGCTTAGGGCCCGGTAAGTACCAGCATGGGAGACTGGCTGGGAATCCCAGGTGTTGTTGACATTTTGCTCTGTAGCCGCCTTCCGCTCCGATTCCGAAAAGGATTTATTGATGCTTAAATGCACAGTATAAAGGGCGTGAAGCTGTCAACGGCCATCCTAAGCTGAATGCGCCTGTTCTCGTCAGATCGCAGACTGCTACCCAGCTTCGGGCCTGGTAAGTACCAGCATGGGAGACTGGCTGGGAATCCCGGGTGCAGTTGACATTCTGCTCCGATTCCGAAAATTATTTATTGATGCTTAAATCCACAGTATACAAAGTGTGAAGCTGTCAACGGCCATCCTAAGCTGAACGCGCCTGCTCTCGTCAGATCGCAGACTGCTACCCAGCTTGGAGCCTGGTAAGTACCAGCATGGGAGACTGGCTGGGAATCCCGGGTGCAGTTGACATTTTAATCTGTTGCCGCCTTCCCCTCCGATTCGGAAAAGGATTTATTGATGCTTAAATCCACAGTATACAAAGTGTGAAGCTGTCAACGGCCATCCTAAGCCTGAACGTGCCTGCTCTCCTCAGATCGCAGACTGCTGCCCGGCAGTTACTGGCATGGGAGACTGGCTGGCAATCCAAGGTGCCATTGACATTTTGCTCTGTTGCCGCCTTCCTCTCCGATTAAAAAAATATTTATTGATGCTTAAATCCACAATATACAAGGCGTGAAGATGTCAACGGCCATCCTAAGCTGAACGCGCCTGCTCTCGTCAGATCGCAGACTGCTACCCAGCTTAGGGCACAGTAAGTGCCGGCATGGGAGACTGGCTGGGAATCCCGGGTGCAGTTGACATTTTGCTCTGTTGCCGCCTTCCGTTCCGATTCCGAAAAGGATTTATTGATGCTTAAATGCACAGTATACAAAGTGTGAAGCTGTCAACGGCCATCCTAAGCTGAACGCGCCTGCTATTGTCAGATCGCAGACTGCTACCCAGCTTAGGGCTCGGTAAGTACCAGCATGGGAGACTGGCTGGGAATCTCAGTTGTTGTTGACATTTTGCTCTGTAGCTCTGTAGACATTTTGCTCCGATTCCGAAAAGGATTTATTGATGCTTAAATCCACAATATACAGGGTGTGAAGCCGTCTACGGCTATCCTAAGCTGAATGCGCCTGTTCTTGTCAGATCGCAGACTGCTGCCCGGCAAGTACTGGAATGGGAGACTGGCTGGAAATCACCGGTGCCGTTGACATTTTGCTCTATTGCTGCCTTCCGCTCATATTAAAAAAAATATTTATTGATGCTTAAATCCACAGTATACAAGGCATGAAGATGTCAACGGCCATCCTAAGCTGAACGCGCCTGCTCTCGTCAGATCGCAGACTGCTACCCAGCTTAGGGCCCGGTAAGTACCAGCATGGGAGACTGGCTGGCAATCCCGGGTGCCGTTGATATTTTGCTCTATTGCTGCCTTCGGCTCCGATTCCGAAAAGAATTTATTGATGCTTAAATCCACAGTATACAAGGTGTGAAGCTGTCGACGGCCATCCTAAGCTTAACGCGCCTGCTCTCGTCAGATTGCAGACTGCTACCCAGCTTAGGGCCCGGTAAGTACCAGCATGGGAGACTGGCTGGGAATCCCAGGTGTTGTTGACATTTTGCTCTTTAACCGCCTTCCGCTTCGATTCCAAAAAGGATTTATTGATGCTTAAATCCACAGTATACAGGGTGTGAAGCCTTCTACGGCTATCCTAAGCTGAATGTGCCTGTTCTTGTCAGATCGCAGACTGCTGCCCGGCAAGTACGGGCATGGAAGACTGGCTGGCAATCCAAGGTGCTATTGACATTTTGCTCTGTTGCCGCCTTCCTCTCCGATTCCGAAAAGGATTTATTGATGCTTAAATGCACAGTATAAAAAGCATGAAGCTGTCAATGGCCATCCTAAGCTGAACGCGCCTGCTCTCGTCAGATCGCAGACTGCTACCCAGCTTAGGGCCCGGTAAGTACTGGCATGGGAGACTGGCTGGGAATCCCAGGTGCCGTTGACATTTTGCTCTATTGCTGCCTTCCGCTCCGATTCCGAAAATAATTTATTGATGCTTAAATCCACAGTATACAAGGTGTGAAGCTTTTGACGGCCATCCTAAGCTTAACGCGCCTGCTCTCGTCAGATCGCAGACTGGTACAGATCTTAGGGCCCGGTAAGTACCGGCATGGGACACTGGCTGGGAATCCCGGCTGCCGTTGACATTTTGCTCTGTTGCCGCCTTCCGTTCCGATTCCGAAAAGGATTTATTGATGCTTAAATGCACAGTATAATGGGCGAGAAGCTGTCAACGGCCATCCTAAGCTGAACGCGCCTGCTCTCGTCAGATCGCAGACTGCTACCCAGCTTAGGGCCCGGTAAGTACCAGCATGGGAGACTGGCTGGGAATCCCAGGTGTCGTTGACATTTTGCTCTGTTGCCGCCTTCCGCTCCGATTCCGAAAAGGATTTATTGTTGCTTAAATCCACAGTATACAGGGTGTGAAGATGTCTACGGCCATCCTAAGCTGAATGCACCTGTTCTCGTCAAATCGCAGACTGCTACCCAGCTTCGGGCCTGGTAAGTACCAGCATGGGAGACTGGCTGGGAATCCCGGGTGCAGTTGACATTTTGCTCTGTTTCTGCTCCGATTCCGAAAATTATTTATTGATGCTTAAATCCACAGTATACAAATTGTGAAGCTGTCAACGGCCATCCTAAGCTGAACGCGCCTGCTCTCTTCAGATCGCAGACTGCTACCCAGCTTAGGGCCTGGTAAGTACCAGCATGGGAGACTGGCTGGGAATCCCGGGTGCAGTTGACATTTTAATCTGTTGCCGCCTTCCGCTCCTATTCGGAAAAAGGATTTATTGATGCTTAAATCCACAATACACAGGGTGTGAAGCTGTCAACGGCCATCCTAAGCCTGAACGTGCCTGCTCTTGTCAGATCACAGACTGCTACTCAGCTTAGGGCCTGGTAAGTACCAGCATGGGAGACTGGCTGGGAATCCCGGGTGCAGTTGACATTTTAATCTGTTGCCGCCTTCCGCTCCTATTCGGAAAAAGGATTTATTGATGCTTAAATCCACAATACACAGGGCGTGAAGCTGTTAACGGCCATCCTAAGCTGAACGCGCCTGCTCTCATCAGATCGCAGACTGCTACCCAGCTTAGGGCCCGGTAAGTACCAGCATGGGAGACTGGCTGGGAATCTCAGGTGTTGTTGACATTTTGCTCTGTAGCTCTGTAGACATTTTGCTCCGATTCCGAAAAGGATTTATTGATGCTTAAATCCACAATATACAGGGTGTGAAGCCGTCTACGGCTATCCTAAGCTGAATGCGCCTGTTCTTGTCAGATCGCAGACTGCTGCCCGGCAAGTACGGGCATGGGAGACTGGCTGGCAATCCAAGGTGCTATTGACATTTTGATCTGTTGCCGCCTTCCTCTCCGATTAAAAAAAATATTTATTGATGCTTAAATCCACAGTATACAAGGCGTGAAGATGTCAACGGCCATCCTAAGCTGAACGTGCCTGCTCTCGTCAGATCGCAGACTGCTACCCAGCTTAGGGCCCGGTAAGTACTGGCACGGGAGACTGGCTGGGAATCCCGGGTGCTGTTGACATTTTGCTCTATTGCTGCCTTCCGCTCCGATTCCGAAAAGAATTTATTGATGCTTAAATCCACAGTATACAAGGTGTGAAGCTGTCGACGGCCATCCTAAGCTTAACGCGCCTGCTCTCGTCAGATCGCAGACTGTTACAGATCTTAGGGCCCGGTAAGTACTGGCTGGGAATCCCGGCTGCCGTTGACATTTTGCTCTGTTGCAGCCTTCCGAAAAGGATTTATTGATGCTTAAATGCACAGTATAAAGGGCAAGAAGCTGTCAACGGCCATCCTAAGCTGAACGCGCCTGCTCTCGTCAGATCGCAGACTGCTACCCAGCTTAGGGCCTGGTATGTACCAGCATGGGAGACTGGCTGGGAATCCCTGGTGCAGTTGACATTTTAATCTGTTGCCGCCTTCCGCTCCGATTCCGAAAAGGATTTATTGATGCTTAAATCCACAATATACAGGGTGTGAAGCCGTCTACGGCTATCCTAAGCTGAATGCGCCTGTTCTTGTCAAATCGCAGACTGCTGCCCGGCAAGTACGGGCAGGGGAGACTGGCTTGCAATCCAAGGTGCTATTGACATTTTGCTCTGTTGCCGCCTTCCTCTCCGATTAAAAAAAATATTTATTGATGCTTAAATCCACAGTATACAAGGCGTGAAGATGTCAACGGCCATCCTAAGCTGAACGCGCCTGCTCTCGTCAGATCGCAGACTGCTACCCAGCTTAGGGCCCGGTAAGTACTGGCATGGGAGACTGGCTGGGAATCCCGGGTGCCGTTGACATTTTGCTCTATTGCTGCCTTCTGCTCCGATTCCAAAAATAATTTATTGATGCTTAAATCCACAGTATACAAGGTGTGAAGCTGTCGACGGCCATTCTAAGCTTAACGCGCCTGCTCTCGTCAGATCGCAGACTGTTACAGATCTTAGGGCCCGGTAAGTACCGGCATGGGACACTGGCTGGGAATCCCGGCTGCCGTTGACATTTTGCTCTGTTGCCGCCTTCCGTTCCGTTCCGATTCCGAAAAGGATTTATTGATGTTTAAATGCACAGTATAAAGGGCGAGAAGCTGTCAACGGCCATCCTAAGCTGAACGCGCCTGCTCTCGTCAGATCGCAGACTGCTACCCAGCTTAGGGCCCGGTAACTACCAGCATGGGAGACTGGCTGGGAATCCCGGGTGTCGTTGACATTTTGCTCTGTTGCCGCCTTACGCTCCGATTCCGAAAAGGATTTATTGATGCTTAAATCCACAGTATACAGGGTGTGAAGATGTCTACGGCCATCCTAAGCTGAATGCGCCTGTTCTCGTCAGATCGCAGACTGCTACCCAGCTTCGGGCCTGGTAAGTACCAGCATGGGAGACTGGCTGGGAATCCCGAGTGCAGTTGACATTTTGCTCCGATTCCGAAAATTATTTATTGATGCTTAAATCCTCAGTTTACAAAGTGTGAAGCTGTCAACGGCCATCCTAAGCTGAACGCGCCTGCTCTTGTCAGATCGCAGACTGCTACCCAGTATAGGGCCTGGTAAGTACCAGCATGGGAGACTGGCTGGGAATCCCGGGTGCAGTTGACATTTTAATCTGTTGCCGCCTTCCGCTCCGATTCGGAAAAGGATTTATTGATGCTTAAATCCACAATATACAGGGTGTGAAGTTGTCAACGGCCATCCTAAGCCTGAACGTGTCTGCTCTCCTCAGATCGCAGACTGCTGCCCGACAGATACCGGCATGGGAGACTGGCTGGCAATCCAAGGTGCCATTGACATTTTGCTCTGTTGCCGCCTTCCTCTCCGATTATTAAAAATATTTATTGATGCTTAAATCCACAATATACAAGGCGTGAAGATGTCAACGGCCATCCTAAGCTGAACGTGCCTGCTCTCGTCAGATCGCAGACTGCTACCAAGCTTAGGGCCCAGTAAGTACCATCATGGGAGACTGGCTGGGAATCCCGGGTGCAGTTGACATTTTGCTCTGTTGCCGCCTTCCGTTCTGATTCCGAAAAGGATTTATTGATGCTTAAATGCACAGTATAAAAAGCATGAAGCTGTCAATGGCCATCCGAAGCTGAACGCGCCTGCTCTCGTCAGTTCGCAGACTGCTACCCAGCTTAGGGCCCGGTAAGTACTGGCATGGGAGACTGGCTGAGAATCCCAGTTGCCGTTGACATTTTGCTCTATTGCTCCGATTCCGAAAAGAATTTATTGATGCTTAAATCCACAGTATACAAGGTGTGAAGCTGTCAACAGCCATCCTAAGCTTAACGCGCCTGCTCTCGTCAGATCGCAGACTGGTACAGATCTTAGGGCCTGGTAAGTACCGGCATGGGACACTGGCTGGGAATCCCGGCTGCCGTTGACATTTTGCTCTGTTGCCGCCTTCCGTTCCGATTCTGAAAAGGATTTATTGATGCTTAAATGCACAGTATACAAAGTGCGAAGCTGTCAACCGCCATCCTAAGCTGAACACACCTGGTCTCGTCAGATCGTAGACTGCTACCCAGCTTAGGGCCTGGTAAGTACCAGCATGGGAGACTGGCAGGGAATCCCAGGTGCAGTTGACATTTTAATCTGTTGCCGCCTTCCGCTCAGATTCGGAAATGGATTTATTGATGCTTAAATGCACAGTATAAAGGGCGTGAAGCTGTCAACAGCCATCCTAAGCTTAACGCGCCTGCTCTCGTCAGATCGCAGACTGCTAAACTGCTTAGGGCCCGGTAAGTACCAGCATGGGAGACTGGCTGGGAATCTCAGGTGTTGTTGACATTTTGCTCTGTAGCTCTGTAGACATTTTGCTCCGATTCCGAAAAGGATTTATTGATGCTTAAATCCACAATATACAGGGTGTGAAGCCGTCTACGGCTATCCTAAGCTGAATGCGCCTGTTCTTGTCAGATCGCAGACTGCTGCTCGGCAAGTACGGGCATGAGAGACTGGCTGGCAATCCAAGGTGCTATTGACATTTTGCTCTGTTGCCGCCTTCCTCTCCGATTAAAAAAAATATTTATTGATGCTTAAATCCACAGTATACAAAGCGTGAAGATGTCAACGGCCATCCTAAGCTGAACGTGCCTGCTCTCGTCAGATTGCAGACTGCTACCCAGCTTAGGGCCCGGTAAGTACTGGCATGGGAGACTGGCTGGGAATCCCGGGTGCCGTTGACATTTTGCTTTATTGATGCTTAAATCCACAGTATACAAGGTGTGAAGCTGTCGACGGCCATCCTAAGCTTAACGCGCCTGCTCTCGTCAGATCGCAGACTGGTACAGATCTTAGGGCCCGGTAAGTACCGGCATGGGACACTGGCTGGGAATCCCGGCTGCCGTTGACATTTTGCTCTGTTGCCGCCTTCCGTTCCGATCCCGAAAAGGATTTATTGATGCTTAAATGCACAGTATAAAGGTTGAAAAGCTGTCAACGGCCATCCTAAGCTGAACGTGCCTGTTCTCGTCAGATCGCAGACTGCTAACCAGCTTAGGGCCCGGTAAGTACCAGCATGGGAGACTGGCTGGGAATCCCAGGTATTGTTGACATTTTGCTCTGTAGCCGCCTTCCGCTTCGATTCCGAAAAGGATTTATTGATGCTTAAATCCACAGTATACAGGGTGTAAAGATGTCTACGGCCATCCTAAGCTGAACGCGCCTGCTCTCGTCAGATCGCAGACTGCTACCCAGCTTAGGGCCTGGTAAGTACAAGCATGGGAGACTGGCTGGGAATCCCAGGTGTCGTTGACATTTTGTTCTGTTGCCGCCTTCCGCGCCGATTCCGAAAAGGATTTATTGATGCTTAAATCCACAGTATACAAGGTGTAAAGATGTCTACGGCCATCCTAAGCTGAATGCGCCTGTTCTCGTCAGATCGCAGACTGCTACCCATCTTCGTGCCTGGTAAGTACCAGCATGGGAGACTGGCTGGGAATCCCTGCTGCTGTTGACATTTTGCTATGTTTCTGCTCCGATTCCGAAAATTATTTATTGATGCTTAAATGCACAGTATACAAAGTGTGAAGCTGTCAACGGCCATCCTAAGCTGAACGCGCCTGCTCTCGTCAGATCGCAGACTGCTACCCAGCTTAGGGCCCGGTAAGTACCAGCATGGGAGACTGGCTGGGAATCCCAGGTGTTGTTGACATTTTGCTCTGTAGCCGCCTTCCGCTCCGATTCCGAAAATGATTTATTGATGCTTAAATCCACAGTACACAGGGTGTGAAGCCGTCTACGGCTATCCTAAGCTGAATGTGCCTGTTCTTGTCAGATCGCAGACTGCTGCCCGGCAAGTACCGGCATGGGAGACTGGCTAGCAATCCAAGGTGCTATTGACATTTTGCTCTGTTGCCGCCTTCCTCTCCGATTCCGAAAAGGATTTATTGATGCTTAAATGCACAGTATAAAGGGCAAGAAGCTGTCAACGGCCATCCTAAGCTGAACGTGCCTGCTCTCGTCAGATCGCAGACTGCTACCCAGCTTAGGGCCCGGTAAGTACTGGCATGGGAGACTGGCTGGGAATCCCGGGTGCCGTTGACATTTTGCTTTATTGATGCTTAAATCCACAGTATACAAGGTGTGAAGCTGTCGACGGCCATCCTAAGCTTAACGCGCCTGCTCTTGTCAGATCGCAGACTGGTACAGATCTTAGGGCCCGGTAAGTACCGGCATGGGACACTGGCTGGGAATCCCGGCTGCCGTTGACATTTTGCTCTGTTGCCGCCTTCCGTTTCATTTTCCGTTTCCGATTCCGAAAAGGATTTATTGATGCTTAAATGCATACACAGTATACACAGTATACAAAGTATACAAAGTGTGAAGCTGTCAACGGCCTTCCTAAGCTGAACGCGCCTGCTCTCGTCAGATCGCAGACTGCTACCCAGCTTAGGGCCCGGTAAGTACCAGCATGGGAGACTGGCTGGGAATCCCGGGTGCAGTTGACATTTTGCTCTGTTGCCGCCTTCCGCTCCGATTCGGAAAATTATTTATTGATGCTTAAATGCACAGTATAAAGGGCGCGAAGCTGTCAACGGCCATCCTAAGCTGAACACGCCTGCTCTTGTCAGATCGCAGACCGCTACCCAGCTTAGGCCCGGTAAGTACCAGCATGGGAGACTGGCTGGGAATCCCAGGTGTTGTTGACATTTTGCTCTGTAGCCGCCTTCCGCTCCGATTCCGAAAAGGATTTATTGATGCTTAAATCCACAGTATACAGGGTGTGAAGCCGTCTACGGCTATCCTAAGCTGAATGTGCCTGTTCTTGTCAGATCGCAGACTGCTGCCCGGCAAGTACGGGCATGAGAGACTGGCTGGCAATCCAAGGTGCTATTGACATTTTGCTCTGTTGCCGCCTTCCTCTCCGATTCCGAAAAGGATTTATTGATGCTTAAATGCACAGTATAAAAAAGCATTAAGCTGTCAATGGCCATCCTAAGCTGAACACGCCTGCACTTGTCCGATCGCAGACTGCTACACAGCTTAGGGCCCGGTAAGTACTGGCATGGGAGACTGGCTGGGAATCCCGGGTGCTGTTGACATTTTGCTCTATTGCTGCCTTCCGCTCCGATTCCGAAAAGAATTTATTGATGCTTAGATCCACAGTACACAAGGTGTGAAGCTGTCGACGGCCATCCTAAGCTTAACGCGCCTGCTCTCGTCAGATCGCAGACTGGTACAGATCTTAGGGCCCGGTAAGTACCGGCATGAGACACTGGCTGGGAATCCCGGCTGCCGTTGACATTTTGCTCTGTTGCCGCCTTCCGTTCCGATTCCGAAAAGGATTTATTGATGCTTAAATGCACAGTATAAAGGGCAAGAAGCTGTCAACGGCCATCCTAAGCTGAACGTGCCTGCTCTCGTCAGATCGCAGACTGCTACCCAGCTTAGGGCCCGCTAAGTACCAGAATGGGAGACTGGCTGGGAATCCCAGGTGTTGTTGACAATTTGCTCTGTAGCCGCCTTCAGTTTCGATTCCGAAAAGGATTTATTGATGCTTAAATCCACAGTATACAGGGTGTGAAGCCGTCTACGGCTATCCTAAGCTGAATGTGCCTGTTCTTGTCAGATCGCAGACTGCTGCCCGGCAAGTACGGGCATGGGAGACTGGCTGGCAATCCAAGGAACTATTGACATTTTGCTCTGTTGCCGCCTTCCTCTCCGATTCCGAAAAGGATTTATTGATGCTTAAATGCACAGTATAAAAAGCATGAAGCTGTCAATGGCCATCCTAAGCTGAACGCGCCTGCTCTCGTCAGATCGCAGACTGCTACCCAGCTTAGGGCGCGGTAAGTACTGGCATGGGAGACTGGCTGGGAATCCCAGGTGCCGTTGACATTTTGCTCTATTGCTGCCCTCCGCTCCGATTCCGAAAAGAATTTATTGATGCTTAAATCCACAGTATACAAGGTGTGAAGTTGTCGACGGCCATCCTAAGCTTAACGCGCCTGCTCTCGTCAGATCGCAGACTGGTACAGATCTTAGGGCCCGGTAAGTACCGGCATGGGACACTGGCTGGGAATCCCGGCTGCCGTTGACATTTTGCTCTGTTGCTGCCTTACGCTCCGATTCCGAAAAGGATTTATTGATGCTTAAATCCACAGTATACAGGGTGTGAAGATGTCTACAGCCATCCTAAGCTGAATGCGCCTGTTCTCGTCAGATCGCAGACTGCTTCCCAGCTTCGGGCCTGGTAAGTACCAGCATGGGAGACTGGCTGGGAATCCCGGGTGCAGTTGACATTTTGCTCTGTTTCTGCTCCGATTCCGAAAATTATTTATTGATGCTTAAATCCACAGTATACAAAGTGTGAAGCTGTCAACGGCCATCCTAAGCTTAACGCGCCTGCTCTCGTCAGATCGCAGACTGGTACAGATCTTAGGGCCCGGTAGGTACCGGCATGGGACACTGGCTGGGAATCCCGGGTGCAGTTGACATTTTGCTCTGTTGCCGCCTTCCGCTCCGATTTGGAAAATTATTTATTGATGCTTAAATGCACAGTATAAAGGGCATGAAGCTGTCAACGGCCATCCTAAGCTGAACGCGCCTGCTCTCGTCAGATCGCAGACTGCTACCCAGCTTAGTAAGTACCAGCATGGGAGACTGGCTGGGAATCCCAGGTGTTGTTGACATTTTGCTCTGTTGCCGCCTTCCGCTCCGATTCCGAAAAGGATTTATTGATGCTTAAATCCACAGTATACAGGGTGTGAAGCCGTCTACGGCTATCCTAAGCTGAATGTGCCTGTTCTTGTCAGATCGCAGACTGCTGCCCGGCAAGTACGGGCATGGGAGACTGGCTGGCAATCCAAGGTGCTATTGACATTTTGCTCTGTTGCCGCCTTCCTCTCCGATTCCGAAAAGGATTTATTGATGCTTAAATGCACAGTATAAAAAGCATGAAGCTGTCAATGGCCATCCTAAGCTGAACGCGCCTGCACTCGTCCGATCGCAGACTGCTACCCAGCTTAGGGCCCGGTAAGTACTGGCATGGGAGACTGGCTGGGAATCCTGGGTGCTGTTGAAATTTTGCTCTATTGCTGCCTTCCGCTCCGATTCCGAAAAGAATTTATTGATGCTTAAATCCACAGTATACAAGGTGTGAAGCTGTCGACGGCCATCCTAAGCTTAACTCGCCTGCTCTCGTCAGATCGCAGACTGGTACAGATTTTAGGGCCCGGTAAGTACCGGCATGAGACACTGGCTGGGAATCACGGCTGCCGTTGACATTTTGCTCTGTTGCCGCCTTCCGTTCCGATTCCGAAAAGGATTTATTGATGCTTAAATGCACAGTATAAAGGGCGAGATGCTGTCAACGGCCATCCTAAGCTGAACGCGCCTGGTCTCGTCAGATCGCAGACTGCTACCCAACTTAGGGCCCGGTAAGTACTGGCATGGGAGACTGGCTGGGAATCCCAGGTGCCGTTGACATTTTGCTCTATTGCTGCCCTCCGCTTCGATTCCGAAAAGAATTTATTGATGCTTAAATCCACAGTATACAAGGTGTGAAGCTGTCGACGGCCATCCTAAGCTTAACGCGCCTGCTCTCGTCAGATCGCAGACTGGTACAGAACTTAGGGCCCGGTAAGTACCGGCATGGGACACTGGCTGGGAATCCCGGCTGCCGTTGACATTTTGCTCTGTTGCCGCCTTACGCTCCGATTCCGAAAAGGATTTATTGATGCTTAAATCCACAGTATACAGGGTGTGAAGATGTCTACGGCCATCCTAAGCTGAATGCGCCTGTTCTCGTCAGATCGCAGACTGCTTCCCAGCTTCGGGCCTGGTAAGTACCAGCATGGGAGACTGGCTGGGAATCCCGGGTGCAGTTGACATTTTGCTCTGTTTCTGCTCCGATTCCGAAAATTATTTATTGATGCTTAAATCCACAGTATACAAAGTGTGAAGCTGTCAACGGCCATCCTAAGCTGAACGCGCCTGCTCTCGTCAGATCACAGACTGCTACCCAGCTTAGGGCCCGTTAAGTACCAGCATGGGAGACTGGCTGGGAATCCCAGGTGGTGTTCACTTTTTGCTCTGTAGCCGCCTTCCGCTTCGATTCCGAAAATGATTTATTGATGCTTAAATCCACAGTATACAGGGTGTGAAGCCGTCTACGGCTATCCTAAGCTGAATGTGCCTGTTCTTGTCAGATCGCAGACTGCTGCCTGGCAAGTACGGGCATGGGAGACTGGCTGGCAATCCAAGGTGCTATTGACATTTTGCTCTGTTGCCGCCTTCCTCTCCGATTCCGAAAAGGATTTATTGATGCTTAAATGCACAGTATAAAAAGCATGAAGCTGTCAATGGCCATCGTAAGCTGAACGCGCCTGCTCTCGTCAGATCGCAGACTGCTACCCAGCTTAGGGCCCGGTAAGTACTGGCAGGGGAGACTGGCTGGGAATCCCAGGTGCCGTTGACATTTTGCTCTATTGCTGCCTTCCGCTCCGATTCCGAAAATAATTTATTGATGCTTAAATCCACAGTATACAAGGTGTGAAGCTGTCGACGGCCATCCTAAGCTTAACGCGCCAGCTCTCGTCAGATCGCAGACTGGTACAGATCTTAGGGCCCGGTAAGTACCGGCATGGGACACTGGCTGGGAATCCCGGCTGCCGTTGACATTTTGCTCTGTTGCCGCCTTCCGTTCCGATTCTGAAAAGGATTTATTGATGCTTAAATGCACAGTATACAGGGTGTGAAGATGTCTACGGCCATCCTAAGCTGAATGCGCCTGTTCTCGTCAGATCGCAGACTGCTTCCCAGCTTCGGGCCTGGTAAGTACCAGCATGGGAGACTGGCTGGGAATCCCGGGTGCAGTTGACATTTTGCTCTGTTTCTGCTCCGATTCCGAAAATTATTTATTGATGCTTAAATCCACAGTATACAAAGTGTGAAGCTGTCAATGGCCATCCTAAGCTGAACGCGCCTGCTCTCGTCAGATCGCAGACTGCTACCCAGCTTAGGGCCCGTTAAGTACCAGCATGGGAGACTGGCTGGGAATCCCAGGTGTCATTGACATTTTGCTCTGTTGCCGCCTTACGCTCCGATTCCGAAAAGGATTTATTGATGCTTAAATCCACAGTATACAGGGTGTGAAGATGTCTACGGCCATCCTAAGCTGAATGCGCCTGTTCTCGTCAGATCGCAGACTGGTACAGATCTTAGGGCCCGGTAAGTACCGGCATGGGACACTGGCTGGGAATCCCGGCTGCCGTTGACATTTTGCTCTGTTGCCGCCTTCCGTTCCGATTACGAAAAGGATTTATTGATGCTTAAATGCACAGTATAAAGGGCAATAAGCTGTCAACGGCCATCCTAAGCTGAACGCGCCTGCTCTCGTCAGATCGCAGACTGCTACCCAGCTTAGGGCCCGGTAAGTACCAGCATGGGAGACTGGCAGGGAATCCCGGCTGCCGTTGACATTTTGCTCTGTTGCCGCCTTCCGTTTCGATTCCGAAAAGGATTTATTGATGCTTAAATGCACAGTATACAAAATATGAAGCTGTCAACGGCCATCCTAAGCTGAACGCGCCTGCTCTCGTCAGATCGCAGACTGCTACCCAGCTTAGGGCCTGGTAAGTACCAGCATGGGAGACTGGCTGGGAATCCCGGGTGCAGTTGACATTTTAATCTGTTGCCGCCTTCCGTTCCGATTCTGAAAAGGATTTATTGATGCTTAAATGCACAGTATACAGGGTGTGAAGATGTCTACGGCCATCCTAAGCTAAATGCGCCTGTTCTCGTCAGATCGCAGACTGGTACAGATCTTAGGGCCCGGTAAGTACCGGCATGGGACACTGGCTGGGAATCCCGGCTGCCGTTGACATTTTGCTCTGTTGCCGCCTTCCGTTCCGATTCCGAAAAGGATTTATTGATGCTTAAATGCACAGTATAAAGGGCGAGAAGCTGTCAACGGCCATCCTAAGCTGAACGCGCCTGCTCTCGTCAGATCGCAGACTGCTACCCAGCTTAGGGCCCGGTAAGTACCAGCATGGGAGACTGGCTGGGAATCCCGGGTGCAGTTGACATTTTGCTCTGTTGCCGCCTTACGCTCCGATTCGGAAAATTATTTATTGATGCTTAAATGCACAGTATAAAGGGCGCGAAGCTGTCAACGGCCATCCTAAGCTGAACGCGCCTGCTCTCGTCATATCGCAGACCGCTACCCAGCCTAGGCCCGGTAAGTACCAGCATGGGAGACTGGCTGGGAATCCCAGGTGTTGTTGATATTTTGCTCTGTAGCCGCCTTCCGCTCCGATTCCGAAAAGGATTTATTGATGCTTAAATCCACAGTATACAGGGTGTGAAGCCGTCTACGGCTATCCTAAGCTGAATGTGCCTGTTCTTGTCAGATCGCAGACTGCTGCCCGGCAAGTACGGGCATGAGAGACTGGCTGGCAATCCAAGGTGCTATTGACATTTTGCTCTGTTGCCGCCTTCCTCTCCGATTCCGAAAAGGATTTATTGATGCTTAAATGCACAGTATAAAAAAGCATTAAGCTGTCAATGGCCATCCTAAGCTGAACGCGCCTGCACTTGTCCGATCGCAGACTGCTACACAGCTTAGGGCCCGGTAAGTACTGGCATGGGAGACTGGCTGGGAATCCCGGGTGCTGTTGACATTTTGCTCTATTGCTGCCTTCCGCTCCGATTCCGAAAAGAATTTATTGATGCTTAAATCCACAGTATACAAGGTGTGAAGCTGTCGACGGCCATCCTAAGCTTAACGCGCCTGCTCTCGTCAGATCGCAGACTGGTACAGATCTTAGGGCCCGGTAAGTACCGGCATGAGACACTGGCTGGGAATCACGGCTGCCGTTGACATTTTGCTCTGTTGCCGCCTTCCGTTCCGATTCCGAAAAGGATTTATTGATGCTTAAATGCACAGTATAAAGGGCGAGAAGCTGTCAACGGCCATCCTAAGCTGAACGTGCCTGCTCTCGTCAGATCGCAGACTGCTACCCAGCTTAGGGCCCGGTAAGTACCAGAATGGGAGACTGGCTGGGAATCCCAGGTGTCGTTGACATTTTGTTCTGTTGCCGCCTTCCGCTCCGATTCCGAAAAGGATTTATTGATGCTTAAATCCACAGTATACAGGGTGTGAAGACGTCTACGGCCTTCCTAAGCTGAATGCGCCTGTTCTCGGCAGATCGCAGACTGCTACCCAGCTTCGGGCCTGGTAAGTACCAGCATGGGAGACTGGCTGGAATCCCGGCTGCCGTTGACATTTTGCTATGTTTCTGCTCCGATTCCGAAAATTATTTATTGATGCTTAAATCCACAGTATACAAAGTGGGAAGCTGTCAACGGCCATCCTAAGCTGAACGCGCCTGCTCTCGTCAGATCGCAGACTGCTACCCAGCTTAGGGCCCGGTAAGTATCAGCATGGGAGACTGGCTGGGAATCCCAGGTGTTGTTGACAATTTGCTCTGTAGCCGCCTTCCGCTTCGATTCCGAAAAGGATTTATTGATGCTTAAATCCACAGTATACAGGGTGTGAAGCCGTCTACGGCTATCCTAAGCTGAATGTGCCTGTTCTTGTCAGATCGCAGACTGCTGCCCGGCAAGTACGGGCATGGGAGACTGGCTGGCAATCCAAGGAACTATTGACATTTTGCTCTGTTACCGCCTTCCTCTCCGATTCCGAAAAGGATTTATTGATGCTTAAATGCACAGTATAAAAAGCATGAAGCTGTCAATGGCCATCCTAAGCTGAACGCGCCTGCTCTCGTCAGATCGCAGACTGCTACCTAGCTTAGGGCGTGGTAAGTACTGGCATGGGAGACTGGCTGGGAATCCCAGGTGCCGTTGACATTTTGCTCTATTGCTGCCCTCCGCTCCGATTCCGAAAATAATTTATTGATGCTTAAATCCACAGTATACAAGGTGTGAAGCTGTCGACGGCCATCCTAAGCTTAACGCGCCTGCTCTTGTCAGATCGCAGACTGGTACAGATCTTAGGTCCCGGTAAGTACCGGCATGGGACACTGGCTGGGAATCCCGGCTGCCGTTGACATTTTGCTCTGTTGCCGCCTTACGCTCCGATTCCGAAAAGGATTTATTGATGCTTAAATCCACAGTATACAGGGTGTGAAGATGTCTACGGCCATCCTAAGCTGAATGCGCCTGTTCTCGTCAGATCGCAGACTGCTTCCCAGCTTCGGGCCTGGTAAGTACCAGCATGGGAGACTGGCTGGGAATCCCGGGTGCAGTTGACATTTTGCTCTGTTTCTGCTCCGATTCCGAAAATTATTTATTGATGCTTAAATCCACAGTATACAAAGTGTGAAGCTGTCAACGGCCATCCTAAGCTGATCGCGCCTGCTCTCGTCAGATCGCAGACTGCTACCCAGCTTAGGGCCCGTTAAGTACCAGCATGGGAGACTGGCTGGGAATCCCAGGTGGTGTTCACTTTTTGCTCTGTAGCCGCCTTTCGCTTCGATTCCGAAAATGATTTATTGATGCTTAAATCCACAGTATACAGGGTGTGAAGCCGTCTACGGCTATCCTAAGCTGAATGTGCCTGTTCTTGTCAGATCGCAGACTGCTGCGTGGCAAGTACGGGCATGGGAGACTGGCTGGCAATCCAAGGTGCTATTGACATTTTGCTCTGTTGCCGCCTTCCTCTCCGATTCCGAAAAGGATTTATTGATGCTTAAATGCACAGTATAAAAAGCATGAAGCTGTCAATGGCCATCGTAAGCTGAACGCGCCTGCTCTCGTCAGATCGCAGACTGCTACCCAGCTTAGGGCCCGGTAAGTACTGGCAGGGGAGACTGGCTGGGAATCCCAGGTGCCGTTGACATTTTGCTCTATTGCTGCCTTCCGCTCCGATTCCGAAAATAATTTATTGATGCTTAAATCCACAGGATACAAGGTGTGAAGCTGTCGACGGCCATCCTAAGCTTAACGCGCCAGCTCTCGTCAGATCGCAGACTGGTACAGATCTTAGGGCCCGGTAAGTACCGGCATGGGACACTGGCTGGGAATCCCGGGTGCAGTTGACATTTTGCTCTGTTGCCGCCTTCCGTTCCGATTCTGAAAAGGATTTATTGATGCTTAAATGCACAGTATACAGGGTGTGAAGATGTCTACGGCCATCCTAAGCTGAATGCGCCTGTTCTCGTCAGATCGCAGACTGCTTCCCAGCTTCGGGCCTGGTAAGTACCAGCATGGGAGACTGGCTGGGAATCCCGGGTGCAGTTGACATTTTGCTCTGTTTCTGCTCCGATTCCGAAAATTATTTATTGATGCTTAAATCCACAGTATACAAAGTGTGAAGCTGTCAACGGCCATCCTAAGCTGAACGCGCCTGCTCTCGTCAGATCGCAGACTGCTACCCAGCTTAGGGCCCGTTAAGTACCAGCATGGGAGACTGGCAGGGAATCCCAGGTGTCATTGACATTTTGCTCTGTTGCCGCCTTACGCTCCGATTCCGAAAAGGATTTATTGATGCTTAAATCCACAGTATACAGGGTGTGAAGATGTCTACGGCCATCCTAAGCTGAATGCGCCTGTTCTCGTCAGATCGCAGACTGGTACAGATCTTAGGGCCCGGTAAGTACCGGCATGGGACACTGGCTGGGAATCCCGGCTGCCGTTGACATTTTGCTCTGTTGCCGCCTTCCGTTCCGATTCCGAAAAGGATTTATTGATGCTTAAATGCACAGTATAAAGGGCGAGAAGCTGTCAACGGCCATCCTAAGCTGAACGCGCCTGCTCTCGTCAGATCGCAGACTGCTACCCAGCTTAGGGCCCGGTAAGTACCAGCATGGGAGACTGGCTGGGAATCCCGGCTGCCGTTGTCATTTTGCTCTGTTGCCGCCTTCCGTTCCGATTCCGAAAAGGATTTATTGATGCTTAAATGCACAGTATAAAGGGCGAGAAGCTGTCAACGGCCATCCTAAGCTGAACGCGCCTGCTCTCATCAGATCGCAGACTGCTACCCAGCTTAGGGCCTGGTAAGTACCAGCATGGGAGACTGGCTGGGAATCCCGGGTGCAGTTGACATTTTAATCTGTTGCCGCCTTCCGTTCCGATTCTGAAAAGGATTTATTGATGCTTAAATGCACAGTATACAGGGTGTGAAGATGTCTACGGCCATCCTAAGCTAAATGCGCCTGTTCTCGTCAGATCGCAGACTGCTTCCCAGCTTCGGGCCTGGTAAGTACCAGCTTGGGAGACTGGCTGGGAATCCATGGTGCAGTTGACATTTTGCTCTGTTTCTGCTCCGATTCCGAAAATTATTTATTGATGCTTAAATCCACAGTATACAAAGTGTGAAGCTGTCAACGGCCATCCTAAGCTGAACGCGCCTGCTCTCGTCAGATCACAGACTGCTACCCAGCTTAGGGCCCGTTAAGTACCAGCATGGGAGACTGGCTGGGAATCCCAGGTGTCGTTGACATTTTGCTCTGTTGCCGCCTTACGCTCCGATTCCGAAAAGGATTTATTGATGCTTAAATCCACAGTATACAGGGTGTGAAGATGTCTACGGCCATCCTAAGCTGAATGCGCCTGTTCTCGTCAGATCGCAGACTGGTACAGATCTTAGGGCCCGGTAAGTACCGGCATGGGACACTGGCTGGGAATCCCGGCTGCCGTTGACATTTTGCTCTGTTGCCGCCTTCCGTTCCGATTCCGCAAAGGACTTATTGATGCTTAAATGCACAGTATAAAGGGCGAGAAGCTGTCAACGGCCATCCTAAGCTGAACGGGCCTGCTCTCGTCAGATCGCAGACTGCTACCCAGCTTAGGGCCCGGTAAGTACCAGCATGGGAGACTGGCTGGGAATCCCGGCTGCCGTTGACATTTTGCTCTGTTGCCGCCTTCCGTTTCTATTCCGAAAAGGATTTATTGATGCTTAAATGCACAGTATACAAAATGTGAAGCTGTCAACGGCCATCCTAAGCTGAACGCGCCTGCTCTCAGCAGATCGCAGACTGCTACCCAGCTTAGGGCCCGGTAAGTACTGGCATGGGAGACTGGCTGGGAATCCTGGGTGCTTTTGACATTTTGCTCTATTGCTGCCTTCCGCTCCGATTCCGAAAATAATTTATTGATGCTTAAATCCACAGTATACAAGGTGTGAAGCTGTCGACGGCCATCCTAAGCTTAACTCGCCTGCTCTCGTCAGATTGCAGACTGGTACAGATTTTAGGGCCCGGTAAGTACCGGCATGAGACACTGGCTGGGAATCCCGGCTGCCGTTGACATTTTGCTCTGTTGCCGCCTTCCGTTCCGATTCCGAAAAGGATTTATTGATGCTTAAATGCACAGTATAAAGGGCGAGAAGCTGTCAACGACCATCCTAAGCTGAACGCGCCTGCTCTCGTCAGATCGCAGACTGCTACCCAGCTTAGGGCCCGGTAAGTACTGGCATGGGAGACTGACTGGGAATCCCAGGTGCCGTTGACATTTTGCTCTATTGCTGCCCTCCGCTTCGATTCCGAAAAGAATTTATTGATGCTTAAATCCACAGTATACAAGGTGTGAAGCTGTCGACGGCCATCCTAAGCTTAACGCGCCTGCTCTCGTCAGATCGCAGACTGGTACAGATCTTAGGGCCCGGTAAGTACCGGCATGGGACACTGGCTGGGAATCCCGGCTGCCGTTGACATTTTGCTCTGTTGCCGCCTTACGCTCCGATTCCGAAAAGGATTTATTGATGCTTAAATCCACAGTATACAGGGTGTGAAGATGTCTACGGCCATCCTAAGCTGAATGCGCCTGTTCTCGTCAGATCGCAGACTGGTACAGATCTTAGGGCCCGGTAAGTACCGGCATGGGACACTGGCTGGGAATCCCGGCTGCCGTTGACATTTTGCTCTGTTGCCGCCTTCCGTTCCGTTCCAATTCCGAAAAGGATTTATTGATGCTTAAATGCACAGTATAAAGGGCGAGAAGCTGTCAACAGCCATCCTTAGCTGTATGCGCCTCCTCTCGTCCGATCGCAGACTGCTACCCAGCTTAGGGCCCGGTAAGTACCAGCATGGGAGACTGGCTGGGAATCCCGGCTGCCGTTGACATTTTGCTCTGTTGCCGCCTTCCGTTCCGATTCCGAAAAGGATTTATTGATGCTTAAATGCATAGTATACAAAATGTGAAGCTGTCAACGGCCATCCTAAGCTGAACGTGCCTGCTCTCAGCAGATCGCAGACTGCTACCCAGCTTAGGGCCTGGTAAGAACCAGCATGGGAGACTGGCTGGGAATCCCGGGTGCAGTTGACATTTTAATCTGTTGCCGCCTTCCGCTCCGATTCGGAAAAGTATTTATTGATGCTAAAATGCACAGTATAAAGGGCATGAAGCTGTTAACGGCCATCCTAAGCTGAACGCGCCTGCTCTCGTCAGATCGCAGACTGCTACCCAGGTTAGGGCCCGGTAAGTACCAGCATGGGAGACTGGCTGGGAATCTCAGGTGTTGTTCACATTTTGCTCTGTAGCTCTGTAGACATTTTGCTCCGATTCCGAAAAGGATTTATTGATGCTTAAATCCACAATATACAGGGTGTGAAACCGTCTACGGCTATCCTAAGCTGAATGCGCCTGTTCTTGTCAGATCGCAGACTGCTGCCCGGCAAATACGGGCATGGGAGACTGGCTGGCAATCCAAGGTGCTATTGACATTTTGATCTGTTGCAGCCTTCCTCTCCGATTAAAAAAAAGTATTTATTGATGCTTAAATCCACAGTATACAAGGCATGAAGATGTCAACGGCCATCCTAAGCTGAACGTGCCTGCTCTCGTCAGATCGCAGACTGCTACCCAGCTTAGGGCCCGGTAAGTACTGGCATGGGAGACTGGCTGGGAATCCCGGCTGCCGTTGACATTTTGCTCTGTTGCCGCCTTCCGTTCCGATTCCGAAAAGGATTTATTGATGCCTAAATGCACAGTATAAAGGGCGAGAAGCTGTCAACGGCCATCCTAAGCTGAACGCGCCTGCTCTCATCAGATCGCAGACTGGTACAGATCTAAGGGCCCGGTAAGTACCGGCATGGGACACTGGCTGGGAATCCCGGTTGCCGTTGACATTTTGCCCTGTTGCCGCCTTCCGTTCCGATTCCGAAAAGGATTTATTGATGATTAAATGCACAGTATACAAAGTGTGAAGCTGTCAACGGCCATCCTAAGCTGAACGCGCCTGCTCTCGTCAGATCGCAGACTGCTTCCCAGCTTAGGGCCTGGTAGGTACCAGCATTGGAAACTGGCTGGGAATCCCGGGTGCAGTTGACACTTTAATCTGTTGCCGCCTTCCGCTCCGATTCGGAAAAGGATTTATTGATGCTTAAATGCACAGTATAAAGGGCGTGAAGCTGTCAACGGCCATCCTAAGCTGAACGCGCCTGCCCTCGTCAGATCGCAGACTGCTACCCAGCTTAGGGCCCGTTAAGTACCAGCATGGGAGACTGGCTGGGAATCCCGGGTGCAGTTGACATTTTGCTCTGTTTCTGCTCCGATTCCGAAAATTATTTATTGATGCTTAAATCCACAGTATACAAAGTGTGAAGCTGTCAACGGCCTTCCTAAGCTAAACGCGCCTGCTCTCGTCAGATCGCAGACTGCTACCCAGCTTAGGGCCCGGTAAGTACCAGCATGGGAGACTGGCTGGGAATCCCAGGTGTTGTTGACATTTTGCTCTGTAGCCGCCTTCCGCTCCGATTTGGAAAAGGATTTATTGATGCTTAAATCCACAGTATACAGGGTGTGAAGCCGTCTACGGCTATTCTAAGCTGAATGTGCCTGTTCTTGTCAGATCGCAGACTTTTACCCAGCTTAGGGCCCGGTAAGTACCAGCATGGGAGACTGGCTGGGAATCTCAGGTGTTGTTGACATTTTGCTCTGTAGCTCTGTAGACATTTTGCTCCGATTCCGAAACGGATTTATTGATGCTTAAATCCACAATATACAGGGTGTGAAGCCGTCTACGGCTATCCTAAGCTGAATGTGCCTGTTCTTGTCAGATCGCAGACTGCTGCCCGGCAAGTACGGGCATGGTAGACTGGCTGGCAATCCAAGGTGCTATTGACATTTTGCTCTGTTGCCGCCTTCCTCTCCGATTCCGAAAAGGATTTATTGATGCTTAAATGCACAGTATAAAAAGCAAGAAGCTTTCAATGGCCATCCTAAGCTGAACGCGCCTGCTCTCGTCAGATCGCAGACTGCTTCCCAGCTTCGGGCCTGGTAAGTACCAGCATGGGAGACTGGCTGGGAATCCCGGGTGCAGTTGACATTTTGCTCTGTTTCTGCTCCGATTCCGAAAATTATTTATTGATGCTTAAATCCACAGTACACAAAGTGTGAAGCTGTCAACGGCCATCCTAAGCTGAACGCGCCTGCTCTCGTCAGATCGCAGACTTCTACCCAGCTTAGGGCCTGGTAAGTACCAGCATGGGAGACTGGCTGGGAATCCCGGGTGCAGTTGACATTTTAATCTGTAGCCGCCTTCCGCTCCGATTCGGAAAAGGATTTATTGATGCTTAAATCCACAATATACAGGGTGTGAAGCCGTCTACGGCTATCCTAAGCTGAATGTGCCTGTTCTTGTCAGATCGCAGACTGCTGCCAGGCAAGTACGGGCATGGGAGACTGGCTGGCAATCCAAGGTGCTATTGACATTTTGCTCTGTTGCCGCCTTCCTCTCCGATTCCGAAAAGGATTTATTGATGCTTAAATGCACAGTATAAAAAGCTTGAAGCTGTCAATGGCCATCCTAAGCTGAACGCGCCTGCTCTCGTCAGATCGCAGACTGCTAACCAGCTTAGGGCCCGGTAAGTACCAGCATGGGAGACTGGCTGGGAATCCCGGGTGCCGTTGACTTTTTGCTCTATTGCTGCTTTCCGCTCCGATTCCGAAAAGAATTTATTGATGCTTAAATCCACAGTATACAAGGTGTGAAGCTGTCGACAGCCATCCTAAGCTTAACGCGCCTGCTCTTGTCAGATCGCAGACTGGTACAGATCTTAGGGCCCGGTAAGTACCGGCATGGGACACTGGCTCGGAATCCCGGCTGCCGTTGACATTTTGCTCTGTTGCCGCCTTCCTTTTCCGATTCCGAAAAGGATTTATTGATGCTTAAATGCACAGTATAAAGGGCAAGAAGCTGTCAACGGCCATCCTAAGCTGAACGTGCCTGCTCTCGTCAGATCGCAGACTGCTACCCAGCTTAGGGCTCGGAAAGTACCAGCATGGGAGACTGGCTGGGAATCCCAGGTGTCGTTGACATTTTGCTCTGTTGCCGCCTTACGCTCCGATTCCGAAAAGGATTTATTGATGCTTAAATCCACAGTATACAGGGTGTGAAGATGTCTACGGCCATCCTAAGCTGAATGCGCCTGTTCTCGTGAGATCGCAGACTGCTACCCAGCTTCGGGCCTGGTAAGTACCAGCATGGGAGACTGGCTGGGAATCCCGGGTGGAGTTGACATTTTGCTCTGTTTCTGCTACGAGTCCGAAAATTATTTATTGATGCTTAAATCCACAGTATATAAAGTGTGAAGCTGTCAATGGCCATCCTAAGCTGAACGCGCCTGCTCTCGTCAGATCGCAGACTTCTACCCAGCTTAGGGCCTGGTAAGTACCAGCATGGGAGACTGGCTGGGAATCCCGGGTGCAGTTGACATTTTGCTCTGTTGCCGCCTTCCGTTCCGATTCCGAAAAGGATTTATTGATGCTTAAATGCACAGTATAAAAAGCATGAAGCTGTCAATGGCCATCCTAAGCTGAACGCGCCTGCTCTCGTCAGATTGCAGACTGCTACCCAGCTTAGGGCCCGGTAAGTACTGGCATGGGAGACTGGCTGGGAATACCGGTTGCCATTGACATTTTGCTCTATTGCTGCCTTCAGCTCCGATTCCGAAAAGAATTTATTGATGCTTAAATCCACAGTATACAAGGTGTGAAGCTGTCAACGGCCATCCTAAGCTTAACGCGCCTGCTCTCGTCAGATCGCAGACTGGTACAGATCTTAGGGCCCGGTAAGTACCGGCATGGGACACTGGCTGGGAATCCCGGCTGCCGTTGACATTTTGCTCTGTTGCCGCCTTCCGTTCCGATTCCGAAAAGGATTTATTGATGCTTAAATGCACAGTATACAAAGTGTGAACGTGTCAACGGCCATCCTAAGCTGAATGCGCCTGCTCTCGTCAGATCGCAGACTGATACCCAGCTTAGGGCCTGGTAAGTACCAGCATGGGAGACTGGCTGGGAATCCCGGGTGCAGTTGACATTTTAATCTGTTGCCGCCTTCCGCTCCGATTCGGAAAAGGATTTATTGATGCTTAAATGCACAGTATAAAGGGCGTGAAGCTGTCAACGGCCATCCTAAGCTGAACGCGCCTGCTCTCGCCAGATCGCAGACTGCTACCCAGCTTAGGGCCCGGTAGGTACCAGCATGGGATACTGGCTGGGAATCCCAGGTGTTGTTGACATTTTGCTCTGTAGCCGCCTTCCGCTCCGATTCCGAAAAGGATTTATTGATGCTTAAATCCACAGTATACAGGGTGTGAAGCCGTCTACGGCTATCCTAAGCTGAATGTGCCTGTTCTTGTCAGATCGCAGACTGCTGCCCGGCAAGTACGGGCATGGGAGACTGGCTGGCAATCCAAGGTGCTATTGACATTTTGCTCTGTTGCCGCCTTCCTCTCCGATTCCGAAAAGGATTTATTGATGCTTAAATGCACAGTATAAAAAGCATGAAGCTGTCAATGGCTGTCCTAAGCTGAACGTGCCTGCTCTCGTCAGATCGCAGACTGCTACCCAGCTTAGGGCCCGGTAAGTACTGGCATGGGAGACTGGCTGGGAATCCCGGGTGCGGTTGACATTTTGCTCTATTGCTGCCTTCCGCTCCGATTCCGAAAATAATTTATTGATGCTTAAATCCACAGTATACAAGGTGTGAAGCTGTCGACGGCCATCCGAAGCTTAACGCGCCTGCTCTTGTCAGATCGCAGACTGGTACAGATCTTTGGGCCCGGTAAGTACCGGCATGGGACACTGGCTGGGAATCCTGGCTGCCGTTGACATTTTGCTCTGTTGCCGCCTTCCGTTTCCGATTCCGAAAAGGATTTATTGATGCTTAAATGCACAGTATAAAGGGCGAGAAACTGTCAACGGGCATCCTAAGCTGAACGTGCCTGCTCTCGTCAGATCGCAGACTGCTACCCAGCTTAGGGCCCGGTAAGTACCAGCATGGGAGACTGGCTGGGAATCCCAGGTGTCGTTGACGTTTTGCTCTGTTGCCGCCTTACGCTCCGATTCCCAAAAGGATTTATTGATGCTTAAATCCACAGTATACAGGGTGTGAAGATGTCTACGGCCATCCTAAGCTGAATGCGCCTGCTCTCGTCAGATCGCAGACTGCTACCCAGCTTCGGGCCTGATAAGTACCAGCATGGGAGACTGGCTGGGAATCCCGGGTGCAGTTGACATTTTGCTCTGTTTCTGCTCCGATTCCGAAAATTATTTATTGATGCTTAAATCCACAGTATACACAGTGTGAAGCTGTCAACGGCCATCCTAAGCTTAACGCGCCTGCTCTCGTCAGATCGCAGACTGGTACAGATCTTAGGGCCCGGTAAGTACCGGCATGGGACACTGGCTGGGAATCCCGGCTGCCGTTGACATTTTGCTCTGTTGCCGCCTTCCGTTTCCGATTCCGAAAAGGATTTATTGATGCTTAAATGCACAGTATAAAGGGCGAGAAGCTGTCAACGGCCATCCTAAGCTGAACGTGCCTCCACTCGTCAGATCGCAGACTGCTATCCAGCTTAGGGCCTGGTAAGTACCAGCAGGGGAGACTGGCTGGGAATCCCGGGTGTCGTTGACATTTTGCTCTGTTGCCGCCTTCCGTTCCGATTCCGAAAAGGATTTATTGATGCTTAAATGCACAGTATAAAAATCATGAAGTTGTCAATGGCCATCCTAAGCTGAACGCGCCTGCTCTCGTCAGATCGCAGACTGCTACCCAGCTTAGGGCCTGGTAAGTACTGGCATGGGACACTGGCTGGGAATCTCGGCTGCCGTTGACATTTTGCTCTGTTGCCGCCTTCCGTTCAGATTCCGAAAAGGATTTATTGATGCCTAAATGCACAGTATAAAGGGTGAGAAGCTGTCAACGGCCATCCTAAGCTGAACGCGCCTGCTCTCGTCAGATTGCAGACTGCTACCCAGCTTAGGGCCCAGTAAGTACCGGCATGGGAGACTGGCTGGGAATCCCGGGTGCAGTTGACATTTTGCTCTGTTGCCGCCTTCCGCTCCGATTCCGAAAAAGGATTTATTGATGCTTAAATGCGCAGTATAAAAATCACGAAGCTGTCAATGGCCATCCTAAGCTGAACACGCCTGCTCTTGTCACATCGCAGACTGCTAAGCAGCTTAGGGCCCGGTAAGTACTGGCATGAGAGACTGGCTGGGAATCCCGGTTGACATTTTGCTCTTATGCCGCCTTCAGTTCCGATTCCGAAAAGGATTTATTGATGCTTAAATGCACAGTATACAAAGTGTGAAGCTGTCAACGGCCATCCTAAGCTGAACGCGCCTGCTCTCGTCAGATCGCAGACTGCTACCCAGCTTAGGGCCTGGTAAGTACTAGCATGGGAGACTGGCTTGGAATCCCGGGTGCAGTTGACATTTTAATCTGTTGCTGCCTTCCGCTCCGATTCGGAAAAGGATTTATTGATGGTTAAATGCACAGTATAAAGGGCGTGAAGCTGTCAACGGCCATCCTAAGCTGAACGCGCCTGCTCTCGTCAGATCGCAGACTGCTACCCAGCTTAGGGCCCGGTAAGTACCAGCATGGGAGACTGGCTGGGAATCCCAGGTGTTGTTGACATTTTGCTCTGTAGCCGCCTTCCGCTCCGATTCCGAAAAGGATTTATTGATGCTTAAATCCACAGTATACAGGGTGTGAAGCCGTCTACGGCTATCCTAAGCTGAATGTGCCTGTTCTTGTCAGATCGCAGACTGCTGCCCGGCAAGTACGGGCATGGGAGACTGGCTGGCAATCCAAGGTGCTATTGACATTTTGCTCTGTTACCGCCTTCCTCTCCGATTCCGAAAAGGATTTATTGATGCTTAAATGCACAGTATAAAAAGCATGAAGCTGTCAATGGCAATCCTAAGCTGAACGCGCCTGCTCTCGTCAGATTGCAGACTGCTACCCAGCTTAGGGCCCGGTAAGTTCTGGCATGGGAGACTGGCTGGGAATACCGGTTGCCATTGCCATTTTGCTCTATTGCTGCCTTCCGCTCCGATTCCGAAAAGAATTTATTGATGCTTAAATCCACAGTATACAAGGTGTGAAGCTGTCAACGGCCATCCTAAGCTTAACGCGCCTGCTCTCGTCAGATCGCAGACTGGTACAGATCTTAGGGCCCGGTAAGTACCGGCATGGGACACTGGCTGGGAATCCCGGCTGCCGTTGACATTTTGCTCTGTTGCCGCCTTCCGTTCCGATTCCGAAAAGGATTTATTGATGCTTAAATGCACAGTATACAAAGTGTGAACGTGTCAACGGCCATCCTAAGCTGAATGCGCCTGCTCTCGTCAGATCGCAGACTCATACCCAGCTTAGGGCCTGGTAAGTACCAGCATGGGAGACTGGCTGGGAATCCCGGGTGCAGTTGACATTTTAATCTGTTGCCGCCTTCCGCTCCGATTCGGAAAAGGATTTATTGATGCTTAAATGCACAGTATAAAGGGCAAGAAGCTGTCAACGGCCATCCTAAGCTGAACGTGCCTGCTCTCGTCAGATCGCAGACTGCTACCCAGCTTAGGGCTCGGAAAGTACCAGCATGGGAGACTGGCTGGGAATCCCAGGTGTCGTTGACATTTTGCTCTGTTGCCGCCTTACGCTCCGATTCCGAAAAGGATTTATTGATGCTTAAATCCACAGTATACAGGGTGTGAAGATGTCTACGGCCATCCTAAGCTGAATGCGCCTGTTCTCGTCAGATCGCAGACTGCTACCCAGCTTCGGGCCTGGTAAGTACCAGCATGGGAGACTGGCTGGGAATCCCGGGTGGAGTTGACATTTTGCTCTGTTTCTGCTACGAGTCCGAAAATTATTTATTGATGCTTAAATCCACAGTATACAAAGTGTGAAGCTGTCAATGGCCATCCTAAGCTGAACGCGCCTGCTCTCGTCAGATCGCAGACTTCTACCCAGCTTAGGGCCTGGTATGTACCAGCATGGCTGGGAATCCCGGGTGCAGTTGACATTTTAATCTTTTGCCGCCTTCCGCTCCGATTCGGAAAAGGATTTATTGATGCTTAAATCCACAATACACAGGGTGTGAAGCTGTCAACGGCCATCCTAAGCCTGAACGTGCCTGCTCTCCTCAGATCACAGACTGCTGCCCGGCAGTTACCGGCATGGGAGACTGGCTGGCAATACAAGGTGCCATTGACATTTTGCTCTGTTGCCACCTTCCTCTCCGATTAATAAAAATATTTATTGATGCTTAAATCCACAATATACAAGGCGTGAAGATGTCAACGGCCATCCTAAGCTGAACGCGCCTGCTCTCGTCAGATCGCAGACCGCTACCCAGCTTAGGACCCAGTAAGTACCGGCATGGGAGACTGGCTGGGAATCCGGGTGCAGTTGACATTTTGCTCTGTTGCCGCCTTCCGTTCCGATTCCGAAAAGGATTTATTGATGCTTAAATGCACAGTATAAAAAGCATGAAGCTGTCAATGGCCATCCTAAGCTGAACGCGCCTGCTCTCGTCAGATTGCAGACTGCTACCCAGCTTAGGGCCCGGTAAGTACTGGCATGGGAGACTGGCTGGGAATACCGGTTGCCATTGACATTTTGCTCTATTGCTGCCTTCCGCTCCGATTCCGAAAAGAATTTATTGATGCTTAAATCCACAGTATACAAGGTGTGAAGCTGTCAACGGCCATCCTAAGCCTAACGCGCCTGCTCTCGTCAGATCGCAGACTGGTACAGATCTTAGGGCCCGGTAAGTACCGGCATGGGACACTGGCTGGGAATCCCGGCTGCGGTTGACATTTTGCTCTGTTGCCGCCTTCCGTTCCGATTCCGAAAAGGATTTATTGATGCTTAAATGCACAGTATACAAAGTGTGAACCTGTCAACGGCCATCCTAAGCTGAATGCGCCTGCTCTCGTCAGATTGCAGACTGATACCCAGCTTAGGGCCTGGTAAGTACCAGCATGGGAGACTGGCTGGGAATCCCGGGTGCAGTTGACATTTTAATCTGTTGCCGCCTTCCGCTCCGATTCGGAAAAGGATTTATTGATGCTTAAATGCACAGTATAAAGTGCGTGACGCTGTCAACGGCCATCCTAAGCTGAACGCGCCTGCTCTCGTCAGATCGCAGACTGCTACCCAGCTTAGGGCCCGGTAGGTACCAGCATAGGAGACTGGCTGGGAATCCCAGGTGTTGTTGACATTTTGCTCTGTAGCCGCCTTCCGCTCCGATTCCGAAAAGGATTTATTGATGCTTAAATCCACAGTATACAGGATGTGAAGCCGTCTACGGCTATCCTAAGCTGAATATGCCTGTTCTTGTCAGATCGCAGACTGCTGCCCGGCAAGTACGGGCATGGGAGACTGGCTGGCAATCCAAGGTGCTATTGACATTTTGCTCTGTTGCCGCCTTCCTCTCCGATTCCGAAAAGGATTTATTGATGCTTAAATGCACAGTATAAAAAGCATGAAGCTGTCAATGGCTGTTCTAAGCTGAACGTGCCTGCTCTCGTCAGATCGCAGACTGCTACCCAGCTTAGGGCCTGGTAAGTACTGGCATGGGAGACTGGCTGGGAATCCCGGGTGCGGTTGACATTTTGCTCTATTGCTGCCTTCCGCTCCGATTCCGAAAATAATTTATTGATGCTTAAATCCACAGTATACAAGGTGTGAAGCTGTCGACGGCCATCCTAAGCTTAACGCGCCTGCTCTTGTCAGATCGCAGACTGGTACAGATCTTAGGGCCCGGTAAGTACCGACATGGGACACTGGCTGGGAATCCCGGCTGCCGATGACATTTTGCTCTGTTGCCGCCTTCCGTTTCCGATTCCGAAAAGGATTTATTGATGCTTAAATGCACAGTATAAAGGGCGAGAAGCTGTCAACGGCCATCCTAAGCTGAACGTGCCTGCACTCATCAGATCGCAGACTGCTATCCAGCTTAGGGCCTGGTAAGTAACAGCAGGGGAGACTGGCTGGGAATCCCGGGTGTCGTTGACATTTTGCTCTGTTGCCGCCTTCCGTTCCGATTCCGAAAAGGATTTATTGATGCTTAAATGCACAGTATAAAAATCATGAAGCTGTCAATGACCATCCTAAGCTGAACGCGCCTGCTCTCGTCAGATCGCAGACTGCTACCCAGCTTCGGGCCTAGTAAGTACTGGCATGGGACACTGGCTGGGAATCTCGGCTGCCGTTGACATTTTGCTCTGTTGCCGCCTTCCGTTCAGATTCCGAAAAGGATTTATTGATGCCTAAATGCACAGTATAAAGGGTGAGAAGCTGTCAACGGCCATCCTAAGCTGAACGCGCCTGCTCTCGTCAGATTGCAGACTGCTACCCAGCTTAGGGCCCAGTAAGTACCGGCATGGGAGACTGGCTGGGAATCCCGGGTGCAGTTGACATTTTGCTCTGTTGCCGCCTACCGCTCCGATTCCGAAAAAGGATTTATTGATGCTTAAATGCGCAGTATAAAAATCACGAAGCTGTCAATGGCCATCCTAAGCTGAACACGCCTGCTCTTGTCACATCGCAGACTGCTAAGCAGCTTAGGGCCCGGTAAGTACTGGCATGAGAGACTGGCTGGGAATCCCGGTTGACATTTTGCTCTTATGCCGCCTTCAGTTCCGATTCCGAAAAGGATTTATTGATGCTTAAATGCACAGTATACAAAGTGTGAAGCTGTCAACGGCCATCCTAAGCTGAACGCGCCTGCTCTCGTCAGATCGCAGACTGCTACCCAGCTTAGGGCCTGGTAAGTACTAGCATGGGAAACTGGCTTGGAATCCCGGGTGCAGTTGACATTTTAATCTGTTGCTGCCTTCCGCTCCGATTCGGAAAAGGATTTATTGATGGTTAAATGCACAGTATAAAGGGCGTGAAGCTGTCAACGGCCATCCTAAGCTGAACGCGCCTGCTCTCGTCAGATCGCAGACTGCTACCCAGCTTAGGGCCCGGTAAGTACCAGCATGGGAGACTGGCTGGGAATCCCAGGTGTTGTTGACATTTTGCTCTGTAGCCGCCTTCCGCTCCGATTCCGAAAAGGATTTATTGATGCTTAAATCCACAGTATACAGGGTGTGAAGCCGTCTACGGCTATCCTAAGCTGAATGTGCCTGTTCTTGTCAGATCGCAGACTGCTGCCCGGCAAGTACAGGCATGGGAGACTGGCTGGCAATCCAAGGTGCTATTGACATTTTGCTCTGTTACCGCCTTCCCCTCCGATTCCGAAAAGGATTTATTGATGCTTAAATGCACAGTATAAAAAGCATGAAGCTGTCAATGGCCATCCTAAGCTGAACGCGCCTGCTCTCGTCAGATTGCAGACTGCTACCCAGCTTAGGGCCCGGTAAGTACTGGCATGGGAGACTGGCTGGGAATACCGGTTGCCATTGACATTTTGCTCTATTGCTGCCTTCCGCTCCGATTCCGAAAAGAATTTATTGATGCTTAAATCCACAGTATACAAGGTGTGAAGCTGTCAACGGCCATCCTAAGCTTAACGCGCCTGCTCTCGTCAGATCGCAGACTGGTACAGATCTTAGGGCCCGGTAAGTACCGGCATGGGACACTGGCTGGGAATCCCGGCTGCCGTTGACATTTTGCTCTGTTGCCGCCTTCCGTTCCGTTCCGATTCCGAAAAGGATTTATTGATGCTTAAATGCACAGTATACAAAGTGTGAACGTGTCAACGGCCATCCTAAGCTGAATGCGCCTGCTCTCGTCAGATCGCAGACTGATACCCAGCTTAGGGCCTGGTAAGTACCAGCATGGGAGACTGGCTGGGAATCCCGGGTGCAGTTGACATTTTAATCTGTTGCCGCCTTCCGCTCTGATTCGGAAAAGGATTTATTGATGCTTAAATGCACAGTATAAAGGGCGTGAAGCTGTCAACGGCCATCCTAAGCTGAACGCGCCTGCTCTCGTCAGATCGCAGACTGCTACCCAGCTTAGGGCCTGGTAGGTACCAGCATGGGAGACTGGCTGGGAATCCCAGGTGTTGTTGACATTTTGCTCTGTAGCCGCCTTCCGCTCCGATTCCGAAAAGGATTTATTGATGCTTAAATCCACAGTATACAGGGTGTGAAGCCGTCTACGGCTATCCTAAGCTGAATGTGCCTGTTCTTGTCAGATCGCAGACTGCTGCCCGGCAAGTACGGGCATGGGAGACTGGCTGGCAATCCAAGGTGCTATTGACATTTTGCTCTGTTGCCGCCTTCCTCTCCGATTCCGAAAAGGATTTATTGATGCTTAAATGCACAGTATAAAAAGCATGAAGCTGTCAATAGCTGTCCTAAGCTGAACGTGCCTGCTCTCGTCAGATCGCAGACTGCTACCCAGCTTAGGGCCCGGTAAGTACTGGCATGGGAGACTGGCTGGGAATCCCGGGTGCGGTTGACATTTTGCTCTATTGCTGCCTTCCGCTCCGATTCCGAAAATAATTTATTGATGCTTAAATCCACAGTATACAAGGTGTGAAGCCGTCTACGGCTATCCTAAGCTGAATGTGCCTGTTCTTGTCAGATCGCAGACTGCTGCCCGGCAAGTACGGGCATGGGAGACTGGCTGGCAATCCAAGGTGCTATTGACATTTTGCTCTGTTGCTGCCTTACTCTCCGATTCCAAAAAAGGATTTATTGATGCTTAAATGCACAGTATAAAAAGCATGAAGCTGTCAATGGCTGTCCTAAGCTGAACGCGCCTGCTCTCGTCAGATCGCAGACTGCTACCCAGCTTAGGGCCTGGTAAGTACTGGCATGGGAGACTGGCTGGGAATCCCGGGTGCCGTTGACATTTTGCTCTATTGCTGCCTTCCGCTCCGATTCCGAAAATAATTTATTGATGCTTAAATCCACAGTATACAAGGTGTGAAGCTGTCGACGGCCATCCTAAGCTTAACGCGCCTGCTCTTGTCAGATCGCAGACTGGTACAGATCTTTGGGCCCGGTAAGTACCGGCATGGGACACTGGCTGGGAATCCCGGCTGCCGTTGACATTTTGCTCTGTTGCCGCCTTCCGTTTCCGATTCCGAAAAGGATTTATTGATGCTTAAATGCACAGTATAAAGGGCGAGAAACTGTCAACGGGCATCCTAAGCTGAACGTGCCTGCTCTCGTCAGATCGCAGACTGCTACCCAGCTTAGGGCCCGGTAAGTACCAGCATGGGAGACTGGCTGGGAATCCCAGGTGTTGTTGACCTTTTGCTCTGTTGCCGCCTTACGCTCCGATTCCGAAAAGGATTTATTGATGCTTAAATCCACAGTATACAGGGTGTGAAGATGTCTACGGCCATCCTAAGCTGAATGCGCCTGCTCTCGTCAGATCGCAGACTGCTACCCAGCTTCGGGCCTGATAAGTACCAGCATGGGAGACTGGCTGGGAATCCCGGGTGCAGTTGACATTTTGCTCTGTTTCTGCTCCGCTTCCGAAAATTATTTATTGATGCTTAAATCCACAGTATACAAAGTGTGAAGCTGTCAACGGCCATCCTAAGCTTAACGCGCCTGCTCTCGTCAGATCGCAGACTGGTACAGATCTTAGGGCCCGGTAAGTACCGGCATGGGACACTGGCTGGGAATCCCGGCTGCCGTTGACATTTTGCTCTGTTGCCGCCTTCCGTTCCGGTTCCGATTCCGAAAAGGATTTATTGATGCTTAAATGCACAGTATACAAAGTGTGAACCTGTCAACGGCCATCCTAAGCTGAATGCGCCTGTTCTCGTCAGATCGCAGACTGGTACAGATCTTAGGGCACGGTAAGTACCAGCATGGGAGACTGGCTGGGAATCCCAGGTGTCGTTGACCTTTTGCTCTGTTGCCGCCTTCCGCTCCGATTCCGAAAATAATTTATTGATGCTTAAATCCACAGTATACAAGGTGTGAAGCTGTCGACGGCCATCCTAAGCTTAACGCGCCTGCTCTTGTCAGATCGCAGACTGGTACAGATCTTAGGGCCCGGTAAGTACCGGCATGGGACACTGGCTGGGAATCCCGGCTGCCGATGACATTTTGCTCTGTTGCCGCCTTCCGTTTCCGATTCCGAAAAGGATTTATTGATGCCTAAATGCACAGTATAAAGGGCGAGAAGCTGTCAACGGCCATCCTAAGCTGAACGCGCCTGCTCTCGTCAGATTGCAGACTGCTACCCAGCTTAGGGCTCAGTAAGTACCGGCATGGCAGACTGGCTGGGAATCCCGGGTGCAGTTGACATTTTGCTCTGTTGCCGCCTTCCGCTCCGATTCCGAAAAAGGATTTATTGATGCTTAAATGCGCAGTATAAAAATCATGAAGCTGTCAATGGCCATCCTAAGCTGGACGCGCCTGCTCTCGTCACATCGCAGACTGCTACCCAGCTTAGGGCACGGTAAGTACTGGCATGGGAGACTGGCTGGGAATCCCGGTTGCCGTTGACATTTTGCTCTTATGCCGCCTTCAGTTCCGATTCCGAAAAGGATTTATTGATGCTTAAATGCACAGTATACAAAGTGTGAAGCTGTCAACGGCCATCCTAAGCTGAACGCGCCTGCTCTCGTCAGATCGCAGACTGCTACCCAGCTTAGGGCCTGGTAAGTACCAGCATGGGAGACTGGCTGGAAATCCCGGGTGCAGTTGACATTTTAATCTGTTGCTGCCTTCCGCTCCGATTCGGAAAAGGATTTATTGATGCTTAAATGCACAGTATAAAGGGCGTGAAGCTGTCAACGGCCATCCTAACCTGAACGCGCCTGCTCTCGTCAGATTGCAGACTGCTACCCAGCTTAGGGCCCGGTAAGTACCAGCATGGGAGACTGGCTGGGAATCCCAGGTGTTGTTGACATTTTGCTCTGTAGCCGCCTTCCTCTCCGATTCCGAAAAGGATTTATTGATGCTTAAATGCACAGTATAAAAAGCATGAAGCTGTCAATGGCCATCCTAAGCTGAACGCGCCTGCTCTCGTCAGATCGCAGACTGCTACCCAGCTTAGGGCCCGGTAAGTACCAGCATGGGAGACTGGCTGGGAATCCCGGGTGCCGTTGACATTTTGCTCTATTGCTGCTTTCCGCTCCGATTCCGAAAAGAATTTATTGATGCTTAAATCCACAGTATACAAGGTGTGAAGCTGTCGACGGCCATCCTAAGCTTAACGCGCCTGCTTTTGTCAGAACGCAGACTGGTACAGATCTTAGGGCCCGGTAGGTACCGGCATGGGACACTGGCTGGGAATCCCGGCTGCCGTTGACATTTTGCACTGTTGCCGCCTTCCGTTTCCAATTCCGAAAAGGAATTATTGATGCTTAAATGCACAGTATAAAGGGCAAGAAGCTGTCAACGGCCATCCTAAGCTGAACGTGCCTGCTCTCGTCAGATCGCAGACTGCTACCCAGCTTAGGGCTCGGAAAGTACCAGCATGGGAGACTGGCTGGGAATCCCAGGTGTCGTTGACATTTTGCTCTGTTGCCGCCTTACGCTCCGATTCCGAAAAGGATTTATTGATGCTTAAATCCACAGTATACAGGGTGTGAAGATGTCTACGGCCATCCTAAGCTGAATGCGCCTGTTCTCGTCAGATCGCAGACTGCTTCCCAGCTTCGGGCCTGGTAAGTACCAGCATGGGAGACTGGCTGGGAATCCCGGGTGCAGTTGACATTTTGCTCTGCTTCTGCTCCGATTCCGAAAATTATTTATTGATGCTTAAATCCACAGTATACAAAGTGTGAAGCTGTCAACGGCCATCCTAAGCTGAACGCGCCTGCTCTCGTCAGATCGCAGACTGCTACCCAGCTTAGGGCCCGTTAAGTACCAGCATGGGAGACTGGCTGGGAATCCCAGGTGGTGTTGCTCTGTTGCCGCCTTCCTCTCCGATTAATAAAAATATTTATTGATGCTTAAATCCACAATATACAAGGCGTGAAGATGTCAACGGCCATCCTAAGCTGAACGCGCCTGCTCTCGTCAGATCGCAGACCGCTACCCAGCTTAGGACCCAGTAAGTACCGGCATGGGAGACTGGCTGGGAATCCGGGTGCAGTTGACATTTTGCTCTGTTGCCGCCTTCCGTTCCGATTCCGAAAAGGATTTATTGATGCTTAAATGCACAGTATAAAAAGCATGAAGCTGTCAATGGCCATCCTAAGCTGAACGCGCCTGCTCTCGTCAGATTGCAGACTGCTACCCAGCTTAGGGCCCGGTAAGTACTGGCATGGGAGACTGGCTGGGAATACCGGTTGCCATTGACATTTTGCTCTATTGCTGCCTTCCGCTCCGATTCCGATAAGAATTTATTGATGCTTAAATCCACAGTATACAAGGTGTGAAGCTGTCAATGGCCATCCTAAGCTTAACGCGCCTGCTCTCGTCAGATCGCAGACTGGTACAGATCTTAGGGCCCGGTAAGTACCGGCATGGGACACTGGCTGGGAATCCCGGCTGCCGTTGACATTTTGCTCTGTTGCCGCCTTCCGTTCCGATTCCGAAAAGGATTTATTGATGCTTAAATGCACAGTATACAAAGTGTGAACCTGTCAACGGCCATCCTAAGCTGAATGCGCCTGCTCTCGTCAGATTGCAGACTGATACCCAGTTTAGGGCCTGGTAAGTACCAGCATGGGAGACTGGCTGGGAATCCCGGGTGCAGTTGTCATTTTAATCTGTTGCCGCCTTCCGCTCCGATTCGGAAAAGGATTTATTGATGCTTAAATGCACAGTATAAAGTGCGTGAAGCTGTCAACGGCCATCCTAAGCTGAACGCGCCTGCTCTCGTCAGATCGCAGACTGCTACCCAGCTTAGGGCCCGGTAGGTACCAGCATAGGAGACTGGCTGGGAATCCCAGGTGTTGTTGACATTTTGCTCTGTAGCCGCCTTCCGCTCCGATTCCGAAAAGGATTTATTGATGCTTAAATCCACAGTATACAGGATGTGAAGCCGTCTACGGCTATCCTAAGCTGAATATGCCTGTTCTTGTCAGATCGCAGACTGCTGCCCGGCAAGTACGGGCATGGGAGACTGGCTGGCAATCCAAGGTGCTATTGACATTTTGCTCTGTTGCCGCCTTCCTCTCCGATTCCGAAAAGGATTTATTGATGCTTAAATGCACAGTATAAAAAGCATGAAGCTGTCAATGGCTGTCCTAAGCTGAACGTGCCTGCTCTCGTTAGATCGCAAACTGCTACCCAGCTTAGGGCCCGGTAAGTACTGGCATGGGAGACTGGCTGGGAATCCCGGGTGCGGTTGACATTTTGCTCTATTGCTGCCTTTCGCTCCGATTCCGAAAATAATTTATTGATGCTTAAATCCACAGTATACAAGGTGTGAAGCTGTCGACGGCCATCCTAAGCTTAACGCGCCTGCTCTTGTCAGATCGCAGACTGGTACAGATCTTAGGGCCCGGTAAGTACCGACATGGGACACTGGCTGGGAATCCCGGCTGCCGATGACATTTTGCTCTGTTGCCGCCTTCCGTTTCCGATTCCGAAAAAGATTTATTGATGCTTAAATGCACAGTATAAAGGGCGAGAAGCTGTCAACGGCCATCCTAAGCTGAACGTGCCTGCACTCGTCAGATCGCAGACTGCTATCCAGCTTAGGGCCTGGTAAGTACCAGCAGGGGAGACTGGCTGGGAATCCCGGGTGTCGTTGACATTTTGCTCTGTTCCGATTCCGAAAAGGATTTATTGATGCTTAAATGCACAGTATAAAAATCATGAAGCTGTCAATGGCCATCCTAAGCTGAACGCGCCTGCTCTCGTCAGATCGCAGACTGCTACCCAGCTTAGGGCCTGGTAAGTACTGGCATGGGAGACTGGCTGGGAATCCCGGGTGCCGTTGACATTTTGCTCTATTGCTGCCTTCCGCTCCGATTCCGAAAAGAATTTATTGATGCTTAAATCCACAGTATACAAGGTGTGAAGCTGTCGACGGCCATCCTAAGCTTAACGCGCCTGCTCTTGTCAGATTGCAGACTGGTACAGATCTTTGGGCCGGTAAGTACCGGCATGGGACACTGGCTGGGAATCCCGGCTGCCGTTGACATTTTGCTCTGTTGCCGCCTTCCGTTTCCGATTCCGAAAAGGATTTATTGATGCTTAAATGCACAGTATAAAGGGCGAGAAGCTGTCAACGGCCATTCTAAGCTGAACGTGCCTGCTTTCGTCAGATCGCAGACTGCTACCCAGCTTAGGGCCCGGTAAGTACCAGCATGGGAGACTGGCTGGGAATCCCAGGTGCAGTTGACCTTTTGCTCTGTTGCCTCCTTACGCTTACGATTTATTGATGCTTAAATCCACAGTATACAGGGTGTGAAGATGTCTACGGCCATCCTAAGCTGAATGCGCCTGTTCTTGTCAGATCGCAGACTGTTACCCAGCTTAGGGCCTGGTAAGTACCAGCATGGGAGACTGTCTGGGAATCCCGGGTGCAGTTGACACTTTAATCTGTTGCCGCCTTCCGCTCCGATTCGGAAAAGGATTTATTGATGCTTAAATCCACAATACACAGGGTGTGAAGCTGTCAACGGCCATCCTAAGCCTGAACGTGCCTGCTCTCCTCAGATCGCAGACTGCTGCCCGGCAGTTACCGGCATGGGAGACTGGCTGGCAATCCAAGGTGCCGTTGACATTTTGCTTTGTTGCCGCCTTCCTCTTCGATTAATAAAAATATTTATTGATGCTTAAATCCACAGTATACAAGGCGTGAAGATGTCAACGGCCATCCTAAGCTGAACGCGCCTGCTCTCGTCAGATCGCAGACTGCTACCCAGCTTAGGGCCCAGTAAGTACCGGCATGGGAGACTGGCTGGGAATCCCGGGTGCAGTTGACATTATGCCCTGTTGCCGCCTTCCGTTCCGATTACGAAAAGGATTTATTGATGCTTAAATGCACAGTATAAAAAGCATGAAGCTGTCAATGGCCATCCTAAGCTGAACGCGCCTGCTCTCGTCAGATCGCAGACTGCTACCCAGCCTAGGGCCCATTAAGTAGCGGCATGGGAGACTGGCTGGGAATCCCGGGAGTAGTTGACATTTTGCTCTGTTGCCGCCTTCCGTTCCGATTCCGAAAAGGATTTATTGATGCTTAAATGCACAGTATAAAAATCATGAAGCTGTCAATGGCCATCCTAAGCTGAACGCGCCTGCTCTCGTCAGATCGCAGACTGCTACCCAGCTTAGGGCCTGGTAAGTACTGGCATGGGACACTGGCTGGGAATCCCGGCTGCCGTTGACATTTTGCTCTGTTGCCGCCTTCCGTTCCGATTCCGAAAAGGATTTAATGATGCCTAAATGCACAGTATAAAGGGCGAGAAGCTGTCAACGGCCATCCTAAGCTGAACGCGCCTGCTCTCGTCAGATTGCAGACTGCTACCCAGCTTAGGGCTCAGTAAGTACCGGCATGGGAGACTGGCTGGGAATCCCGGGTGCAGTTGACATTTTGCTCTGTTGCCGCCTTCCGCTCCGATTCCGAAAAAGGATTTATTGATGCTTAAATGCGCAGTATAAAAATCATGAAGCTGTCAATGGCCATCCTAAGCTGAACGCGCCTGCTCTTGTCACATCGCAGACTGCTACCCAGCTTAGGGCCCGGTAAGTACCGACATGGGACACTGGCTGGAAATCCCGGCTGCCGATGACATTTTGCTCTGTTGCCGCCTTCCGTTTCCGATTCCGAAAAGGATTTATTGATGCTTAAATGCACAGTATAAAGGGCGAGAAGCTGTCAACGGCCATCCTAAGCTGAACGTGCCTGCACTCGTCAGATCGCAGACTGCTATCCAGCTTAGGGCCTGGTAAGTACCAGCAGGGGAGACTGGCTGGGAATCCCGGGTGTCGTTGACATTTTGCTCTGTTGCCGCCTTCCGTTCCGATTCCGAAAAGGATTTATTGATGCTTAAATGCACAGTATAAAAATCATGAAGCTGTCAATGGCCATCCTAAGCTGAACGCGCCTGCTCTCGTCAGATCGCAGACTGCTACCCAGCTTAGGGCCTGGTAAGTACTGGCATGGGACACTGGCTGGGAATCTCGGCTGCCGTTGACATTTTGCTCTGTTGCCGCCTTCCGTTCCGATTCCGAAAAGGATTTATTGATGCCTAAATGCACAGTATAATGGGCGAGAAGCTGTCAACGGCCATCCTAAGCTGAACGCGCCTGCTCTCGTCAGATTGTAGACTGCTACCCAGCTTAGGGCCCAGTAAGTACCGGCATGGGAGACTGGCTGGGAATCCCGGGTGCAGTTGACATTTTGCTCTGTTGCCGCCTTCCGCTCCGATTCCGAAAAAGGATTTATTGATGCTTAAATGCGCAGTATAAAAATCACGAAGCTGTCAATGGCCATCCTAAGCTGAACACGCCTGCTCTTGTCACATCGCAGACTGCTAAGCAGCTTAGGGCCCGGTAAGTACTGGCATGGGAGACTGGCTGGGAATCCCGGTTGACATTTTGCTCTTATGCCGCCTTCAGTTCCGATTCCGAAAAGGATTTATTGATGCTTAAATGCACAGTATACAAAGTGTGAAGCTGTCAACGGCCATCCTAAGCTGAACGCGCCTGCTCTCGTCAGATCGCAGACTGCTACCCAGCTTAGGGCCTGGTAAGTACCAGCATGGGAGACTGGCTGGGAATCCCGGGTGCAGTTGACATTTTAATCTGTTGCTGCCTTCCGCTCCGATTCGGAAAAGGATTTATTGATGCTTAAATGCACAGTATAAAGGGCGTGAAGCTGTCAACGGCCATCCTAAGCTGAACGCGCCTGCTCTCGTCAAATCGCAGACTGCTACCCAGCTTATGGCCCGGTAAGTACCAGCATGGGAGACTGGCTGGGAATCCCAGGTGTTGTTGACATTTTGCTCTGTAGCCGCCTTCCGCTCCGATTCCGAAAAGGATTTATTGATGCCTAAATGCACAGTATAAAGGGCGAGAAGCTGTCAACGGCCATCCTAAGCTGAACGCGCCTGCTCTCGTCAGATTGCAGACTGCTACCCAGCTTAGGGCTCAGTAAGTACCGGCATGGGAGACTGGCTGGGAATCCCGGGTGCAGTTGACATTTTGCTCTGTTGCCGCCTTCCGCTCCGATTCCGAAAAAGGATTTATTGATGCTTAAATGCGCAGTATGAAAATCATGAAGCTGTCAATGGCCATCCTAAGCTGGACGCGCCTGCTCTCGTCACATCGCAGACTGCTACCCAGCTTAGGGCCCGGTAAGTACTGGCATGGGAGACTGGCTGGGAATCCCGGTTGCCGTTGACATTTTGCTCTTATGCCGCCTTCAGTTCCGATTCCGAAAAGGATTTATTGATGCTTAAATGCACAGTATACAAAGTGTGAAGCTGTCAACGGCCATCCTAAGCTGAACGCGCCTGCTCTCGTCAGATCGCAGACTGCTACCCAGCTTAGGGCCTGGTAAGTACCAGCATGGGAGACTGGCTGGAAATCCCGGGTGCAGTTGCCATTTTAATCTTTTGCTGCCTTCCGCTCCGATTCGGAAAAGGATTTATTGATGCTTAAATGCACAGTATAAAGGGCGTGAAGCTGTCAACGGCCATCCTAAGCTGAACGCGCCTGCTCTCGTCAGATTGCAGACTGCTACCCAGCTTAGGGCCCGGTAAGTACCAGCATGGGAGACTGGCTGGGAATCCCAGGTGTTGTTGACATTTTGCTCTGTAGCCGCCTTCCTCTCCGATTCCGAAAAGGATTTATTGATGCTTAAATGCACATTATAAAAAGCGTGAAGCTGTCAATGGCCATCCTAAGCTGAACGCGCCTGCTCTCGTCAGATCGCAGACTGCTACCCAGCTTAGGGCCCGGTAAGTACCAGCATGGGAGACTGGCTGGGAATCCCGGGTGCCGTTGACATTTTGCTCTATTGCTGCTTTCCGCTCCGATTCCGAAAAGAATTTATTGATGCTTAAATCCACAGTATACAAGGTGTGAAGCTGTCGACGGCCATCCTAAGCTTAACGCGCCTGCTCTTGTCAGATCGCAGACTGGTACAGATCTTAGGGCCCGGTAAGTATCGGCATGGGACACTGGCTGGGAATCCCGGCTGCCGTTGACATTTTGCTCTGTTGCCGCCTTCCGTTTCCAATTCCGAAAAGGATTTATTGATGCTTAAATGCACAGTATAAAGGGCAAGAAGCTGTCAACGGCCATCCTAAGCTGAACGTGCCTGCTCTCGTCAGATCGCAGACTGCTACCCAGCTTAGGGCTCGGTAAGTACCAGCATGGGAGACTGGCTGGGAATCCCAGGTGTCGTTGACATTTTGCTCTGTTGCCGCCTTACGCTCCGATTCCGAAAAGGATTTATTGATGCTTAAATCCACAGTATACAGGGTGTGAAGATGTCTACGGCCATCCTAAGCTGAATGCGCCTGTTCTCGTCAGATCGCAGACTGCTACCCAGCTTAGGGCCCGGTAAGTACCAGCATGGGAGACTGGCTGGGAATCCCGGCTGCCGTTGACATTTTGCTCTGTTGCCGCCTTCCGTTCCGATTCCGCAAAGGATTTATTGATGCTTAAATGCACAGTATAAAGGGCGACAAGCTGTCAACGGCCATCCTAAGCTGAACGCGCCTGCTCTCGTCAGATCGCAGACTGCTACCCAGCTTAGGGCCCGGTAAGTACCAGCATGGGAGACTGGCTGGGAATCCCAGCTGCCGTTGACATTTTGCTCTGTTGCCGCCTTCCGTTTCTATTTCGAAAAGGATTTATTGATGCTTAAATGCACAGTATACAAATTGTGAAGCTGTCAACGGCCATCCTAAGCTGAACGCGCCTGCTCTCGTCAGATCGCAGACTGCTACCCAGCTTAGGGCCCGGTAAGTACCAGCATGGGAGACTGGCTGGGAATCCCGGGTGCAGTTGACATTTTGCTCTGTTGCCGCCTTCCGCTCCGATTCGGAAAATTATTTATTGATGCTTAAATGCACAGTATAAAGGGCGTGAAGCTGTCAACGACCATCCTAAGCTGAACGCGCCTGCTCTCGTCAGATCACAGACTGCTACCCAGCTTAGGCCCGGTAAGTACCAGCATGGGAGACTGGCTGGGAATCCCAGGTGTTGTTGACATTTTGCTCTGTAGCCGCCTTCCGCTCCGATTCCGAAAAGGATTTATTGATGCTTAAATCCACAGTATACAGGGTGTGAAGCCGTCTACGGCTATCCTAAGCTGAATGTGCCTGTTCTTGTCAGATCGCAGACTGCTGCCCGGCAAGTACGGGCATGGGAGACTGGCTGGCAATCCAAGGTGCTATTGACATTTTGCTCTGTTGCCGCCTTCCTCTCCGATTCCGAAAAGGATTTATTGATGCTTAAATGCACAGTATAAAAAGCATGAAGCTGTCAATGGCCATCCTAAGCTGAACGCGCCTGCACTCGTCCGATCGCAGACTGCTACCCAGCTTAGGGCCCGGTAAGTACTGGCATGGGAGTCTGGCTGGGAATCCTGGGTGCTGTTGACATTTTGCTCTATTGCTGCCTCCCGCTCCGATTCCGAAAAGAATTTATTGATGCTTAAATCCACAGTATACAAGGTGTTAAGCTGTCGACGGCCATCCTAAGCTTAACTCGCCTGCTCTCGTCAGATCGCAGACTGGTACAGATTTTAGGGCCCGGTAAGTACCGGCATGAGACACTGGCTGGGAATCCCGGCTGCCGTTGACATTTTGCTCTGTTGCCGCCTTCCCTTCCGATTCCGAAAAGGATTTATTGATGCTTAAATGCACAGTATAAAGGGCGAGAAGCTGTCAACGACCATCCTAAGCTGAACGCGCCTGCTCTTGTCAGATCGCAGACTGCTACCCAGCTTAGGGCCTGGTAAGTACTGGCATGGGAGACTGGCTGGGAATCCCAGGTGCCGTTGACATTTTGCTCTATTGCTGCCCTCCGCTTCGATTCCGAAAAGAATTTATTGATGCTTAAATCCACAGTATACAAGGTGTGAAGCTGTCGACGGCCATCCTAAGCTTAACGCGCCTGCTCTCGTCAGATCGCAGACTGGTACAGATCTTAGGGCCCGGTAAGTACCGGCATGGGACACTGGCTGGGAATCCCGGCTGCCGTTGACATTTTGCTCTGTTGCCGCCTAACGCTCCGATTCCGAAAAGGATTTATTGATGCTTAAATCCACAGTATACAGGGTGTGAAGATGTCTACGGCCATCCTAAGCTGAATGCGCCTGTTCTCGTCAGATCGCAGACTGGTACAGATCTTAGGGCCCGGTAAGTACCGGCATGGGACACTGGCTGGGAATCCCGGCTGCCGTTGACATTTTGCTCTGTTGCCGCCTTCCGTTCCGTTCCGATTCCGAAAAGGATTTATTGATGCTTAAATGCACAGTATAAAGGGCGAGAAGCTGTCAACAGCCATCCTTAGCTGTATGCGCCTCCTCTCGTCCGATCGCAGACTGCTACCCAGCTTAGGGCCCGGTAAGTACCAGCATGGGAGACTGGCTGGGAATCCCGGCTGCTGTTGACATTTTGCTCTGTTGCCGCCTTCCGTTCCGATTCCGAAAAGGATTTATTGATGCTTAAATGCACAGTATACAAAATGTGAAGCTGTCAACGGCCATCCTAAGCTGAACGCGCCTGCTCTCGGCAGATCGCAGACTGCTACCAAGCTTAGGGCCTGGTAAGAACCAGCATGGGAGACTGGCTGGGAATCCCGGGTGCAGTTGACATTTTAATCTGTTGCCGCCTTCCGCTCCGATTCGGAAAAGGATTTATTGATGCTAAAATGCACAGTATAAAGGGCATGAAGCTGTTAACGGCCATCCTAAGCTGAACGCGCCTGCTCTCGTCAGATCGCAGACTGCTACCCAGGTTAGGGCCCGGTAAGTACCAGCATGGGAGACTGGCTGGGAATCTCAGGTGTTGTTGACATTTTGCTCTGTAGCTCTGTAGACATTTTGCTCCGATTCCGAAAAGGATTTATTGATGCTTAAATCCACAATATACAGGGTGTGAAACCGTCTACGGCTATCCTAAGCTGAATGCGCCTGTTCTTGTCAGATCGCAGACTGCTGCCCGGCAAATACGGGCATGGGAGACTGGCTGGCAATCCAAGGTGCTATTGACATTTTGATCTGTTGCAGCCTTCCTCTCCGATTAAAAAAAATATTTATTGATGCTTAAATCCACAGTATACAAGGCATGAAGATGTCAACGGCCATCCTAAGCTGAACGCGCCTGCTCTCGTCAGATCGCAGACTGCTTCCCAGCTTAGGGCCTGGTAGGTACCAGCATTGGAAACTGGCTGGGAATCCCGGGTGCAGTTGACACTTTAATCTGTTGCCGCCTTCCGCTCCGATTCGGAAAAGGATTTATTGATGCTTAAATGCACAGTATAAAGGGCTTGAAGCTGTCAACGGCCATCCTAAGCTGAACGCGCCTGCCCTCGTCAGATCGCAGACTGCTACCCAGCTTAGGGCCCGTTAAGTACCAGCATGGGAGACTGGCTGGGAATCCCGGGTGCAGTTGACATTTTGCTCTGTTTCTGCTCCGATTCCGAAAATTATTTATTGATGCTTAAATCCACAGTATACAAAGTGTGAAGCTGTCAACGGCCTTCCTAAGCTGAACGCGCCTGCTCTCGTCAGATCGCAGACTGCTACCCAGCTTAGGGCCCGGTAAGTACCAGCATGGGAGACTGGCTGGGAATCCCAGGTGTTGTTGACATTTTGCTCTGTAGCCGCCTTCCGCTCCGATTTGGAAAAGGATTTATTGATGCTTAAATCCACAGTATACAGGGTGTGAAGCCGTCTACGGCTATCCTAAGCTGAATGTGCCTGTTCTTGTCAGATCGCAGACTTTTACCCAGCTTAGGGCCCGGTAAGTACCAGCATGGGAGACTGGCTGGGAATCTCAGGTGTTGTTGACATTTTGCTCTGTAGCTCTGTAGACATTTTGCTCCGATTCCGAAAAGGATTTATTGATGCTTAAATCCACAATATACAGGGTGTGAAGCCGTCTACGGCTATCCTAAGCTGAATGTGCCTGTTCTTGTCAGATCGCAGACTGCTGCCCGGCAAGTACGGGCATGGGAGACTGGCTGGCAATCCAAGGTGCTATTGACATTTTGCTCTGTTGCCGCCTTCCTCTCTGATTCCGAAAAGGATTTATTGATGCTTAAATGCACAGTATAAAAAGCATGAAGCTGTCAATGGCTGTCCTAAGCTGAACGTGCCTGCTCTCGTCAGATCGCAGACTGCTACCCAGCTTAGGGCCCGGTAAGTACTGGCATGGGAGACTGGCTGGGAATCCCGGGTGCGGTTGACATTTTGCTCTATTGCTGCCTTCCGCTCCGATTCCGAAAATAATTTATTGATGCTTAAATCCACAGTATACAAGGTGTGAAGCTATCGACGGCCATCCTAAGCTTAACGCGCCTGCTCTTGTCAGATCACAGACTGGTACAGATCTTAGGGCCCGGTAAGTACCGACATGGGACACTGGCTGGAAATCCCGGCTGCCGATGACATTTTGCTCTGTTGCCGCCTTCCGTTTCCGATTCCGAAAAGGATTTATTGATGCTTAAATGCACAGTATAAAGGGCGAGAAGCTGTCAACGGCCATCCTAAGCTGAACGTGCCTGCACTCGTCAGATCGCAGACTGCTATCCAGCTTAGGGCCTGGTAAGTACCAGCAGGGGAGACTGGCTGGGAATCCCGGGTGTCGTTGACATTTTGCTCTGTTGCCGCCTTCCGTTCCGATTCCGAAAAGGATTTATTGATGCTTAAATGCACAGTATAAAAATCATGAAGCTGTCAATGGCCATCCTAAGCTGAACGCGCCTGCTCTCGTCAGATCGCAGACTGCTACCCAGCTTAGGGCCTGGTAAGTACTGGCATGGGACACTGGCTGGGAATCTCGGCTGCCGTTGACATTTTGCTCTGTTACCGCCTTCCGTTCCGATTCCGAAAAGGATTTATTGATGCCTAAATGCACAGTATAATGGGCGAGAAGCTGTCAACGGCCATCCTAAGCTGAACGCGCCTGCTCTCGTCAGATTGTAGACTGCTACCCAGCTTAGGGCCCAGTAAGTACCGGCATGGGAGACTGGCTGGGAATCCCGGGTGCAGTTGACATTTTGCTCTGTTGCCGCCTTCCGCTCCGATTCCGAAAAAGGATTTATTGATGCTTAAATGCGCAGTATAAAAATCACGAAGCTGTCAATGGCCATCCTAAGCTGAACACGCCTGCTCTTGTCACATCGCAGACTGCTAAGCAGCTTAGGGCCCGGTAAGTACTGGCATGGGAGACTGGCTGGGAATCCCGGTTGACATTTTGCTCTTATGCCGCCTTCAGTTCCGATTCCGAAAAGGATTTATTGATGCTTAAATGCACAGTATACAAAGTGTGAAGCTGTCAACGGCCATCCTAAGCTGAACGCGCCTGCTCTCGTCAGATCGCAGACTGCTACCCAGCTTAGGGCCTGGTAAGTACCAGCATGGGAGACTGGCTGGGAATCCCGGGTGCAGTTGACATTTTAATCTGTTGCTGCCTTCCGCTCCGATTCGGAAAAGGATTTATTGATGCTTAAATGCACAGTATAAAGGGCGTGAAGCTGTCAACGGCCATCCTAAGCTGAACGCGCCTGCTCTCGTCAAATCGCAGACTGCTACCCAGCTTAGGGCCCGGTAAGTACCAGCATGGGAGACTGGCTGGGAATCCCAGGTGTTGTTGACATTTTGCTCTGTAGCCGCCTTCCGCTCCGATTCCGAAAAGGATTTATTGATGCCTAAATGCACAGTATAAAGGGCGAGAAGCTGTCAACGGCCATCCTAAGCTGAACGCGCCTGCTCTCGTCAGATTGCAGACTGCTACCCAGCTTAGGGCTCAGTAAGTACCGGCATGGGAGACTGGCTGGGAATCCCGGGTGCAGTTGACATTTTGTTCTGTTGCCGCCTTCCGCTCCGATTCCGAAAAAGGATTTATTGATGCTTAAATGCGCAGTATGAAAATCATGAAGCTGTCAATGGCCATCCTAAGCTGGACGCGCCTGCTCTCGTCACATCGCAGACTGCTACCCAGCTTAGGGCCCGGTAAGTACTGGCATGGGAGACTGGCTGGGAATCCCGGTTGCCGTTGACATTTTGCTCTTATGCCGCCTTCAGTTCCGATTCCGAAAAGGATTTATTGATGCTTAAATGCACAGTATACAAAGTGTGAAGCTGTCAACGGCCATCCTAAGCTGAACGCGCCTGCTCTCGTCAGATCGCAGACTGCTACCCAGCTTAGGGCTTGGTAAGTACCAGCATGGGAGACTGGCTGGAAATCCCGGGTGCAGTTGCCATTTTAATCTGTTGCTGCCTTCCGCTCCGATTCGGAAAAGGATTTATTGATGCTTAAATGCACAGTATAAAGGGCATGAAGCTGTCAACGGCCATCCTAAGCTGAACGCGCCTGCTCTCGTCAGATTGCAGACTGCTACCCAGCTTAGGGCCCGGTAAGTACCAGCATGGGAGACTGGCTGGGAATCCCAGGTGTTGTTGACATTTTGCTCTGTAGCCGCCTTCCTCTCCGATTCCGAAAAGGATTTATTGATGCTTAAATGCACATTATAAAAAGCGTGAAGCTGTCAATGGCCACCCTAAGCTGAACGCGCCTGCTCTCGTCAGATCGCAGACTGCTACCCAGCTTAGGGCCCGATAAGTACCAGCATGGGAGACTGGCTGGGAATCCCGGGTGCCGTTGACATTTTGCTCTATTGCTGCTTTCCGCTCCGATTCCGAAAAGAATTTATTGATGCTTAAATCTACAGTATACAAGGTGTGAAGCTGTCGACGGCCATCCTAAGCTTAACGCGCCTGCTCTTGTCAAATCGCAGACTGGTACAGATCTTAGGGCCCGGTAAGTACCGGCATGGGACACTGGCTGGGAATCCCGGCTGCCGTTGACATTTTGCTCTGTTGCCGCCTTCCGTTTCCAATTCCGAAAAGGATTTATTGATGCTTAAATGCACAGTATAAAGGGCAAGAAGCTGTCAACGGCCATCCTAAGCTGAACGTGCCTGCTCTCGTCAGATCGCAGCCTGCTACCCAGCTTAGGGCTCGGAAAGTACCAGCATGGGAGACTGGCTGGGAATCCCAGGTGTCGTTGACATTTTGCTCTGTTGCCGCCTTACGCTCCGATTCCGAAAAGGATTTATTGATGCTTAAATCCACAGTATACAGGGTGTGAAGATGTCTACCGCCATCCTAAGCTGAATGCGCCTGTTCTCGTCAGATCGCAGACTGCTACCTAGCTTCGGGCCTGGTAAGTACCAGCATGGGAGACTGGCTGGGAATCCCGGGTGGAGTTGACATTTTGCTCTGTTTCTGCTACGAGTCCGAAAATTATTTATTGATACTTAAATCCACAGTATACAAAGTGTGAAGCTGTCAACGGCCATCCTAAGCTGAACGCGCCTGCTCTCGTCAGATCGCAGACTTCTACCCAGCTTAGGGTCTGGTAAGTACCAGCATGGGAGACTGGCTGGGAATCCCGGGTGCAGTTGACATTTTAATCTGTTGCCGCCTTCCGCTCCGATTCGGAAAAGGATTTATTGATGCTTAAATCCACAATACACAGGGTGTGAAGCTGTCAACGGCCATCCTAAGCTTGAACGTGCCTGCTCTCCTCAGATCGCAGACCACTGCCCGGCAGTTACCGGCATGGGAGACTGGCTGGCAATCCAAGGTGCCGTTGACATTTTGCTTTGTTGCCGCCTTCCTCTCCGATTAATAAAAATATTTATTGATGCTTAAATGCACCTGGGAATCCCGGGTGCAGTTGACATTATGCTCTGTTGCCGCCTTCCGTTCCGATTCCGAAAAGGATTTATTGATGCTTAAATGCAAAGTATAAAAAGCATGAAGCTGTCAATGGCCATCCTAAGCTGAACGCGCCTGCTCTCGTCAGATCGCAGACTGCTACCCAGCCTAGGGCCCATTAAGTACCGGCATGGGAGACTGGCTGGGAATCCCGGGTGCAGTTGACATTTTGCTCTGTTGCCGCCTTCCGTTCCGATTCCGAAAAGGATTTATTGATGCTTAAATGCACAGTATAAAAATCATGAAGCTGTCAATGGCCATCCTAAGCTGAACGTGCCTGCTCTCGTCAGATCGCAGACTGCTACCCAGCTTAGGGCCTGGTAAGTACTGGCATGGGACACTGGCTGGGAATCTCGGCTGCCGTTGACATTTTGCTCTGTTGCCGCCTTTCGTTCCGATTCCGAAAAGGATTTATTGATGCCTAAATGCACAGTATAAAGGGCGAGAAGCTGTCAACGGCCATCCTAAGCTGAACGTGCCTGCTCTCGTCAGATTGCAGACTGCTACCCAGCTTAGGGCTCAGTAAGTACCGGCATGGGAGACTGGCTGGGAATCCCGGGTGCAGTTGACATTTTGCTCTGTTGCCGCCTTCCGCTCCGATTCCGAAAAAGGATTTATTGATGCTTAAATGCGCAGTATAAAAATCATGAATCTGTCAATGGCCATCCTAAGCTGAATGCGCCTGCTCTCGTCACATCGCAGACTGCTACCCAGCTTAGGGCCCGGTAAGTACTGGCATGGGAGACTGGCTGGGAATCCCGGTTGCCGTTGACATTTTGCTCTTATGCCGCCTTCAGTTCCGATTCCGAAAAGGATTTATTGATGCTTAAATGCACAGTATACAAAGTGTGAAGCTGTCAACGGCCATCCGAAGCTGAACGCGCCTGCTCTCGTCAGATCACAGACTGCTACCCAGCTTAGGGCCTGGTAAGTACCAGCATGGGAGACTGGCTGGGAATCCCGGGTGCAGTTGACATTTTAATCTGTTGCTGCCTTCCGCTCCGATTCGGAAAAGGATTTATTGATGCTTAAATGCACAGTATAAAGGGCGTGAAGCTGTCAACGGCCATCCTAAGCTGAACGCGCCTGCTCTCGTCAGATCGCAGACTGCTACCCAGCTTAGGGCCCGGTAAGTACTAGCATGGGAGACTGGCTGGGAATCCCAGGTGTTGTTGACATTTTGCTCTGTAGCCGCCTTCCGCTCTGATTCCGAAAAGGATTTATTGATGCTTAAATCCACAGTATACAGGGTGTGAAGCCGTCTACGGCTATCCTAAGCTGAATGTGCCTGTTCTTGTCAGATCGCAGACTGCTGCCCGGCAAGTACGGGCATGGGAGACTGGCTGGCAATCCAAGGTGCTATTGACGTTTTGCTCTGTTGCCGCCTTCCTCTCCGATTCCGAAAAGGATTTATTGATGCTTAAATGCACAGTATAAAAAGCATGAAGCTGTCAATGGCCATCCTAAGCTGAACGCGCCTGCTCTCGTCAGATCGCAGACTGCTACCCAGCTTAGGGCCCGGTAAGTACCAGCATGGGAGACTTGCTGGGAATCCCGGGTGCCGTTGACATTTTGCTCTATTGCTGCTTTCCGCTCCGATTCCGAAAAGGATTTATTGATGCTTAAATCCACAGTATACAGGGTGTGAAGATGTCTACGGCCATCCTAAGCTGAATGCGCCTGTTCTCGTCAGATCGCAGACTGGTACAGATGTTAGGGCCCGGTAAGTACCGGCATGGGACACTGGCTGGGAATCCCGGCTGCCGTTGACATTTTGCTCTGTTGCCGCCTTCCGTTCCGATTACGAAAAGGATTTATTGATGCTTAAATACACAGTATAAAGGGCAAGAAGCTGTCAACGGCCATCCTAAGCTGAACGCGCCTGCTCTCGTCAGATCGCAGACTGCTACCCAGCTTAGGGCCCGGTAAGTACCAGCATGGGAGACTGGCTGGGAATCCCGGCTGCCGTTGACATTTTGCTCTGTTGCCGCCTTCCGTTTCGATTCCGAAAAGGATTTATTGATGCTTAAATGCACAGTATACAAAATGTGAAGCTGTCAACGGCCATCCTAAGCTGAACGCGCCTGCTCTCATCAGATCGCAGACTGCTACCCAGCTTAGGGCCTGGTAAGTACCAGCATGGGAGACTGGCTGGGAATCCCGGGTGCAGTTGACATTTTAATCTGTTGCCGCCTTCCGTTCCGATTCTGAAAAGGATTTATTGATGCTTAAATGCACAGTATACAGGGTGTGAAGATGTCTACGGCCATCCTAAGCTAAATGCGCCTGTTCTCGTCAGATCGCAGACTGGTACAGATCTTAGGGCCCGGTAAGTACCGGCATGGGACACTGGCTGGGAATCCCGGCTGCCGTTGACATTTTGCTCTGTTGCCGCCTTCCCTTCCGATTCCGAAAAGGATTTATTGATGCTTAAATGCACAGTATAAAGGGCGAGAAGCTGTCAACGGCCATCCTAAGCTGAACGCGCCTGCTCTCGTCAGATCGCAGACTGCTACCCAGCTTAGGGCCCGGTAAGTACCAGCTTGGGAGACTGGCTGGGAATCCCGGGTGCAGTTGACATTTTGCTCTGTTGCCGCCTTCCGCTCCGATTCGGAATATTATTTATTGATGCTTAAATGCACAGTATAAAGGGCGCGAAGCTGTCAACGGCCATCCTAAGCTGAACGCGCCTGCTCTCGACAGATCGCAGACCGCTACCCAGCTTAGGCCCGGTAAGTACCAGCATGGGAGACTGGCTGGGAATCCCAGGTGTTGTTGACATTTTGCTCTGTAGCCGCCTTCCGCTCCGATTCCGAAAAGGATTTATTGATGCTTAAATCCACAGTATACAGGGTGTGAAGCCGTCTACGGCTATCCTAAGCTGAATGTGCCTGTTCTTGTCAGATCGCAGACTGCTGCCCGGCAAGTACGGGCATGAGAGACTGGCTGGCAATCCAAGGTGCTATTGACATTTTGCTCTGTTGCCGCCTTCCTCTCCGATTCCGAAAAGGATTTATTGATGCTTAAATGCACAGTATAAAAAAGCATTAAGCTGTCAATGGCCATCCTAAGCTGAACGCGCCTGCACTTGTCCGATCGCAGACTGCTACACAGCTTAGGGCCCGGTAAGTATTGGCATGGGAGACTGGCTGGGAATCCCGGTTGCCGTTGACATTTTGCTCTTATGCCGCCTTCAGTTCCGATTCCGAAAAGGATTTATTGATGCTTAAATGCACAGTATACAAAGTGTGAAGCTGTCAACGGCCATCCGAAGCTGAACGCGCCTGCTCTCGTCAGATCGCAGACTGCTACCCAGCTTAGGGCCTGGTAAGTACCAGCATGGGAGACTGGCTGGGAATCCCGGGTGCAGTTGACATTTTAATCTGTTGCTGCCTTCCGCTCCGATTCGGAAAAGGATTTATTGATGCTTAAATGCACAGTATAAAGGGCGTGAAGCTGTCAACGGCCATCCTAAGCTGAACGCGCCTGCTCTCGTCAGATCGCAGACTGCTACCCAGCTTAGGGCCCGGTAAGTACTAGCATGGGAGACTGGCTGGGAATCCCAGGTGTTGTTGACATTTTGCTCTGTAGCCGCCTTCCGCTCTGATTCCGAAAAGGATTTATTGATGCTTAAATCCACAGTATACAGGGTGTGAAGCCGTCTACGGCTATCCTAAGCTGAATGTGCCTGTTCTTGTCAGATCGCAGACTGCTGCCCGGCAAGTACGGGCATGGGAGACTGGCTGGCAATCCAAGGTGCTATTGACGTTTTGCTCTGTTGCCGCCTTCCTCTCCGATTCCGAAAAGGATTTATTGATGCTTAAATGCACAGTATAAAAAGCATGAAGCTGTCAATGGCCATCCTAAGCTGAACGCGCCTGCTCTCGTCAGATCGCAGCCTGCTACCCAGCTTAGGGCCCGGTAAGTACCAGAATGGGAGACTGTTTGGGAATCCCAGGTGTCGTTGACATTTTGTTCTGTTGCCGCCTTCCGCTCCGATTCCGAAAAGGATTTATTGATGCTTAAATCCACAGTATACAGGGTGTGAAGATGTCTACGGCCTTCCTAAGCTGAATGCGCCTGTTCTCGTCAGATCGCAGACTGCTTCCCAGCTTCGGGCCTGGTAAGTACCAGCATGGGAGACTGGCTGGGAATCCCGGGTGCAGTTGACATTTTGCTCTGTTTCTGCTCCGATTCCGAAAATTATTTATTGATGCTTAAATCCACAGTATACAAAGTGTGAAGCTGTCAACGGCCATCCTAAGCTTAACGCGCCTGCTCTCGTCAGATCGCAGACTGGTACAGATCTCAGGGCCCGGTAGGTACCGGCATGGGACACTGGCTGGGAATCCCGGGTGCAGTTGACATTTTGCTCTGTTGCCGCCTTCCGCTCCGATTCGGAAAATTATTTATTGATGCTTAAATGCACAGTATAAAGGGCATGAAGCTGTCAACAGCCATCCTAAGCTGAACGCGCCTGCTCTCGTCAGATCGCAGACTGCTACCCAGCTTAGGGCCCGGTAAGTACTGGCATGGGAGACTGGCTGGGAATACCGGTTGCCATTGCCATTTTGCTCTATTGCTGCCTTCCGCTCCGATTCCGAAAAGAATTTATTGATGCTTAAATCCACAGTATACAAGGTGTGAAGCTGTCAACGGCCATCCTAAGCTTAACGCGCCTGCTCTCGTCAGATCGCAGACTGGTACAGATCTTAGGGCCCGGAAAGTACCGGCATGGGACACTGGCTGGGAATCCCGGCTGCCGTTGACATTTTGCTCTGTTGCCGCCTTCCGTTCCGATTCCGAAAAGGATTTATTGATGCTTAAATGCACAGTATACAAAGTTTGAACCTGTCTATGGCCATCCTAAGCTGAACGCGCCTGCTCTAGTCAGATCGCAGACTGCTACCCAGCTTAGGGCCCGGTAGGTACCAGCATGGGAGACTGGCTGGGAATCCCAGGTGTTGTTGACATTTTGCTCTGTAGCCGCCTTCCGCTCCGATTCCGAAAAGGATTTATTGATGCTTAAATCCACAGTATACAGGGTGTGAAGCCGTCTACGGCTATCCTAAGCTGAATGTGCCTGTTCTTGTCAGATCGCAGACTGCTGCCCGGCAAGTACGGGCATGGGAGACTGGCAGGCAATCCAAGGTGCTATTGACATTTTGCTCTGTTGCTGCCTTCCTCTCCGATTCCGAAAAGGATTTATTGATGCTTAAATGCACAGTATAAAAACCATGAAGCTGTCAATGGCTGTCCTAAGCTGAACGCGCCTGCTCTCGTCAGATCGCAGACTGCTATCCAGCTTAGAGCCTGGTAAGTACTGGCATGGGAGACTGGCTGGGAAACCCGAGTGCCGTTGACATTTTGCTCTATTGCTGCCTTCTGCTCCGATTCCGAAAAGAATTTATTGATGCTTAAATCCACAGTATACAAGGTGTGAAGCTGTCGACGGCCATCCTAAGCTTAACGCGCCTGCTCTCGTCAGATCGCAGACTGGTACAGATCTTAGGTCCCGGTAAGTACCGGCATGGGACACTGGCTGGGAATCCCGGCTGCCGTTGACATTTTGCTCTGTTGCCGCCTTACGCTCCGATTCCGAAAAGGATTTATTGATGCTTAAATCCACAGTATACAGGGTGTGAAGATGTCTACGGCCATCCTAAGCTGAATGCGCCTGTTCTCGTCAGATCGCAGACTGCTTCCCAGCTTCGGGCCTGGTAAGTACCAGCATGGGAGACTGGCTGGGAATCCCGGGTGCAGTTGACATTTTGCTCTGTTTCTGCTCCGATTCCGAAAATTATTTATTGATGCTTAAATCCACAGTATACAAAGTGTGAAGCTGTCAACGGCCATCCTAAGCTTAACGCGCCTGCTCTCGTCAGATCGCAGACTGGTACAGATCTCAGGGCCCGGTAGGTACCGGCATGGGACACTGGCTGGGAATCCCGGGTGCAGTTGACATTTTGCTCTGTTGCCGCCTTCCGCTCCGATTCGGAAAATTATTTATTGATGCTTAAATGCACAGTATAAAGGGCATGAAGCTGTCAACAGCCATCCTAAGCTGAACGCGCCTGCTCTCGTCAGATCGCAGACTGCTACCCAGCTTAGTCCCGGTAAGTACCAGCATGGGAGACTGGCTGGGAATCCCAGGTGTTGTTGACATTTTGCTCTGTAGCCGCCTTCCGCTGCGATTCCGAAAAGGATTTATTGGTGCTTAAATCCACAGTATACAGGGTGTGAAGCCGTCTACGGCTATCCTAAGCTGAATGTGCCTGTTCTTGTCAGATCGCAGACTGCTGCCCGGCAAGTACGGGCATGGGAGACTGGCTGGCAATCCAAGGTGCTATTGACATTTTGCTCTGTTGCCGCCTTCCTCTCCGATTCCGAAAAGGATTTATTGATGCTTAAATGCACAGTATAAAAAGCATGAAGCTGTCAATGGCCATCCTAAGCTGAACGCGCCTGCACTCGTCCGATCGCAGACTGCTACCCAGCTTAGGGCCCGGTAAGTACTGGCATGGGAGACTGGCTGGGAATCCTGGGTGCTGTTGAAATTTTGCTCTATTGCTGCCTTCCGCTCCGATTCCGAAAAGAATTTATTGATGCTTAAATCCACAGTATACAAGGTGTGAAGCTGTCCACGGCCATCCTAAGCTTAACTCGCCTGCTCTCGTCAGATCGCAGACTGGTACAGATTTTAGGGCCCGGTAAGTACCGGCATGAGACACTGGCTGGGAATCCCGGCTGCCGTTGACATTTTGCTCTGTTGCCGCCTTCCGTTCCGATTCCGAAAAGGATTTATTGATGCTTAAATGCACAGTATAAAGGGCGAGATGCTGTCAACGGCCATCCTAAGCTGAACGCGCCTGGTCTCGTCAGATCGCAGACTGCTACCCAACTTAGGGCCCGGTAAGTACTGGCATGGGAGACTGGCTGGGAATCCCAGGTGCCGTTGACATTTTGCTCTATTGCTGCCCTCCGCTTCGATTCCGAAAATAATTTATTGATGCTTAAATCCACAGTATACAAGGTGTGAAGCTGTCGACGGCCATCCTAAGCTTAACGCGCCTGCTCTCGTCAGATCGCAGACTGGTACAGATCTTAGGGCCCGGTAAGTACTGGCATGGGACACTGGCTGGGAATCCCGGCTGCCGTTGACACTTTGCTCTGTTGCCGCCTTACGCTCCGATTCCGAAAAGGATTTATTGATGCTTAAATCCACAGTATACAGGGTGTGAAGATGTCTACGGCCATCCTAAGCTGAATGCGCCTGTTCTCGTCAGATCGCAGACTGCTTCCCAGCTTCGGGCCTGGTAAGTACCAGCATGGGAGACTGGCTGGGAATCCCGGGTGCAGTTGACATTTTGCTCTGTTTCTGCTCCGATTCCGAAAATTATTTATTGATGCTTAAATCCACAGTATACAAAGTGTGAAGCGGTCAACGGCCATCCTAAGCTGAACGCGCCTGCTCTCGTCAGATCGCAGACTGCTACCCAGCTTAGGGCCTGGTAAGTACCAGCATGGGAGACTGGCTGGGAATCCCGGGTGCAGTTGACATTTTAATCTGTTGCCGCCTTCCGCTCCGATTCGGAAAAGGATTTATTGATGCTAAAATGCACAGTATAAAGGGCATGAAGCTGTTAACGGCCATCCTAAGCTGAACGCGCCTGCTCTCGTCAGATCGCAGACTGCTACCCATGTTAGGGCCCGGTAAGTACCAGCATGGGAGACTGGCTGGGAATCTCAGGTGTTGTTGACATTTTGCTCTGTAGCTCTGTAGACATTTTGCTCCGATTCCGAAAAGGATTTATTGATGCTTAAATCCACAATATACAGGGTGTGAAACCGTCTACGGCTATCCTAAGCTGAATGCGCCTGTTCTTGTCAGATCGCAGACTGCTGCCCGGCAAATACGGGCATGGGAGACTGGCTGGCAATCCAAGGTGCTATTGACATTTTGATCTGTTGCAGCCTTCCTCTCCGATTAAAAAAAATATTTATTGATGCTTAAATCCACAGTATACAAGGCATGAAGATGTCAACGGCCATCCTAAGCTGAACGCGCCTGCTCTCGTCAGATCGCAGACTGCTACCCAGCTTAGGGCCCGGTAAGTACTGGCATGGGAGACTGGCTGGGAATCCCGGCTGCCGTTGACATTTTGCTCTGTTGCCGCCTTCCGTTCCGATTCCGAAAAGGATTTATTGATGCCTAAATGCACAGTATAAAGGGCGAGAAGCTGTCAACGGCCATCCTAAGCTGAACGCGCCTGCTCTCGTCAGATCGCAGACTGCTACCCAGCTTAGGGCCCGGTAAGTACCAGCATGGGAGACTGGCTGGGAATCCTGGGTGCCGTTGACATTTTGCTCTATTGCTGCTTTCCGCTCCGATTCCGAAAAGAATTTATTGATGCTTAAATCCACAGTATACAAGGTGTGAAGCTGTCGACGGCCATCCTAAGCTTAACGCGCCTGCTCTTGTCAGATCGCAGACTGGTACAGATCTTAGGGCCCGGTAAGTACCGGCATGGGACACTGGCTCGGAATCCCGGCTGCCGTTGACATTTTGCTCTGTTGCCGCCTTCCGTTTCCGATTCCGAAAAGGATTTATTGATGCTTAAATGCACAGTATAAAGGGCAAGAAGCTGTCAACGGCCATCCTAAGCTGAACGTGCCTGCTCTCGTCAGATTGCAGACTGCTACCCAGCTTAGGGCTCGGAAAGTACCAGCATGGGAGACTGGCTGGGAATCCCAGGTGTCGTTGACATTTTGCTCTGTTGCCGCCTTACGCTCCGATTCCGAAAAGGATTTATTGATGCTTAAATCCACAGTATACAGGGTGTGAAGATGTCTACGGCCATCCTAAGCTGAATGCGCCTGTTCTCGTCAGATTGCAGACTGCTACACAGCTTCGGGCCTGGTAAGTACCAGCATGGGAGACTGGCTGGGAATCCCGGGTGCAGTTGACATTTTGCTCTGTTTCTGCTACGATTCCGAAAATTATTTATTGATGCTTAAATCCACAGTATACAAAGTGTGAAGCTGTCAACGGCCATCCTAAGCTGAACGCGCCTGCTCTCGTCAGATCGCAGACTGCTACCCAGCTTAGGGCCTGGTAAGTACCAGCATGGGAGACTGGCTGGGAATCCCGGGTGCAGTTGACACTTTAATCTGTTGCCGCCTTCAGCTCCGATTCGGAAAAGGATTTATTGATGCTTAAATCCACAATACACAGGGTGTGAAGCTGTCAACGGCCATCCTAAGCTGAACGTGCCTGCTCTCCTCAGATCACAGACTGCTGCCCGGCAGTTACCGGCATGGGAGACTGGCTGGCAATACAAGGTGCCATTGACATTTTTGCTCTGTTGCCGCCTTCCTCTCCGATTAATAAAAATATTTATTGATGCTTAAATCCACAATATACAAAGCATGAAGATGTCAACGGCCATCCTAAGCTGAACGCGCCTGCTCTCGTCAGATCGCAGACCGCTACCCAGCTTAGGGCCCAGTAAGTACCGGCATGGGAGACTGGCTGGGAATCCGGGTGCAGTTGACATTTTGCTCTGTTGCTGCCTTCCGTTCCGATTCCGAAAAGGATTTATTGATGCTTAAATGCACAGTATAAAAAGCATGAAGCTGTCAATGGCAATCCTAAGCTGAACGCGCCTGCTCTCGTCAGATTGCAGACTGCTACCCAGCTTAGGGCCCGGTAAGTACTGGCATGGGAGACTGGCTGGGAATACCGGTTGCCATTGACATTTTGCTCTATTGCTGCCTTCCGCTCCGATTCCGAAAATAATTTATTGATGCTTAAATCCACAGTATACAAGGTGTGAAGCTGTCAACGGCCATCCTAAGCTTAACGCGCCTGCTCTCGTCAGATCGCAGACTGGTACAGATCTTAGGGCCCGGTAGGTACCGGCATGGGACACTGGCTGGGAATCCCGGCTGCCGTTGACATTTTGCTCTGTTGCCGCCTTCCGTTCCGATTCCGAAAAGGATTTATTGATGCTTAAATCCACAGTATACAGGGTGTGAAGCCGTCTACGGCTATCCTAAGCTGAATGTGCCTGTTCTTGTCAGATCGCAGACTGCTGCCCGGCAAGTACGGGCATGGGAGACTGGCTGGCAATCCAAGGTGCTATTGACATTTTGCTCTGTTGCTGCCTTCCTCTCCGATTCCGAAAAGGATTTATTGATGCTTAAATGCACAGTATAAAAAGCATGAAGCTGTCAATGGCTGTCCTAAGCTGAACGCGCCTGCTCTCGTCAGATCCCAGACTGCTACCCAGCTTAGGGCCTGGTAAGTACTGGCATGGGAGACTGGCTGGGAATCCCGGGTGCGGTTGACATTTTGCTCTATTGCTGCCTTCCGCTCCGATTCCGAAAATAATTTATTGATGCTTAAATCCACAGTATACAAGGTGTAAAGCTGTCGACGGCCATCCTAAGCTTAACGTGCCTGCTCTTGTCAGATCGCAGACTGGTACAGATCTTTGGGCCCGGTAAGTACCGGCATGGGAGACTGGCTGGCAATCCAAGGTGCCGTTGACATTTTGCTTTGTTGCCGCCTTCCTCTCCGATTAATAAAAATATTTATTGATGCTTAAATCCACAGTATACAAAGCGTGAAGATGTCAACAGCCATCCTAAGCTGAACGCGCCTGCTCTCGTCAGATCGCAGACTGCTACCCAGCTTAGGGCCCAGTAAGTACCGGCATGGGAGACTGGCTGGGAATCCCGGATGCAGTTGACATTATGCTCTGTTGCCGCCTTCCATTCCGATTCCGAAAATGATTTATTGATGCTTAAATGCACAGTATAAAAAGCATGAAGCTGTCAATGGCCATCCTAAGCTGAACGCGCCTGCTCTCGTCAGATCGCAGACTGCTACCCAGCCTAGGGCCCATTAAGTACCGGCATGGGAGACTGGCTGGGAATCCCGGGTGTAGTTGACATTTTGCTCTGTTGCCGCCTTCCGTTCCGATTCCGAAAAGGATTTATTGATGCTTAAATGCACAGTATAAAAATCATGAAGCTGTCAATGGCCATCCTAAGCTGAACGCGCCTGCTCTCGTCAGATCGCAGACTGCTACCCAGCTTAGGGCCTGGTAAGTACTGGCATGGGACACTGGCTGGGAATCCCGGCTGCCGTCAACATGTTGCCGCCTTCCGTTCCGATTCCGAAAAGGATTTATTGATGCCTAAATGCACAGTATAAAGGGCGAGAAGCTGTCAACGGCCATCCTAAGCTGAACGCGCCTGCTCTCGTCAGATTGCAGACTGCTACCCAGCTTAGGGCCCAGTAAGTACCGGCATGGGAGACTGGCTGGGAATCCCGGTGCAGTTGACATTTTGCTCTGTTGCCGCCTTCCGCTCCGATTCCGAAAAAGGATTTATTGATGCTTAAATGCGCAGTATAAAAATCATGAAGCTGTCAATGGCCATCCTAAGCTGGACGCGCCTGCTCTCGTCACATCGCAGACTGCTACCCAGCTTAGGGCCCGGTAAGTACTGGCATGGGAGACTGGCTGGGAATCCCGGTTGCCGTTGACATTTTGCTCTTATGCCGCCTTCATTTCCGATTCCGAAAAGGATTTATTGATGCTTAAATGCACAGTATACAAAGTGTGAAGCTGTCAACGGCCATCCTAAGCTGAACGCGCCTGCTCTCGTCAGATCGCAGACTGATACCCAGCTTAGGGCCTGGTAAGTACCAGCATGGGAGACTGGCTGGGAATCCCGGGTGCAGTTGACATATTAATCTGTTGCCGCCTTCCGCTCCGATTCGGAAAAGGATTTATTGATGCTTAAATGCACAGTATAAAGGGCGTGAAGCTGTCAACGGCCATCCTAAGCTGAACGCGCCTGCTCTCGTCAGATCGCAGACTGCTACCCAGCTTAGGGCCCGGTAGGTACCAGCATGGGAGACTGGCTGGGAATCCCAGGTGTTGTTGACATTTTGCTCTGTAGCCGCCTTCCGCTCCGATTCCGAAAAGGATTTATTGATGCTTAAATCCACAGTATACAGGGTGTGAAGCCGTCTACGGCTATCCTAAGCTGAATGTGCCTGTTCTTGTCAGATCGCAGACTGCTGCCCGGCAAGTACAGACATGGGAGACTGGCTGGCAATCCAAGGTGCTACTGACATTTTGCTCTGTTGCTGCCTTCCTCTCCGATTCCGAAAAGGATTTATTGATGCTTAAATGCACAGTATAAAAAGCATGAAGCTGTCAATGGCTGTCCTAAGCTGAACGCGCCTGCTCTCGTCAGATCCCAGACTGTTACCCAGCTTAGGGCCTGGTAAGTACTGGCATGGGAGACTGGCTGGGAATCCCGGGTGCGGTTGACATTTTGCTCTATTGCTGCCTTCCGCTCCGATTCCGAAAAGAATTTATTGATGCTTAAATCCACAGTATACAAGGTGTAAAGCTGTCGACGGCCATCCTAAGCTTAACGCGCCTGCTCTTGTCAGATCGCAGACTGGTACAGATCTTTGGGCCCGGTAAGTACCGGCATGGGAGACTGGCTGGCAATCCAAGGTGCCGTTGACATTTTGCTTTGTTGCCGCCTTCCTCTCCGATTAATAAAAATATTTATTGATGCTTAAATCCACAGTATACAAGGCGTGAAGATGTCAACAGCCATCCTAAGCTGAACGCGCCTGCTCTCGTCAGATCGCAGACTGCTACCCAGCTTAGGGCCCAGTAAGTACCGGCATGGGAGACTGGCTGGGAATCCCGGGTGCAGTTGACATTATGCTCTGTTGCCGCCTTCCGTTCCGATTCCGAAAAGGATTTATTGATGCTTAAATGCACAGTATAAAAAGCATGAAGCTGTCAATGGCCATCCTAAGCTGAACGCGCCTGCTCTCGTCAGATCGCAGACTGCTACCCAGCCTAGGGCCCATTAAGTACCGGCATGGGAGACTGGCTGGGAATCCCGGGTGTAGTTGACATTTTGCTCTGTTGCCGCCTTCCGTTCCGATTACGAAAAGGATTTATTGATGCTTAAATGCACAGTATAAAAATCATGAAGCTGTCAATGACCATCCTAAGCTGAACGCGCCTGCTCTCGTCAGATCGCAGACTGCTACCCAGCTTAGGGCCTGGTAAGTACTGGCATGGGACACTGGCTGGGAATCCCGGCTGCCGTCGACATGTTGCCGCCTTCCGTTCCGATTCCGAAAAGGATTTATTGATGCCTAAATGCACAGTATAAAGGGCGAGAAGCTGTCAACGGCCATCCTAAGCTGAACGCGCCTGCTCTCATCAGATTGCAGACTGCTACCCAGCTTAGGGCCCGGTAAGTACTGGCATGGGAGACTGGCTGGGAATCCCGGTTGCCGTTGACATTTTGCTCTTATGCCGCCTTCAGTTCCGATTCCGAAAAGGATTTATTGATGCTTAAATGCACAGTATACAAAGTGTGAAGCTGTCAACGGCCATCCTAAGCTGAACGCGCCTGCTCTCGTCAGATCGCAGACTGCTACCCAGCTTAGGGCCTGGTAAGTACCAGCATGGGAGACTGGCTGGGAATCCCGGGTGCAGTTGACATTTTAATCTGTTGCTGCCTTCCGCTCCGATTCGGAAAAGGATTTATTGATGCTTAAATGCACAGTATAAAGGGCGTGAAGCTGTCAACGGCCATCCTAAGCTGAACGCGCCTGCTCTCGTCAGATCGCAGACTGCTACCCAGCTTAGGGCCCGGTAAGTACCAGCAGGGGAGACTGGCTGGGAATCCCAGGTGTTGTTGACATTTTGCTCTGTAGCCGCCTTCCGCTCCGATTCCGAAAAGGATTTATTGATGCTTAAATCCACAGTATACAGGGTGTGAAGCCGTCTACGGCTATCCTAAGCTGAATGTGCCTGTTCTTGTCAGATCGCAGACTGCTGCCCGGCAAGTACGGGCATGGGAGACTGGCTGGCAAACCAAGGTGCTATTGACATTTTGCTCTGTTGCCGCCTTCCTCTCCGATTCCGAAAATGATTTATCGATGCTTAAATGCACAGTATAAAAAGCATGAAGCTGTCTATGGCCATCCTAAGCTGAACGCGCCTGCTCTCGTCAGATCGCAGACTGCTACCCAGCTTAGGGCCCGGTAAGTACCAGCATGGGAGACTGGCTGGGAATCCCGGGTGCCGTTGACATTTTGCTCTATTGCTGCTTTCCGCTCCGATTCCGAAAAGAATTTATTGATGCTTAAATCCACAGTATACAAGGTGTGAAGCTGTCGACGGCCATCCTAAGCTTAACGCGCCTGCTCTTGACAGATCGCAGACTGGTACAGATCTTAGGGCCCGGTAAGTACCGGCATGGGACACTGGCTGGGAATCCCGGCTGCCGTTGACATTTTGCTCTGTTGCCGCCTTCCGTTTCCGTTTCCGATTCCGAAAAGGATTTATTGATGCTTAAATGCACAGTATAAAGGGCAAGAAGCTGTCAACGGCCATCCTAAGCTGAACGTGCCTGCTCTCGTCAGATCGCAGACAGCTACCCAGCTTAGGGCTCGGAAAGTACCAGCATGGGAGACTGGCTGGGAATCCCAGGTGTCGTTGACATTTTGCTCTGTTGCCGCCTTACGCTCCGATTCCGAAAAGGATTTATTGATGCTTAAATCCACAGTATACAAGGTGTGAAGCTGTCGACGGCCATCCTAAGCTTAACGCGCCTGCTCTTGTCAGATCGCAGACTGGTACAGATCTTTGGGACCGGTAAGTACCGGCATGGGACACTGGCTGGGAATCCCGGCTGCCGTTGACATTTTGCTCTGTTGCCGCCTTCCGTTTCCGATTCCGAAAAGGATTTATTGATGCTTAAATGCACAGTATAAAGGGCGAGAAGCTGTCAACGGCCATCCTAAGCTGAACGTGCCTGCTCTCGTCAGATCGCAGGCTGCTACCCAGCTTAGGGTCCGGTAAGTACCAGCATGGGAGACTGGCTGGGAATCCCGGGTGCAGTTGACATTTTGCTCTGTTTCTGCTCCGATTCCGAAAATTATTTATTGATGCTTAAATCCACAGTATACAAATTGTGAAGCTGTCAACGGCCATCCTAAGCTGAACGCGCCTGCTCTCGTCAGATCGCAGACTGCTACCCAGCTTAGGGCCTGGTAAGTACTGACATGGGACACTGGCTGGGAATCCCGTCTGCCGTTGACATTTTGCTCTGTTGCCGCCTTCCGTTCCGATTCCGAAAAGGATTTATTGATGCCTAAATGCACAGTATAAAGGGCGAGAAGCTGTCAACGGCCATCCTAAGCTGAACGCGCCTGCTCTCTTCAGATTGCAGACTGCTACCCAGCTTAGGGCCCAGTAATTTCCGGCATGGGAGACTGGCTGGGAATCCCGGTTGCCGTTGACATTTTGCTCTTATGCCGCCTTCAGTTCCGATTCCGAAAAGGATTTATTGATGCTTAAATGCACAGTATACAAAGTGTGAAGCTGTCAACGGCCATCCTAAGCTGAACGCGCCTGCTCTCGTCAGATCGCAGACTGCTACCCAGCTTAGGGCCTGGTAAGTACCAGCATGGGAGACTGGCTGGGAATCCCGGGTGCAGTTGACATTTTAATCTGTTGCTGCCTTCCGCTCCGATTCGGAAAAGGATTTTTTGATGCTTAAATGCACAGTATAAAGGGCGTGAAGCTGTCAACGGCCATCCTAAGCTGAACGCGCCTGCTCTCGTCAGATCGCAGACTGCTACCCAGCTTAGGGCCCGGTAATAACCAGCATGGGAGACTGGCTGGGAATCCCAGGTGTTGTTGACATTTTGCTCTGTAGCCGCCTTCCTCTCCGATTCCGAAAAGGATTTATTGATGCTTAAATGCACAGTATAAAAAGCATGAAGCTGTCAATGGCCATCCTAAGCTGAACGCGCCTGCTCTCGTCAGATCGCAACTGCCACCCAGCTTAGGGCCCGATAAGTACCAGCATGGGAGACTGGCTGGGAATCCCGGGTGCCGTTGCCATTTTGCTCTATTGCTGCTTTCCGCTCCGATTCCGAAAAGAATTTATTGATGCTTAAATCCACAGTATACAAGGTGTGAAGCTGTCGACGGCCATCCTAAGCTTAACGCGCCTGCTCTTGTCAGATCGCAGACTGGTACAGATCTTAGGGCCCGGTAAGTACCGGCATGGGACACTGGCTGGGAATCCCGGCTGCCGTTGACATTTTGCTCTGTTGCCGCCTTCCGTTTCCGTTTCCGATTCCGAAAAGGATTTATTGATGCTTAAATGCACAGTATAAAGGGCGAGAAGCTGTCAACGGCCATCCTAAGCTGAACGTGCCTGCTCTCGTCAGATCGCAGACTGCTACCCAGCTTAGGGCCTGGTAAGTACTGGCATGGGACACTGGCTGGGAATCCCGGCTGCCGTTGACATTTTGCTCTGTTGCCGCCTTCCGTTTCCGATTCCGAAAAGGATTTATTGATGCTTAAATGCACAGTATAAAGGGCGAGAAGCTGTCAACGGCCATCCTAAGCTGAACGTGCCTGCTCTCGTCAGATCGCAGACTGCTACCCAGCTTAGGGCTTGGTAAGTACCAGCATGGGAGACTGGCTGGGAATCCCAGGTGTCGTTGACCTTTTGCTCTGTTGCCGCCTTACGCTCCGATTTCGAAAAGGATTTATTGATGCTTAAATCCACAGTATACAGGCTGTGAAGATGTCTACGGCCATCCTAAGCTGAATGCGCCTGTTCTCGTCAGATCGCAGACTGCTACCCAGCTTCGGGCCTGGTAAGTACCAGCATGGGAGACTGGCTGGGAATCCCGGGTGCAGTTTACATTTTGCTCTGTTTCTGCTCCGATTCTGAAAATTATTTATTGATGCTTAAATCCACAGTATACAAAGTGTGAAGCTGTCAACGGCCATCCTAAGCTGAACGCGCCTGCTCTCGTCAGATCGCAGACTGCTACCCAGCATAGGGCCTGGTAAGTACCAGAATGGAAGACTGGCTGGGAATCCCAGGTGCAGTTGACCCTTTAATCTGTTGCCGCCTTCCGCTCCGATTCGGAAAAGGATTTATTGATGCTTAAATCCACAATACACAGGGTGTGAAGCTGTCAACGGCCATCCTAAGCTGAACGCGCCTGCTCTCGTCAGATCGCAGACTTCTACCCAGCTTAGGGCCTGGTAAGTACCAGCATGGGAGACTGGCTGGGAATCCCGGGTGCAGTTGACATTTTAATCTGTTGCCGCCTTCCGCTCTGATTCGGAAAAGGATTTATTGATGCTTAAATCCACAATACACAGGGTGTGAAGCTGTCAACGGCCATCCTAAGCCTGAACGTGCCTGCTCTCCTCAGATCACAGACTGCTGCCCGGCAGTTACCGGCATGGGAGACTGGCTGGCAATACAAGGTGCCATTGACATTTTGCTCTGTTGCCGCCTTCCTCTCCGATTAATAAAAATATTTATTGATGCTTAAATCCACAATATACAAGGCGTGAAGATGTCAACGGCCATCCTAAGCTGAACGTGCCTGCTCTCGTCAGATCGCAGACCGCTACCCAGCTTAGGGCCCAGTAAGTACCGGCATGGGAGACTGGCTGGGAATCCGGGTGCAGTTGACATTTTGCTATGTTGCCGCCTTCCGTTCCGATTCCGAAAAGGATTTATTGATGCTTAAATGCACAGTATAAAAAGCACAAAGCTGTCAATGGCCATCCTAAGCTGAACGCGCCTGCTCTCGTCAGATTGCAGACTGCTACCCAGCTTAGGGCCCGGTAAGTACTGGCATGGGAGACTGGCTGGGAATACCAGTTGCCATTGACATTTTGCTCTATTGCTGCCTTCCGCTCTGATTCCGAAAATAATTTATTGATGCTTAAATCCACAGGATACAAGGTGTGAAGCTGTCAACGGCCATCCTAAGCTTAACGCGCCTGCTCTCGTCAGATCGCAGACTGGTACAGATCTTAGGGCCCGGTAAGTACCGGCATGGGACACTGGCTGGGAATCCCGGCTGCCGTTGACATTTTGCTCTGTTGCCGCCTTCCGTTCCGATTCCGAAAAGGATTTATAGATGCTTAAATGCACAGTATAAAGGGCGTGAAGCTGTCAACGGCCATACTAAGCTGAATGCGCCTGCTCTCGTCAGATCGCAGACTGATACCCAGCTTAGGGCCTGGTAAGTACCAGCATGGGAGACTGGCTGGGAATCCCGGGTGCAGTTGACATTTTAATCTGTTGCCGCCTTCCGCTCTGATTCGGAAAAGGATTTATTGATGCTTAAATGCACAGTATAAAGGGCGTGAAGCTGTCAACGGCCATACTAAGCTGAACGCGCCTGCTCTCGTCAGATCGCAGACTGCTACCCAGCTTAGGGCCCGGTAAGTACCAGCATGGGAGGCTGGCTGGGAATCCCGGGTGCTGTTGCCATTTTGCTCTATTGCTGCTTTCCGCTCCGATTCCGAAAAGAATTTATTGATGCTTAAATCCACAGTATACAAGGTGTGAAGCTGTCGACGGCCATCCTAAGCTTAACGCGCCTGCTCTTGTCAGATCGCAGACTGGTACAGATCTTAGGGCCCGGTAAGTACCGGCATGGGACACTGGCTGGGAATCCCGGCTGCCGTTGACATTTTGCTCTGTTGCCGCCTTCCGTTTCCGTTTCCGATTCCGAAAAGGATTTATTGATGCTTAAATGCACAGTATAAAGGGCGAGAAGCTGTCAACGGCCATCCTAAGCTGAACGTGCCTGCTCTCGTCAGATCGCAGACTGCTACCCAGCTTAGGGCCTGGTAAGTACTGGCATGGGACACTGGCTGGGAATCCCGGCTGCCGTTGACATTTTGCTCTGTTGCCGCCTTCCGTTTCCGATTCCGAAAAGGATTTATTGATGCTTAAATGCACAGTATAAAGGGCGAGAAGCTGTCAACGGCCATCCTAAGCTGAACGTGCCTGCTCTCGTCAGATCGCAGACTGCTACCCAGCTTAGGGCTTGGTAAGTACCAGCATGGGAGACTGGCTGGGAATCCCAGGTGTCTTTGACCTTTTGCTCTGTTGCCGCCTTACGCTCCGATTTCGAAAAGGATTTATTGATGCTTAAATCAACAGTATACAGGGTGTGAAGATGTCTACGGCCATCCTACGCTGAATGCGCCTGTTCTCGTCAGATCGCAGACTGCTACCCAGCTTCGGGCCTGGTAAGTACCAGCATGGGAGACTGGCTGGGAATCCCGGGTGCAGTTTACATTTTGCTCTGTTTCTGCTCCGATTCTGAAAATTATTTATTGATGCTTAAATCCACAGTATACAAAGTGTGAAGCTGTCAACGGCCATCCTAAGCTGAACGTGCCTGCTCTCGTCAGACCGCAGACTGCTACCCAGCTTAGGGCCTGGTAAGTACCAGAATGGAAGACTGGCTGGGAATCCCAGGTGCAGTTGACACTTTAATCTGTTGCCGCCTTCCGCTCCGATTCGGAAAAGGATTTATTGATGCTTAAATCCACAATACACAGGGTGTGAAGCTGTCAACGGCCATCCTAAGCCTGAACGTGCCTGCTCTCCTCAGATCGCAGACTGCTGCCCGGCAGTTACCGGCATGGGAGACTGGCTGGCAATCCAAGGTGCCGTTGACATTTTGCTTTGTTGCCGCCTTCCTCTCCGATTAATAAAAATATTTATTGATGCTTAAATCCACAGTATACAAGGCGTGAAGATGTCAACGGCCATCCTAAGCTGAACGCGCCTGCTCTCGTCAGATCGCAGACTGCTACCCAGCTTAGGGCCCAGTAAGTACCGGCATGGGAGACTGGCTGGGAATCCCGGGTGCAGTTGACATTATGCTCTGTTGCCGCCTTCCGTTCCGATTCCGAAAAGGATTTATTGATGCTTAAATGCACAGTATAAAAAGCATGAATCTGTCAATGGCCATCCTAAGCTGAACGCGCCTGCTCTCGTCAGATCGAAGGCTGCTACCCAGCCTAGGGCCCATTAAGTACCGGCATGGGAGACTGGCTGGGAATCCCGGGTGTAGTTGACATTTTGCTCTGTTGCCGCCTTCCGTTCCGATTCCGAAAAGGATTTATTGATGCTTAAATGCACAGTATAAAAATCATGAAGCTGTCAATGGCCATCCTAAGCTGAATGTGCCTGTTCTTGTCAGATCGCAGACTGCTGCCCGGCAAGTACGGGCATGGGAGACTGGCTGGCAATCCAAGGTGCTATTGACATTTTGCTCTGTTGCCGCCTTCCTCTCTGATTCCGAAAAGGATTTATTGATGCTTAAATGCACAGTATAAAAAGCATGAAGCTGTCAATGGCTGTCCTAAGCTGAACGCGCCTGCTCTCGTCAGATCGCAGACTGCTACCCAGCTTAGGGCCCGGTAAGTACCAGCATGGGAGACTGGCTGGGAATCCCAGGTGTCGTTGACCTTTTGCTCTGTTGCCGCCTTACGCTCCGATTTCGAAAAGGATTTATTGATGCTTAAATCCACAGTATACAAGGTGTGAAGCTGTCGACGGCCATCCTAAGCTTAACGCGCCTGCTCTTGTCAGATCGCAGACTGGTACAGATCTTAGGGCCCGGTAAGTACTGGCATGGGACACTGGCTGGGAATCCCGACTGCCGTTGACATTTTGCTCTGTTGCCGCCTTCCGTTTCCGATTCCGAAAAGGATTTATTGATGCTTAAATGCACAGTATAAAGTGCAAGAAGCTGTCAACGGCCATCCTAAGCTGAACGTGCCTGCTCTTGTCAGATCGCAGGCTGCTACCCAGCTTAGGGCCTGGTAAGTACCAGCATGGGAGACTGGCTGGGAATCTCAGGTGTTGTTGACATTTTGCTCTGTAGCTCTGTAGACATTTTGCTCCGATTCCGAAAAGGATTTATTGATACTTAAATCCACAATATACAGGGTGTGAAGCCGTCTACGGCTATCCTAAGCTGAATGCGCCTGTTCTTGTCAGATCGCAGACTGCTGCCCGGCAAGTACGGGCATGGGAGACTGGCTGGCAATCGAAGGTGCTATAGACATTTTGATCTGTTGCCGCCTTCCTCTCCGATTAAAAATTTTTTTTATTGATGCTTAAATCCACAGTATACAAGGTGTGAAGCTGTCGACGGCCATCCTAAGCTTAACGCGCCTGCTCTCGTCAGATCGCAGACTGGTACAGATCTTAGGGTCCGGTAAGTACCGGCATGGGACACTGGCTGGGAATCCCGGCTGCCATTGACATTTTGCTCTGTTGCCGCCTTCCGTTCCGATTCCGAAAAGGATTTATTGATGCCTAAATGCACAGTATAAAGGTCGAGAAGCTGTCAACGGCCATCCTAAGCTGAACGCGCCTGCTCTCATCAGATCGCAGACTGCTACCCAGCTTAGGGCTCGGTAAGTACCAGCATGGGAGACTGGCTGGGAATCCCAGGTGTCGTCGACATTTTGCTCTGTTGCCGCCTTCCGCTCCGATTCCGAAAAAGGATTTATTGATGCTTAAATCCACAGTATACAGGGTGTGAAGATGTCTACGGCCATCCTAAGCTGAATGCGCCTGTTCTCGTCAGATCGCAGACTGCTACCCATCTTCGGGCCTGGTAAGTACCAGCTAGGGAGACTGGCTGGGAATCCCGGGTGCTGTTAACATTTTGCTCTGCTTCTGCTCCGATTCCGAAAATTATTTATTGATGCTTAAATCCACAGTATACAAAGTGTGAAGCTGTCAACGGCCATCCTAAGCTGAACGCGCCTGCTCTCGTCAGATCGCAGACTGCTACCCAGCTTAGGGCCCAGTAAGTACCGGCATGGGAGACTGGCTGGGAATCCCGGGTGCAGTTGACATTTTGCTCTGTTGCCGCCTTCCGTTTCGATTCCGAAAAGGATTTATTGATGCTTAAATGCACAGTATATAAATTGCGAAGCTGTCAACGGCCATCTTAAGCTGAACGCGCCTGCTTTTGTCAGATCGCAGACTGCTACCCAGCTTAGGGCCTGGTAAGTACCAGCATGGGAGACTGGCTGGGAATCCCGGGTGCAGTTGACATTTTAATCTGTTGCCGCCTTCTGCTCCGATTCGGAAAAGGATTTATTGATGCTTAAATGCACAGTATAAAGGGCGTGAAGCTGTCAACGGCCATCCTAAGATGAACGCGCCTGCTCTCGTGAGATCGCAGACTGATACCCAGCTTAGGGCCCGGTAAGTACCAGCATGGGAGACTGGCTGGGAATCCCAGGTGTCGTTGACATTTTGCTCTGTTGCCGCCTTACGCTCCGATTCCGAAAAGGATTTATTGATGCTTAAATCCACAGTATACAGGGTGTGAAGATGTCTACGGCCATCCTAAGCTGAATGCGCCTGTTCTCGTCAGATCGCAGACTGCTACCCAGCTTCGGGCCTGGTAAGTACCAGCATGGGAGACTGGCTGGGAATCCTGGGTGGAGTTGCCATTTTGCTCTGTTTCTGCTACGAGTCTGAAAATTATTTATTGATACTTAAAATCCACAGTATACAAAGTGTGAAGCTGTCAAAGGCCATCCTAAGCTGAACGCGCCTGCTCTTGTCAGATCGCAGACTTCTACCCAGCTTAGGGCCTGGTAAGTACCAGCATGGGAGACTGGCTGGGAATCCCGGGTGCAGTTGACATTTTAATCTGTTGCCGCCTTCCGCTCCGATTCGGAAAAGGATTTATTGATGCTTAAATCCACAATACACAGGGTGTGAAGCTGTCAACGGCCATCCTAAGCCTGAACATGCCTGCTCTCCTCAGATCACAGACCACTGCCCGGCAGTTACCGGCATGGGAGACTGGCTGGCAATCCAAGGTGCCGTTGACATTTTGCTTTGTTGCCGCCTTCCTCTCCGATTAATAAAAATATTTATTGATGCTTAAATGCACCTGGGAATCCCGGGTGCAGTTGACATTATGCTCTGTTGCCGCCTTCCGTTCCGATTCCGAAAAGGATTTATTGATGCTTAAATGCACAGTATAAAAATCATGAAGCTGTCAATGGCCATCCTAAGCTGAACGCGCCTGCTCTCGTCAGATCGCAGACTGCTACCCAGCTTAGGGCCTGGTGAGTACTGGCATGGGACACTGGCTGGGAATCTCGGCTGCCGTTGACATTTTGCTCTGTTGCCGCCTTCCGTTCCGATTCCGAAAAGGATTTATTGATGCCTAAATGCACAGTATAAAAGGCGAGAAGCAGTCAACGGCCATCCTAAGCTGAACGCTCCTGCTCTCGTCAGATTGCAGACTGCTACCCAGCTTAGGGCCCAGTAAGTACCGGCATGGGAGACTGGCTGGGAATCCCGGGTGCAGTTGACATTTTGCTCTGTTGCCGCCTTCCGCTCCGATTCCGAAAAAGGATTTATTGATGCTTAAATGTGCAGTATAAAAATCATGAAGCTGTCAATGGCCATCCTAAGCTGAACGCGCCTGCTCTCGTCACATCGCAGACTGCTACCCAGCTTAGGGCCCGGTAAGTACTGGCATGGGAGACTGGCTGGGAATCCCGGTTGCCGTTGACATTTTGCTCTTATGCCGCCTTCAGTTCCGATTCCGAAAAGGATTTATTGATGCTTAAATGCACAGTATACAAAGTGTGAAGCTGTCAACGGCCATCCTAAGCTGAACGCGCCTGCTCTCGTCAGATCGCAGACTGCTACCCAGCTTAGGGCCCGGTAAGTACCAGCATGGGAGACTGGCTGGGAATCCCGGGTGCCGTTGACATTTTGCTCTATTGCTGCTTTCCGCTCCGATTCCGAAAAGAATTTATTGATGCTTAAATCCACAGTATACAAGGTGTGAAGCTGTCGACGGCCATCCTAAGCTTAACGCGCCTGCTCTTGACAGATCGCAGACTGGTACAGATCTTAGGGCCTGTAAGTACCGGCATGGGACACTGGCTGGGAATCCCGGCTGCCGTTGACATTTTGCTCTGTTGCCGCCTTCCGTTTCCGTTTCCGATTCCGAAAAGGATTTATTGATGCTTAAATGCACAGTATAAAGGGCAAGAAGCTGTCAACGGCCATCCTAAGCTGAACGTGCCTGCTCTCGTCAGATCGCAGACTGCTACCCAGCTTAGGGCTCGGAAAGTACCAGCATGGGAGACTGGCTGGGAATCCCAGGTGTCGTTGACATTTTGCTCTGTTGCCGCCTAACGCTTCGATTCCGAAAAGGATTTATTGATGCTTAAATCCACAGTATACAGGGTGTGAAGATGTCTACGGCCATCCTAAGCTGAATGCGCCTGTTCTCGTCAGATCGCAGACTGCTACCCAGCTTCGGGCCTGGTAAGTACCAGCATGGGAGACTGGCTGGGAATCCCGGGTGCAGTTGACACTTTACTCTGTTGCCGCTTTCCGCTCCGATTCGGAAAAGGATTTATTGATGCTTAAATCCACAATACACAGGGTGTGAAGCTGTCAACGGCCATCCTAAGCCTGAACGTGCCTGCTCTCCTCAGATCGCAGACTGCTGCCCGGCAGTTACCGGCATGGGACACTGGCTGGCAATCCAAGGTGCCGTTGACATTTTGCTTTGTTGCCGCCTTCCTCTCCGATTAATAAAAATATTTATTGATGCTTAAATCCACAGTATACAAGGCGTGAAGATGTCAACGGCCATCCTAAGCTAAACGCGCCTGCTCTCGTCAGATCGCAGACTGTTACCCAGCTTAGGGCCCAGTAAGTACCGGCATGGGAGACTGGCTGGGAATCCCGGGTGCAGTTAACATTATGCTCTGTTGCCGCTTCCGTTCCGATTCCGAAAAGGTTTTATTGATGCTTAAATGCACAGTATAAAAAGCATGAAGCTGTCAATGGCCATCCTAAGCTGAACGCGCCTGCTCTCGTCAGATCGCAGACTGCTACCCAGCTTAGGGCCTGGTAAGTACTGGCATGGGACACTGGCTGGGAATCCCGTCTGCCGTTGACATTTTGCTCTGTTGCCGCCTTCCGTTCCGATTCCGAAAAGGATTTATTGATGCCTAAATGCACAGTATAAAGGGCGAGAAGCTGTCAACGGCCATCCTAAGCTGAACGTGCCTGCTCTCGTCGGATCGCAGGCTGCTACCCAGCTTAGGGTCCGGTAAGTACCAGCATGGGAGACTGGCTGGGAATCCCGGGTGCAGTTGACATTTTGCTCTGTTTCTGCTCCGATTCCGAAAATTATTTATTGATGCTTAAATCCACAGTATACAAAGTGTGAAGCTGTCAACGGCCATCCTAAGCTGAACGCGCCTGCTCTCGTCAGATCGCAGACTGCTACCCAGCTTAGGGCCTGGTAAGTACCAGCATGGGAGACTGGCTGGGAATCCCGGGTGCAGTTGACACTTTACTCTGTTGCCGCTTTCCGCTCCGATTCGGAAAAGGATTTATTGATGCTTAAATCCACAATACACAGGGTGTGAAGCTGTCAATGGCCATCCTAAGCCTGAACGTGCCTGCTCTCCTCAGATCGCAGACTGCTGCCCGGCAGTTACCGGCATGGGACACTGGCTGGCAATCCAAGGTGCCGTTGACATTTTGCTTTGTTGCCGCCTTCCTCTCCGATTAATAAAAATATTTATTGATGCTTAAATCCACAGTATACAAGGCGTGAAGATGTCAACGGCCATCCTAAGCTGAACGCGCCTGCTCTCGTCAGATCGCAGACTGCTACCCAGCTTAGGGCCCAGTAAGTACCGGCATGGGAGACTGGCTGGGAATCCCGGGTGCAGTTGACATTATGCTCTGTTGCCGCTTCCGTTCCGATTCCGAAAAGGATTTATTGATGCTTAAATGCACAGTATAAAAAGCATGAAGCTGTCAATGGCCATCCTAAGCTGAACGCGCCTGCTCTCGTCAGATCGCAGACTGCTACCCAGCTTAGGGCCTGGTAAGTACTGGCATGGGACACTGGCTTGGAATCCCGTCTGCCGTTGACATTTTGCTCTGTTGCCGCCTTCCGTTCCGATTCCGAAAAGGATTTATTGATGCCTAAATGCACAGTATAAAGGGCGAGAAGCTGTCAACGGCCATCCTAAGCTGAACGCGCCTGCTCTCGTCAGATTGCAGACTGCTACCCAGCTTAGGGCCCAGTAAGTACCGGTATGGGAGACTGGCTGCGAATCCCGGTTGCCGTTGACATTTTGCTCTTATGCCGCCTTCAGTTCCGATTCCGAAAAGGATTTATTGATGCTTAAATGCACAGTATAAAAAGCATGAAGCTGTCAATGGCCATCCTAAGCTGAACGCGCCTGCTCTCGTCAGATCGAAGGCTGCTACCCAGCCTAGGGCCCATTAAGTACCGGCATGGGAGACTGGCTGGGAATCCCGGGTGTAGTTGACATTTTGCTCTGTTGCCGCCTTCCGTTCCGATTCCGAAAAGGATTTATTGATGCTTAAATGCACAGTATAAAAATCATGAAGCTTTCAATGGCCATCCTAAGCTGAACGCGCCTGCTCTCGTCAGATCGCAGACTGCTACCCAGCTTAGGGCCTGGTAAGTACTGGCATGGGACACTGGCTGGGAATCCCGGCTGCCGTTGACATTTTGCTCTGTTGCCGCCTTCCGTTCCGATTCCGAAAAGGATTTATTGATGCCTAAAAACACAGTATAAAGGGCGAGAAGCTGTCAACGGCCATCCTAAGCTGAACGCGCCTGTTCTCGTCAGATTGCAGACTGCTACCCAGCTTAGGGTCCAGTAAGTACCGGCATGGGAGACTGGCTGGGAATCCCGGGTGCAGTTGACATTTTGCTCTGTTGCCGCCTTCCGCTCCGATTCCGAAAAAGGATTTATTGATGCTTAAATGCGCAGTATAAAAATCAGGAAACTGTCAATGGCCATCCTAAGCTGAACGCGCCTGCTCTCGTCTCATCGCAGACTGCTACCCAGCTTAGGGCCCGGTAAGTACTGGCATGGGAGACTGGCTGGGAATCCCGGTTGCCGTAGACATTTTGCTCTTATGCCGCCTTCAGTTCCGATTCCGAAAAGGATTTATTGATGCTTAAATGCACAGTATACAAAGTGTGAAGCTGTCAACGGCCATCCTAAGCTGAACGCGCCTGCTCTCGTCAGATTGCAGACTGCTACCCAGCTTAGGGCCTGGTAAGTACCAACATGGGAGACTGGCTGGGAATCCCGGGTGCAGTTGACATTTTAATCTGTTGCTGCCTTCCGCTCCGATTCGGAAAAGGATTTATTGATGCTTAAATGCACAGTATAAAGGGTGTGAAGCTGTCAACGGCCATCATAAGCTGAACGCGCCTGCTCTCGTCAGATCACAGACTGCTACCCAGCTTAGGGCCCGGTAAATACCAGCATGGGAGACTGGCTGGGAATTCCAGGTGTTGTTGACATTTTGCTCTGTAGCCGCCTTCCTCTCCGATTCCGAAAAGGATTTATTGATGCTTAAATGCACAGTATAAAAAGCATGAAGCTGTCAACGGCCATCCTAAGCCTGAACGTGCCTGCTCTCCTCAGATCGCAGACTGCTGCCCGGCAGTTACCGGCATGGGACACTGGCTGGCAATCCAAGGTGCCGTTGACATTTTGCTTTGTTGCCGCCTTCCTCTCCGATTAATAAACATATTTATTGATGCTTAAATCCACAGTATACAAGGCGTGAAGATGTCAACGGCCATCCTAAGCTGAACGCGCCTGCTCTCGTCAGATCGCAGACTGCTACCCAGCTTAGGGCCCAGTAAGTACCGGCATGGGAGACTGGCTGGGAATCCCGGGTGCAGTTGACATTATGCTCTGTTGCCGCTTCCGTTCCGATTCCGAAAAGGATTTATTGATGCTTAAATGCACAGTATAAAAAGCATGAAGCTGTCAATGGCCATCCTAAGCTGAACGCGCCTGCTCTCGTCAGATCGCAGACTGCTACCCAGCTTAGGGCCTGGTAAGTACTGGCATGGGACACTGGCTGGGAATCCCGTCTGCCGTTGACATTTTGCTCTGTTGCCGCCTTCCGTTCCGATTCCGAAAAGGATTTATTGATGCCTAAATGCACAGTATAAAGGGCGAGAAGCTGTCAACGGCCATCCTAAGCTGAACGCGCCTGCTCTCGTCAGATTGCAGACTGCTACCCAGCTTAGGGCCCAGTAAGTACCGGTATGGGAGACTGGCTGCGAATCCCGGTTGCCGTTGACATTTTGCTCTTATGCCGCCTTCAGTTCCGATTCCGAAAAGGATTTATTGATGCTTAAATGCACAGTATAAAAAGCATGAAGCTGTCAATGGCCATCCTAAGCTGAACGCGCCTGCTCTCGTCAGATCGAAGGCTGCTACCCAGCCTAGGGCCCATTAAGTACCGGCATGGGAGACTGGCTGGGAATCCCGGGTGTAGTTGACATTTTGCTCTGTTGCCGCCTTCCGTTCCGATTCCGAAAAGGATTTATTGATGCTTAAATGCACAGTATAAAAATCATGAAGCTGTCAATGGCCATCCTAAGCTGAACGCGCCTGCTCTCGTCAGATCGCAGACTGCTACCCAGCTTAGGGCCTGGTAAGTACTGGCATGGGACACTGGCTGGGAATCCCGGCTGCCGTTGACATTTTGCTCTGTTGCCGCCTTCCGTTCCGATTCCGAAAAGGATTTATTGATGCCTAAAAACACAGTATAAAGGGCGAGAAGCTGTCAACGGCCATCCTAAGCTGAACGCGCCTGTTCTCGTCAGATTGCAGACTGCTACCCAGCTTAGGGTCCAGTAAGTACCGGCATGGGAGACTGGCTGGGAATCCCGGGTGCAGTTGACATTTTAATCTGTTGCTGCCTTCCGCTCCGATTCGGAAAAGGATTTATTGATGCTTAAATGCACAGTATAAAGGGTGTGAAGCTGTCAACGGCCATCATAAGCTGAACGCGCCTGCTCTCGTCAGATCACAGACTGCTACCCAGCTTAGGGCCCGGTAAATACCAGCATGGGAGACTGGCTGGGAATTCCAGGTGTTGTTGACATTTTGCTCTGTAGCCGCCTTCCTCTCCGATTCCGAAAAGGATTTATTGATGCTTAAATGCACAGTATAAAAAGCATGAAGCTGTCAATGGCCATCCTAAGCTGAACGTGCCTGCTCTCGTCAGATTGCAGACTGCTACCCAGCTTAGGGCCCGGTAAGTACCAACATGGGAGACTGGCTGGGAATCCCGGGTGCCGTTGACATTTTGCTCTATTGCTGCTTTCCGCTCCGATTCCGAAAAGAATTTATTGATGCTTAAATCCACAGTATACAAGGTGTGAAGCTGTCAACGGCCATCCTAAGCTTAACGCGCCTGCTCTTGTCAGATCGCAGACTGGTACAGATCTTAGGGCCCGGTAAGTACCGGCATGGGACACTGGCTGGGAATCCCGGCTGCCGTTGACATTTTGCTCTGTTGCCGCCTTCCGTTTCCAATTCCGAAAAGGATTTATTGATGCTTAAATGCACAGTATAAAGGGCAAGAAGCTGTCAACGGCCATCCTAAGCTGAACGTGCCTGCTCTCGTCAGATCGCAGACTGCTACCCAGCTTAGGGCTCGGAAAGTACCAGCATGGGAGACTGGCTGGGAATCCCAGGTGTCGTTGACATTTTGCTCTGTTGCCGCCTTACGCTCCGATTCCGAAAAGGATTTATTGATGCTTAAATCCACAGTATACAGGGTGTGAAGATGTCTACGGCCATCCTAAGCTGAATGCGCCTGTTCTCGTCAGATTGCAGACTGCTACCCAGCTTCGTGCCTGGTAAGTACCAGCATGGGAGGCTGGCTGGGAATCCCGGGTGGAGTTGACATTTTGCTCTGTTTCTGCTACGAGTCCGAAAATTATTTATTGATACTTAAATCCACAGTATACAAAGTGTGAAGCTGTCAACGGCCATCCTAAGCTGAACGCGCCTGCTCTCGTCAGATCGCAGACTTCTACCCAGCTTAGGGCCTGGTAAGTACCAGCATGGGAGACTGGCTGGGAATCCCGGGTGCAGTTGACATTTTAATCTGTTGCCGCCTTCCGCTCTGATTCGGAAAAGGATTTATTGATGCTTAAATCCACAATACACAGGGTGTGAAGCTGTCAACGGCCATCCTAAGCCTGAACGTGCCTGCTCTCCTCAGATCACAGACTGCTGCCCGGCAGTTACCGGCATGGGAGACTGGCTGGCAATACAAGGTGCCATTGACATTTTGCTCTGTTGCCGCCTTCCGCTCCGATTAATAAAAATATTTATTGATGCTTAAATCCACAATATACAAGGCGTGAAGATGCCAACGGCCATCCTAAGCTGAACGTGCCTGCTCTCGTCAGATCGTAGACCGCTACCCAGCTTAGGGCCCAGTAAGTACCGGCATGGGAGACTGGCTGGGAATCAGGGTGCAGTTGACATTTTGCTATGTTGCCGCCTTCCGCTCCGATTAATAAAAATATTTATTGATGCTTAAATCCACAATATACAAGGCGTGAAGCTGTCAATGGCCATCCTAAGCTGAACGCGCCTGCTCTCGTCAGATTGCAGGCTGCTACCCAGCTTAGGGCCCGGAAAGTACTGGCATGGGAGACTGGCTGGGAATACCAGTTGCCATTGACATTTTGCTCTATTGCTGCCTTCCGCTCTGATTCCGAAAATAATTTATTGATGCTTAAATCCACAGTATACAAGGTGTGAAGCTGTCAACGGCCATCCTAAGCTTAACGCGCCTGCTCTCGTCAGATCGCAGACTGGTACAGATCTTAGGGCCCGGTAAGTACCGGCATGGGACACTGGCTGGGAATCCCGGCTGCCGTTGACATTTTGCTCTGTTGCCGCCTTCCGTTCCGATTCCGAAAAGGATTTATAGATGCTTAAATGCACAGTATACAAAGTGTGAACCTGTTAACGGCCATCCTAAGCTGAATGCGCCTGCTCTCGTCAGATCGCAGACTGATACCCAGCTTAGGGCCTGGTAAGTACCAGCATGGGAGACTAGCTGGGAATCCCGGGTGCAGTTGACATTTTAATCTGTTGCCGCCTTCCGCTCCGATTCGGAAAAGGTTTTATTGATGCTTAAATGCACAGTATAAAGGGCGTGAAGCTGTCAACGGCCATCCTAAGCTGAACGCGCCTGCTCTCGTCAGATCGCAGACTGCTACCCAGCTTAGGGCCCGGTAGGTACCAGCATGGGAGACTGGCTGGGAATCCCCGGTGTTGTTGACATTTTGCTCTGCAGCCGCCTTCCGTTCCGATTCCGAAAAGGATTTAAAGGATTAAATCCACAGTATACAGGGTGTGAAGCCGTCTACGGCCATCCTAAGCTGAATGTGCCTGTTCTTGTCAGATCGCAGACTGCTGCCCGGCAAGTACGGGCATGGGAGACTGGCTGGCAATCCAAGGTGCTATTGACATTTTGCTCTGTTGCCGCCTTCCTCTCCGATTCCGAAAAGGATTTATTGATGCTTAAATGCACAGTATAAAAAGCATGAAGCTGTCAATGGCTGTCCTAAGCTGAACGCGCCTGCTCTCGTCAGATCGCAGACTGCTACTCAGCTTAGGGCCCGGTAAGTACCAGCATGGGAGACTGGCTGGGAATCCCAGGTGTCGTTGACCTTTTGCTCTGTTGCCGCCTTACGCTCCGATTACGAAAAGGATTTGATGCTTAAATCCACAGTATACAAGGTGTGAAGCTGTCGACGGCCATCCTAAGCTTAACGCGCCTGCTCTTGTCAGATCGCAGACTGGTACAGATCTTAGGGCCCGGTAAGTACCGGCATGGGACACTGGCTGGGAATCCCGACTGCCGTTGACATTTTGCTCTGTTGCCGCCTTCCGTTTCCGATTCCGAAAAGGATTTATTGATGCTTAAATGCACAGTATAAAGGGCAAGAAGCTGTCAACGGCCATCCTAAGCTGAACGTGCCTGCTCTTGTCAGATCGCAGGCTGCTACCCAGCTTAGGGCCTGGTAAGTACCAGCATGGGAGACTGGCTGGGAATCTCAGGTGTTGTTGATATTTTGCTCTGTAGCTCTGTAGACATTTTGCTCCGATTCCGAAAAGGATTTATTGATACTTAAATCCACAATATACAGGGTGTGAAGCCGTCTACGGCTATCCTAAGCTGAATGCGCCTGTTCTTGTCAGATCGCATACTGCTGCCCGGCAAGTACGGGCATGGGAGACTGGCTGGCAATCGAAGGTGCTATAGACATTTTGATCTGTTGCCGCCTTCCTCTCCGATTAAATTTTTTTTTTATTGATGCTTAAATCCACAGTATACAAGGTGTGAAGCTGTCGACGGCCATCTTAAGCTTAACGCGCCTGCTCTCGTCAGATCGCAGACTGGTACAGATCTTAGGGCCCGGTAAGTACCGGCATGGGACACTGGCTGGGAATCCCGGCTGCCATTGACATTTTGCTCTGTAGCCGCTTTCCGCTCCAATTCCGAAAAGGATTTATTGATGCTTAAATCCACAGTATACAGGGTGTGAAGATGTCTACGGCCATCCTAAGCTGAATGCGCCTGTTCTCGTCAGATCGCAGACTGCTACCCAGCTTCGGGCCTGGTAAGTACCAGCTAGGGAGACTGGCTGGGAATCCCGGGTGCTGTTAACATTTTGCTCTGCTTCTGCTCCGATTCCGAAAATTATTTATTGATGCTTAAATCCACAGTTTACAAAGTGTGAAGCTGTCAACGGGCATCCTAAGCTGAACGCGCCTGCTCTCGTCAGATCGCAGACTGCTACCCAGCTTAGGGCCTGGTAAGTACCAGCATGGGAGACTGGCTGGGAATCCCGGGTGCAGTTGACATTTTAATCTGTTGCCGCCTTCCGCTCCGATTCGGAAAAGGATTTATTGATGCTTAAATCCACAATATACAGGGTGTGAAGCTGTCAACAGCCATCCTAAGCCTGAACGTGCCTGCTCTCCTCAGATCGCAGACTGCTGCCCGGCAGATACCGGCATGGGAGACTGGCTGGCAATCCAAGGTGCCCTTGACATTTTGCTCTGTTGCCGCCTTCCTCTCCGATTAATAAAAATATTTATTGATGCTTAAATCCACAATATACAAGGCGTGAAGATGTCAACGGCCATCCTAAGCTGAACGTGCCTGCTCTCGTCAGATCGCAGACTGCTACCAAGCTTAGGGCCCAGTAAGTACCATCATGGGAGACTGGCTGGGAATCCCGGGTGCAGTTGACATTTTGCTCTGTTGCTGCCTTCCGTTCCGATTCCGAAAAGGATTTATTGATGCTTAAATGCACAGTATAAAAAGCATGAAGCTGTCAATGGCCATCCTAAGCTGAACGCGCCTGCTCTCGTCAGTTCGCAGACTGCTACCCAGCTTAGGGCCTGGAAAGTACTGGCATGGGAGACTGGCTGAGAATCCCGGTTGCTGTTGACATTTTGCTCTATTGCTCCGATTCCGAAAAGAATTTATTGATGCTTAAATCCACAGTATACAAGGTGTGAAGCTGTCAACAGCCATCCTAAGCTTAACGCGCCTGCTCTCGTCAGATCGCAGACTGGTACAGATCTTAGGGCCTGGTAAGTACCGGCATGGGACACTGGCTGGGAATCCCGGCTGTCGTTGACATTTTGCTCTGTTGCTGCCTTCCGTTCCGATTCCGAAAAGGATTTATTGATGCTTAAATGCACAGTATACAAAGTGCAAAGCTGTCAACCGCCATCCTAAGCTGAACGCGCCTGGTCTCGTCAGATCGTAGACTGTTACCCAGCTCAGTGCCTGGTAAGTACCAGCATGGGAGACTGGCTGGGAATCCCGGGTGCAGTTGACATTTTTATCTGTTGCCGCCTTCCGCTCCGATTCGGAAATGGATTTATTGATGCTTAAATGCACAGTATAAAGGACAAGAAGCTGTCAACAGCCATCCTAAGCTTAACGCGCCTGCTCTCATCAGATCGCAGACTGCTACCCTGCTTAGGGCCCGGTAAGTACCAGCATGGGAGACTGGCTGGGAATCTCAGGTGTTGTTGACATTTTGCTCTGTAGCTCTGTAGACATTTTGCTCCGATTCCGAAAAGGATTTATTCATGCTTAAATCCACAATATACAGGGTGTGAAGCCGTCTACGGCTTTCCTAAGCTGAATGCGCCTTTTCTTGTCAGATCGCAGACTGCTGCCCGGCAAGTACGGGCATGGGAGACTGGCTGGCAATCCAAGGTGCTATTGACATTTTGCTCTGTTGCCGCCTTCCTCTCCGATTAAAAAAAATATTTATTGATGCTTAAATCCACAGTATACAAGGCGTGAAGATGTCAAAGGCCATCCTAAGCTGAACGCGCCTGCTCTCGTCAGATCGCAGACTGCTAACCAGCTTAGGGCCCGGTAAGTACTGGCATGGGAGACTGGCTGGGAATCCCGGGTGCCGTTGACATTTTGCTTTATTGATGCTTAAATCCACAGTATACAAGGTGTGAAGCTGTCGACGGCCATCCTAAGCTTAACGCGCCTGCTCTCGTCAGATCGCAGACTGGTACAGATTTTAGGGCCCGGTAAGTACCGGCATGGGACACTGGTTGGGAATCCCGGCTGCCGTTGACATTTTGCTCTGTTGCCGCCTTCCGTTCCGATCCTGAAAAGGATTTATTGATGCTTAAATGCACAGTATAAAGGGCGAGAAGCTGTCAACGGCCATCCTGAGCTAAACGCGCCTGCTCTCGTCAGATCGCAGACTGCTACCCAGCTTAGGGCCCGGTAAGTACCAGCATGGGAGACTGGCTGGGAATCCCAGGTGTCGTTGACATTTTGCTCTGTTGCCGCCTTACGCTCCGATTCCGAAAAGAATTTATTGATGCTTAAATCCACAGTATTCAGGGTGTGAAGATGTCTACGGCCATCCTAAGCTGAATGCGCCTGTTCTCGTCAGATCGCAGACTGCTACCCAGCTTCGGGCCTGGTAAGTACCAGCATGGGAGACTGGCTGGGAATCCTGAGTGCAGTTGACATTTTGCTCCGATTCCGAAAATTATTTCTTGATGCTTAAATCCACAGTATAAAAAGCATGAAGCTGTCAATGGCTGTGCTAAGCTGAACGCGCCTGCTCTCGTCAGATCGCAGACTGCTACCCAGCTTAGGGCCCGGTAAGTACTGGCATGGGAGACTGGCTGGGAATCCCGGGTGCAGTTGACATTTTGCTCTGTTTCTGCTCCGATTCCGAAAATTATTTATTGATGCTTAATTCCACAGTATACAAAGTGTGAAGCTGTCAACGGCCATCCTAAGCTGAACGCGCCTGCTCTCGTCAGATCGCAGACTGCTACCCAGCTAAGGGCGTGGTAAGTACCAGCATGGGAGACTGGCTGGGAATCCGGGGTGCAGTTGACAATTTAATCTGTTGCCGCCTTCCGCTCCGATTCGGAAAAGGATTTATTGATGCTTAAATGCACAGTATAAAGGGCGAGAAGCTGTCAACGGCCATCCTAAGCTGAACGCGCCTGCTCTCGTCAGATCGCAGACTGGTACAGATCTTAGGGCCCGGTAAGTACCGGCATGGGACACTGGCTGGGATTCCCGGCTGCCGTTGACATTTTGCTCTGTTGCCGCCTTTCGCTCCGATTCCGAAAAGGATTTATTGATGCTTAAATCCACAGTATACAGAGTGTGAAGATGTCTACGGCCATCTTAAGCTGAATGCACCTGTTCTTGTCAGATCGCAGACTGCTTCCCAGCTTCGGGCCTGGTAAGTACCAGCATGGGAGACTGGCTGGGAATCCCGGGTGCAGTTGACATTTTGCTCTGTTTCTGCTCCGATTCCGAAAATTATTTATTGATGCTTAAATCCACAGTATACAAAGTTTGAAGCTGTCAATGGCCATCCTAAGCTGAACGCGCCTGCTCTCGTCAGATTGCAGACTGCTACCCAGCTTAGGGCCCGGTAAGTACCAGCATGGGAGACTGGCTGGGAATCCCAGGTGTTGTTGACATTTTGCTCTGTAGCCGCCTTCCGCTTCGATTCCGAAAAGGATTTATTGATGCTTAAATCCACAGCATACAGGGTGTGAAGCCGTCTTTGGCTATCCTAAGCTGAATGTGCCTGTTCTTGTCAGATCGCAGACTGCTGCCCGGCAAGTACGGGCATGGGAGACTGGCTGGCAATCCAAGGTGCTATTGACATTTTGCTCTGTTGCCGCCTTCCTCTCCGATTCCGAAAAGGATTTATTGATGCTTAAATGCACAGTATAAAAAGCATGAAGCTGTCAATGGCCATCGTAAGCTGAAAGTGCCTCCTCTCGTCAGATCGCAGACTGCTACCCAGCTTAGGGCCCGGTAGGTACTGGCAGGGGAGACTGGCTGGGAATCCCAGGTGCCGTTGACATTTTGCTCTATTGCTGCCCTCCGCTCCGATTCCGAAAATAATTTATCGATGCTTAAATCCACAGTATACAAGGTGTGAAGCTGTCGACGGCCATCCTAAGCTTAACGCGCCTGCTCTCATCAGATCGCAGACTGGTACAGATCTTAGGGCCCGGTAGGTACCGGCATGGGACACTGGCTGGGAATCCCGGCTGCCGTTGACATTTTGCTCTGTTGCCGCCTTACGCTCTGATTCCGAAAATGATTTATTGATGCTTAAATCCACAGTATACAGGGTGTGAAGATGTCTACGGCCATCCTAAGCTGAATGCGCCTGTTCTCGTCAGATCGCAGACTGGTACAGATCTTAGGGCCCGGTAAGTACCGGCATGGGACACTGGCTGGGAATCCCGGCTGCCGTTGACATTTTGCTCTGTTGCCGCCTTCCGTTCCGATTCCAAAAAGGATTTATTGATGCTTAAATGCACAGTATAAAGGGCGAGAAGCTGAACGCGCCTGCTCTCGTCAGATCGCAGACTGCTACCCAGCTTAGGGCCCGGTAAGTACCAGCATGGGAGACTGGCTGGGAATCCCGGCTGCCGTTGACATTTTGCTCTGTTGCCGCTTTCCGTTCCGATTCCGAAAAGGATTTATTGATGCTTAAATGCACAGTATACAAAATGTGAAGCTGTCAACGGCCATCCTAAGCTGAACCTGCCTGCTCTCATCAGATCGCAGACTGCTACCCAGCTTAGGGCCTGGTAAGTTATAGCATGGGAGACTGGCCGGGAATCCCGGGTGCAGTTAACATTTTAATCTGTTGCCGCCTTCCGCTCCGATTCGGAAAAGGATTTATTGATGCTTAAATCCACAGTATACAGGGTGTGAAGATGTCTACGGCCATCCTAAGCTGAATGCGCCTGTTCTCGTCAGATCGCAGACTGGTACAGATCTTAGGGCCCGGTAAGTATCGGCATGGGACACTGGCTGGGAATCCCGGCTGCCGTTGACATTTTGCTCTGTTGCCGCCTTACGCTCCAATTCCTAAAAGGATGTATTGATGCTTAAATCCACAGTATACAGGGTGTGAAGATGTCTACGGCCATCCTAAGCTGAATGCGCCTGTTCTCGTCAGATCGCAGACAGCTTCCCAGCTTTGGGCCTGGTAAGTACCAGCATGGAAGACTGGCTGGGAATCCCGGGTGCAGTTGACATTTTGCTCTGTTTCTGCTCCGATTCCGAAAATTATTTATTGATGCTTAAATCCACAGTATACAAAGTGTGAAGCTGTCAACGGCCATCCTAAGCTGAACGCGCCTGCTCTCGTCAGATCGCAGACTGCTACCCAGCTTAGGGCCCGGTAAGTACCAGCATGGGACACTGGCTGGGAATCCTGGGTGCAGTTGACATTTTGCTCTATTGCTGCCTTCCGCTCCGATTCCGAAAAGAATTTATTGATGCTTAAATCCACAGTATACAAGGTGTGAAGCTGTCGACGGCCATCCTAAGCTTAACGCGCCTGCTCTCGTCAGATCGCAGACTGGTACAGATCTTAGGGCCTGGTAAGTACCGGCATGGGAAAATGGCTGGGAATCCCGGCTGCCGTTGACATTTTGCTCTGTTGCCGCCTTCCGTTCCGATTCCGAAAAGGATTTATTGATGCTTAAATGCACAGTATAAAGGGCGAGAAGCTGTCAACGGCCATCCTAAGCTGAATGCGCCTGCTCTCGTCAGATCGCAGACTGCTACCCAGCTTAGGGCCCGGTAAGTACCAGCATGGGAGACTAGCTGGGAATCCCGGCTGCCGTTGACATTTTGCTCTGTTGCCGCCTTCCGTTCCGTTCCGATTCCGAAAAGGATTTATTGATGCTTAAATGCACAGTATACAAAATGTGAAGCTGTCAACGGCCATCCTAAGCTGAACGCGCCTGCTCTCATCAGATCGCAGACTGCTACCCAGCTTAGGGCCTGGTAAGTACCAGCATGGGAGACTGGCTGGGAATCCCGGGTGCAGTTGACATTTTAATCTGTTGCCGCCTTCCGCTCCGATTCGGAAAAGGATTTATTGATGCTTAAATCCACAGTATACAGGGTGTGAAGAGGTCTACGGCCATCCTAAGCTGAATGCGCCTGTTCTCGTCAGATCGCAGACTGGTACAGATCTTAGGGCCCGGTAAGTACCGGCATGGGACACTGGCTGGGAATCCCGGCTGCCGTTGACATTTTGCTCTGTTGCCGCCTTCCGTTCCGATTCCGAAAAGGATTTATTGATGCTTAAATGCACAGTATAAAGGGCGAGATGCTGTCAACGGCCATCCTAAGCTGAACGCGCTTGCTCTCGTCAGATCGCAGACTGCTACCCAGCCTAGGGCCTGGTAAGAACCAGCATGGGAGACTGGCTGGGAATCCCGGGTGCAGTTGACATTTTAATCTGTTGCCACCTTCCGCTCCGATTCGGAAAAGGATTTATTGATGCTAAAATGCACAGTATAAAGTACGTGAAGCTGTTAACGGCCATCCTAAGCTGAACGCGCCTGCTCTCATCAGATTGCAGACTGCTACCCAGCTTAGGGCCCGGTAAGTACCAGCATGGGAGACTGGCTGGGAATCTCAGGTGTTGTTGACATTTTGCTCTGTAGCTCTGTAGACATTTTGCTCCGATTCCGAAAAGGATTTATTGATGCTTAAATTCACAATATACAGGGTGTGAAGCCGTCTACGGCTATCCTTCGCTGAATGCGCCTGTTCTTGTCAGATCGCAGACTGCTGCCTGGCAAGTACGGGCATGGGAGACTGGCTGGCAATCCAAGGTGCTATTGACATTTTGATCTGTTGCAGCCTTCCTCTCCGATTAAAAAAAATATTTATTGATGCTTAAATCCACAGTATACAAGGCGTGAAGATGTCAACGGCCATCCTTCGCTGAACGCGCCTGCTCTCGTCAGATCGCAGACTGCTACCCAGCTTAGGGCCCGGTAAGTACTGGCATGGGAGACTGGCTTGGAATCCCGGGTGCCGTTGACATTTTGCTCTATTGCTGCCTTCCGCTCCGATTCCGAAAATAATTTATTGATGCTTAAATCCACAGTATACAAGGTGTGAAGCTGTCGACGGCCATCCTAAGCTTAACGCGCCTGCTCTCGTCAGATCGCAGACTGGTACAGATCTTAAGGCCCGGTAAGTACCGGCATGGGACACTGGCTGGGAATCCTGGCTGCCGTTGACATTTTGCTCTGTTGCCGCCTTCCGTTCCGATTCCGAAAAGGATTTATTGATGCCTAAATGCACAGTATAAAGGACGAGAAGCTGTCAACGGCCATCCTAAGCTGAACGCGCCTGCTCTCATCAGATCGCAGACTGGTACAGATCTTAGGGCCCGGTAAGTACCGGCATGGGACACTGGCTGGGAATCCCGGCTGCCGTTGACATTTTGCCCCGTTGCCGCCTTCCGTTCCGATTCCGAAAAGGATTTATTGATGCTTAAATGCACAGTATACAAAGTGTGAAGCTGTCAATGACCATCCTAAGCTAAATGCGCCTGCTCTCGTCAGATCGCAGACTGCTACCCAGCTTAAGGCCTGGTAAGTACCAGCATTGGAGACTGGCTGGGAATCCCGGGTGCAGTTGACATTTTAATCTGTTGCCGCCTTCCGCTCCGATTCGGAAAAGGATTTATTGATGCTTAAATGCACAGTATAAAGGGCGTGAAGCTGTCAACGGCCATCCTAAGCTGAACGCGCCTGCTGTCGTCAGATCGCAGACTGCTACCCAGCTTAGGGCCCGGTAAGTACCAGAATGGGAGACTGGCTGGGAATCCCAGGTGTTGTTGACATTTTGCTCTTTAGCCGCCTTCCGCTCCGATTCCGAAAAGGATTTATTGATGCTTAAATCCACAGTATACAGGGTGTGAAGCCGTCTACCGCTATCCTAAGCTGAATGTGCCTGTTCTTGTCAGATCGCAGACTGCTGCCCGGCAAGTACGGGCATGGGAGACTGGCTGGCAATCCAAGGTGCGATTGACATTTTGCTCTGTTGCCGCCTTCCTCTCCGATTCCGAAAAGGATTTATTGATGCTTAAATGCACAGTATAAAAATCACGAAGCTGTCAATGGCCATCCTAAGCTGAACGCGCCTGCTCTCGTCAGATCGCAGACTGCTACCCAGCTTAGGGCCCAATAAGTACTGGCATGGGAGACTGGCTGGGAATCCCGGGTGCCGTTGACATTTTGCTCTATTGCTGCCTTCCGCTATGATTCCGAAAATAATTTATTGATGCTTAAATCCACAGTATACAAGGTGTGAAGCTGTCGACGGCCATCCTAAGCTTAACGCGCCTGCTCTCGTCAGATCGCAGACTGGTACAGATCTCAGGGCCCGGTAAGTACCGGCATGGGACACTGGCTGGGAATCCCGGCTGCCGTTGACATTTTGCTCTGTTGCCGCCTTCCGTTCCGATTCCGAAAAGGATTTATTGATGCTTAAATGCACAGTATACAAAGTGTGAAGCTGTCAACGGCCATCCTATGCTGAACGCGCCTGCTCTCATAAGATCGCAGACTGCTACCCAGCTTAGGGCCTGGTAAGTACCAGCATGGGAGACTGGCTGGGAATCCCAGGTGCAGTTAACATTTTAATCTGTTGCCGCTTTCCGCTCCGATTCGGAAAAGGATTTATTGATGCTTAAATCCACAATATACAGGGTGTGAAGCTGTCAACGGCCATCCGAAGCCTGAACGTGCCTGCTCTTCTCAGATCGCAGACTGCTGCCCGGCAGATACCGGCATGGGAGACTGGCTGGCAATCCAAGGTGCCATTGACATTTTGCTCTGTTGCCGCCTTCTTCTCCGATTAATAAAAATATTTATTGATGCTTAAATCCACAATATACAAGGCGTAAAGATGTCAACGGCCATCCTAAGCTTAACGCGCCTGCTCTCGTCAGATCGCAGACTGCTACCCAGCTTAGGGCCCAGTAAGTACCGGCATGGGAGACTGGCTGGGAATCCCGGGTGCAGTTGACATTTTGCTCTGTTGCCGCCTTCCGCTCCGATTCGGAAAATGATTTATTGATGCTTAAATGCACAGTATAAAGGGCGTGAAGCTGTCAAGGGCCATCCTAAGCTGAACGCGCCTGCTCTCGTCAGATCGCAGACTGCTACCCAGCTTAAGGCCCGGTAAGTACCAGCATGGGAGACTGGCTGGGAATCCCAGGTGTTGTTGACATTTTGCTCTGTAGCCGCCTTCCGCTCCGATTCCGAAAAGGATTTATTGATGCTTAAATCCACAGTATCCACAGTATACAGGGTGTGAAGCTGTCTACGGCTATCCTAAGCTGAATGTGCCTGTTCTTGTCAGATCGCAGACTGCTGCCCGGCAAGTACGGGCATGGGAGACTGGCTGGCAATCCAAGGTGCTATTAACATTTTGCTCTGTTGCCGCCTTCCTCTCCGATTCCGAAAAGGATTTATTGATGCTTAAATGCACAGTATAAAAAGCATGAAGCTGTCAATGGCCATCCTAAGCTGAACGCGCCTGTTCTCGTCAGATCGCAGACTGCTACCCAGCTTAGGGCCTGGTAAGTACTGGCATGGGAGACTGGCTGGAAATCCCGGGTGCCGTTGACATTTTGCTCTATTGCTGCCTTCCGCTCCGATTCCGAAAATAATTTATTGATTGATGCTTAAATCCACAGTATACAAGGTGTGAAGCTGTCGACGGCCATCCTAAGCTTAACGCGCCTGCTCTCGTCAGATCGCAGACTGGTACAGATCTTAGGGCCCGGTAAGTACCGGCATGAGACACTGGCTGGGAATCCCGGCTGCCGTTGACATTTTGCTCTGTTGCCGCCTTCCGTTCCGATTCCGAAAAGGATTTATTGATGCTTCAATGCACAGTATAAAGGGCGGGAAGCTGTCGACGGCCATCCTAAGCTGAACGCGCCTGCTCTCGTCAGATCGCAGACTACTACCCAGCTTAGGGCCCGGTAAGTACCAGCATGGGAGACTGGCTGGGAATCCCAGGTGTCGTTGACATTTTGTTCTGTTGCCGCCTTCCGCTCCGATTCCGAAAAGGATTTATTGATGCTTAAATCCACAGTATACAGGGTGTGAAGATGTCTACGGCCATCCTAAGCTGAATGCGCCTGTTCTCGTCAGATCGCAGACTGCTACCCAGCTTCGGGCCTGGTAAGTACCAGCATGGGAGACTGGCTCGGAATCCCGGCTGCCGTTGACATTTTGCTCTGTTTCTGCTCCGATTCTGAAAATTATTTATTGATGCTTAAATCCACAGTATACAAAGTGTGAAGCTGTCAACGGCCATCCTAAGCTGAACGCGCCTGCTCTCGTCAGATCGCAGACTGCTATCCAGCTTAGGGCCCGGTAAGTACCAGCATGGGAGACTGGCTGGGAATCCCAGGTGTTGTTGACATTTTGCTCTGTAGCTGCCTTCTGCTTCGATTCCGAAAAGAATTTATTGATGCTTAAATCCACAGTATACAGGGTGTGAAGCCGTCTACGGCTATCATAAGCTGTGTGTGCCTGTTCTTGTCAGATCGCAGACTTCTGCCCGGCAAGTCCGGGCATGGGAGACTGGCTGGCAATCCAAGGAACTATTGACATTTTTCTCTTTTGCCGCCTTCCTCTCCGATTCCGAAAAGGATTTATTGATGCTTAAATGCACAGTATAAAAAGCATGAAGCTGTCAATGGCCATCGTAAGCTGAAAGTGCCTCCTCTCGTCAGATTGCAGACTGCTACCCAGCTTAGGGCCCGGTAGGTACTGGCAGGGGAGACTGGCTGGGAATCCCAGGTGCCGTTGACATTTTTCTCTATTGCTGCCCTCCGCTCCGATTCCGAAAAGAATTTATCGATGCTTAAATCCACAGTATACAAGGTGTGAAGCTGTCGACGGCCATCCTAAGCTTAACGCGCCTGCTCTCATCAGATCGCAGACTGGTACAGATCTTAGGGCCCGGTAAGTACCAGCATGGGACACTGGCTGGGAATCCCGGCTGCTGTTGACATTTTGCTCTGTTGCCGCCTTACGCTCCGATTCCGAAAATAATTTATTGATGCTTAAATCCACAATATACAGGGTGTGAAGCTGTCAACGGCCATCCTAAGCCTGAACGTGCCTGCTCTCCTCAGATCGCAGACTGCTGCCCGGCAGTTACCGGCATTGGAGACTGGCTGGCAATCCAAGGTGCCATTGACATTTTGCTCTGTTGCAGCCTTCCTCTCCGACAAATAAAAATATTTATTGATGCTTAAATCCACAATATACAAGGCGTGAAGATGTCAACGGCCATCCTAAGCTGAACGCGCCTGCTCTCGTCAGATCGCAGACTGCTACCCAGCTTAGGGCCCAGTAAGTACTGGCATGGGAGACTGGCTGGGAAACCCGGGTGCAGTTGACATTTTGCTCTGTTGCCGCCTTCCGTTCCGATTCCGAAAAGGATTTATTGATGCTTAAATGCACAGTATAAAAAGCATGAAGCTGTCAATGGCCATCCTAAGCTGAACGCGCCTGCTCTTGTCAGATCGCAGACTGTTACCCAGCTTAGGGCCCGGTAAGTACTGGCATGGGAGACTGGCTGGGAATCCCGGTTGCCGTTGACACTTTGCTCTATTGCTGCCTTCCGCTCCGATTCCGAAAAGAATTTATTGATGCTTAAATCCACAGTATACAAGGTGTGAAGCTGTCAACGGCCATCCTAAGCTGAATGAGCCTGCTCTCGTCAGATCGCAGACTGCTACCCAGCTTAGGATCCGGTAAGTACTGGCATGGGAGACTGGCTGGGAATCCCGGGTGCCAGTGCCACTGCCATTGACATTTTGCTCTATTGCTGCCTTCCGCTCCGATTCCGAAAATAATTTATTGATGCTTAAATCCACAGTATACAAGGTGTGAAGCTGTCGACGGCCATCCTAAGCTTAACGCGCCTGCTCTCATCAGATCGCAGACTGGTACAGATCTTAGGGCCCGGTAAGTACCAGCATGGGACACTGGCTGGGAATCCCGGCTGCTGTTGACATTTTGCTCTGTTGCCGCCTTACGCTCCGATTCCGAAAAGGATTTATTGATGCTTAAATCCACAGTATACAGGGTGTGAAGATGTCTACGGCCATCCTAAGCTGAATGCGCCTGTTCTCGTCAGATCGCAGACTGGTACAGATCTTAGGGCCCGGTAAGTACCGGCATGGGACACTGGCTGGGAATCCCGGCTGCCGTTGACATTTTGCTCTGTTGCCGCCTTCCGTTCCGATTCCAAAAAGGATTTATTGATGCTTAAATGCACAGTATAAAGGGCGAGAAGCTGTCAACGGCCATCCTAAGTTCAACGCGCCTGCTCTCGTCAGATCGCAGACTGCTACCCAGCTTAGCCCCCGGTAAGTACCAGCATGGGAGACTGGCTGGGAATCCCGGCTGCCGTTGACATTTTGCTCTGTTGCCGCCTTCCGTTCCGATTCCGAAAAGGATTTATTGATGCTTAAATGCACAGTATACAAAATGTGAAGCTGTCAACGGCCATCCTAAGCTGAACCCGCCTGCTCTCATCAGATCGCAGACTGCTACCCAGCTTAGGGCCTGGTAAGTTATAGCATGGGAGACTGGCTGGGAATCCCGGGTGCAGTTGACATTTTAATCTGTTGCCGCCTTCCGCTCCGATTCGGAAAAGGATTTATTGATGCTTAAATCCACAGTATACAGGGTGTGAAGATGTCTACGGCCATCCTAAGCTGAATGCGCCTGTTCTCGTCAGATCGCAGACTGCTTCCCAGCTTCGGGCCTGGTAAGTACCAGCATGGGAGACTGGCTGGGAATCCCGGGTGCAGTTGACATTTTGCTCTGTTTCTGCTCCGATTCCGAAAATTATTTATTGATGCTTAAATCCACAGTATACAAAGTGTGAAGCTGTCAACGGCCATCCTAAGCTGAACGCGCCTGCTCTCGTCAGATCGCAGACTGATACCCAGCTTAGGGCCCGTTAAGTACCAGCATGGGAGACTGGCTGGGAATCCCAGGTGTTGTTGACATTTTGTTCTGTAGCCGCCTTCCGCTTCGATTCCGAAAATGATTTATTGATGCTTAAATTCACAGTATACAGGGTGTGATGCCGTCTACGGCTATCCTAAGCTGAATGTGCCTGTTCTTGTCAGATCGCAGACTGCTGCCCGGCAAGTACGGGCATGAGAGACTGGCTGACAATCCAAGGTGCTATTGACATTTTGCTCTGTTGCCGCCTTCCTCTCCGATTCCGAAAAGGATTTATTGATGCTTAAATGCACAGTATAAAAAGCATGAAGCTGTCAATGGCCATCCTAAGCTGAACGTGCCTGCTCTCGTCAGATCGCAGACTGCTACCCAGCTTAGGGCCCGGTAAGTACTGGCAGGGGAGACTGGCTGGGAATCCCAGGTGCCGTTGACATTTTGCTCTATTGCTGCCTTCCGCTCCGATTCCGAAAATAATTTAATGATGCTTAAATCCACAGTATACAAGGTGTGAAGCTGTCGACGGCCATCCTAAGCTTAACGCGCCAGCTCTCGTCAGATCGCAGACTGGTACAGATCTTAGGGCCCGGTAAGTACCGGCATGGGACACTGGCTGGGAATCCCGGCTGCCGTTGACATTTTGCTCTGTTGCCGCCTTACGCTCCGATTCCGAAAAGGATTTATTGATGCTTAAATCCACAGTATACAGGGTGTGAAGAGGTCTACGGCCATCCTAAGCTGAATGCGCCTGTTCTCGTCAGATCGCAGACTGGTACAGATCTTAGGGCCCGGTAAGTACCGGCATGGGACACTGGCTGGGAATCCCGGCTGCCGTTGACATTTTGCTCTGTTGCCGCCTTCCGTTCCGATTCCGAAAAGGATTTATTGATGCTTAAATGCACAATATAAAGGGCAAGAAGCTGTCAACGGCCATCCTAAGCTGAACGCGCTTGCTCTTGTCAGATCGCAGACTGCTACCCAGCTTAGGGCCTGGTAAGAACTAGCATGGGAGACTGGCTGGGAATCCCGGGTGCACTTGACATTTTAATCTGTTGCCTCCTTCCGCTCCGATTCGGAAAAGGATTTATTGATGCTTAAATCCACAGTATACAGGGTGTGAAGCTGTCAACGGCCATCCTAAGCTGAATGCGCCTGTTCTCGTCAGATCGCAGACTGGTACCCAGCTTAGGGCCCGGTAAGTACCAGCATGGGAGACTGACTGGGAATCCCAGATGTCGTTGACGTTTTGCTCTGTTGCCGCCTTACGCTCCGATTCCGAAAAGGATTTATTGATGCTTAAATCCACAGTATACAGGGTGTGAAGATATCTACGGCCATCCTAAGCTGAATGCGCCTGTTCTCGTCAGATCGCAGACTGGTACAGATCTTAGGGCCCGGTAAGTACCGGCATGGGACACTGGCTGGGAATCCCGGCTGCCGTTGACATTTTGCTCTGTTGCCGCCTTCCGTTCCGATTCCGAAAAGGATTTATTGATGCTTAAATGCACAGTATACAAAATATGAAGCTGTCAACGGCCATCCTAAGCTGAACGCGCCTGCTCTCGTCAGATCGCAGACTGCTACCCAGCTTAGGGCCTGGTAAGTACCAGCATGGGAGACTGGCTGGGAATCCCAGGTGCAGTTGACATTTTAATCTGTTGCCGCCTTCCGCTCCGATTCGGAAAAGGATTTATTGATGCTTAAATCCACAATATACAGGGTGTGAAGCTGTCAACGGCCATCCTAAGCCTGAACATGCCTGCTCTCCTCAGATCGCAGACTGCTGCCCGGCAGATACCGGCATGGGAGACTGGCTGGCAATCCAAGGTGCCATTGACATTTTGCTCTGTTGCCGCCTTCTTCTCCGATTAATAAAAATATTTATTGATGGTTAAATCCACAATATACAAGGCGTAAAGATGTCAACGGACATCCTAAGCTGAACGCGCCTGCTCTCGTCAGATCGCAGACTGCTACCCAGCTTAGGGCCAGGTAAGTACCAGCATGGGAGACTGGCTGGGAATTCCAGGTGTTGTTGACATTTCGCTCTGTAGCCGCCTTCCGCTCCGATTCCGAAAATGATTTATTGATGCTTAAATCCACAGTATACAGCTTGTGAAGCTGTCTACGGCTATCCTAACCTGAATGCGCCTGCTCTCGTCAGATCGCAGACTGCTACCCAGCTTAGAGCCCGGTAAGTACCAGTATGGGAGACTGGCTGGGAATCACAGGTGTTGTTGACATTTTGCTCTGTAGCTCTGTAGACAGTTTGCTCCGATTCCGAAAAGGATTTATTGATGCTTAAATCCACAATATACAGGGTGTGAAGCCGTCTACGGCTATCCTAAGCTGAATGCGCCTGTTCTTGTCAGATCGCAGACTGCTGCCCGGCAAGTACGGGCATGGGAGACTGGCTGGCAATCCAAGGTGCTATTGACATTTTGATCTGTTGCAGCCTTCCTCTCCGATTAAAAAAAATATTTATTGATGCTTAAATCCACAGTATACAAGGTGTGAAGATGTCAACGCCCATCCTAAGCTGAACGCGCCTGCTCTCATCAGATCGCAGACTGCTACCCAGCTTAGGGCCCGGTAAGTACTGGCATGGGAGACTGGCTGGGAATCCCGGGTGCCGTTGACATTTTGCTCTATTGCTGCCTTCCGCTCCGATTCCGAAAAGGATTTATTGATGCCTAAATGCACAGTATAAAGGGCGAGAAGCTGTCAACGGCCATCCTAAGCTGAACGCGCCTGCTCTCATCAGATCGCAGACTGCTACCCAGTTTAGGGCCCGGTAAGTACCAGCATGGGAGACTGGCTTGGAATCCCAGGTGTCGTTGACATTTTGCTCGGTTGCCGCCTTCCGCTCCGATTCCGAAAAGGATTTATTGATGCTTAAATCCACAGTATACAGGGTGTGAAGATGTCTACGGCCATCCTAAGCTGTATGCGCCTGTTCTCGTCAGATCGCAGACTGCTACCCAGCTTCGGGCCTGGTAAGTACCAGCATGGGAGACTGGCTGGGAATCCCGGGTGCAGTTGACATTTTGCTCTGTTTCTGCTCCGATTCCGAAAATTATTTATTGATGCTTAAATCCACAGTATACAAAGTGTGATGCTGTCAACGGCCATCCTAAGCTGAACGCGCCTGCTCTTGTCAGATCGCAGACTGCTACCCAGCTTAGGGCCTGGTAAGTACCAGCATGGGAGACTGGCTGGGAATCCCGGGTGCAGTTGCCATTTTAATCTGTTGCCGCCTTCCGCTCCGATTCGGAAAATAATTTATTGATGCTTAAATCCACAATATACAGGGTGTGAAGCTGTCAACGGCCATCCTAAGCCTGAACGTGCCTGCTCTCCTCAGATCGCAGACTGCTGCCCGGCAGTTACCGGCATTGGAGACTGGCTGGCAATCCAAGGTGCCATTGACATTTTGCTCTGTTGCAGCCTTCCTCTCCGACAAATAAAAATATTTATTGATGCTTAAATCCACAATATACAAGGCGTGAAGATGTCAACGGCCATCCTAAGCTGAACGCGCCTGCTCTCGTCAGATCGCAGACTGCTACCCAGCTTAGGGCCCAGTAAGTACTGGCATGGGAGACTGGCTGGGAAACCCGGGTGCAGTTGACATTTTGCTCTGTTGCCGCCTTCCGTTCCGATTCCGAAAAGGATTTATTGATGCTTAAATGCACAGTATAAAAAGCATGAAGCTGTCAATGGCCATCCTAAGCTGAACGCGCCTGCTCTTGTCAGATCGCAGACTGTTACCCAGCTTAGGGCCCGGTAAGTACTGGCATGGGAGACTGGCTGGGAATCCCGGTTGCCGTTGACACTTTGCTCTATTGCTGCCTTCCGCTCCGATTCCGAAAAGAATTTATTGATGCTTAAATCCACAGTATACAAGGTGTGAAGCTGTCAACGGCCATCCTAAGCTGAATGAGCCTGCTCTCGTCAGATCGCAGACTGCTACCCAGCTTAGGATCCGGTAAGTACTGGCATGGGAGACTGGCTGGGAATCCCGGGTGCCAGTGCCATTGCCATTGACATTTTGCTCTATTGCTGCCTTCCGCTCCGATTCCGAAAATAATTTATTGATGCTTAAATCCACAGTATACAAGGTGTGAAGCTGTCGACGGCCATCCTAAGCTTAACGCGCCTGCTCTCGTCAGATCGCAGACTGGTACAGATCTTAGGGCCCGGTAAGTACCGGCATGGGACACTGGCTGGGAATCCCGGCTGCCGTTGACATTTTGCTCTGTTGCCGCCTTCCGTTCCGTTCCGATTCCGAAAAGGATTTATTGATGCTTAAATGCACAGTATAAAGGGCGAGAAGCTGTCAACGGCCATCCTAAGCTGAACGCGCCTGCTCTCATCAGATCGCAGACTGCTACCCAGCTTAGGGCCCGGTAAGTACCAGCATGGGACACTGGCTGGGAATCCCAGGTGTCGTTGACATTTTGCTCTGTTGCCGCCTTCCGCTCCGATTCCGAAAAGGATTTATTGATGCTTAAATCCACAGTATACAGGGTGTGAAGATGTCTACGGCCATCCTAAGCAGAATGCGCCTGTTCTCGTCAGAGCGCAGACTGCTGCCCAGCTTCAAGCCTGGTAAGTACCAGCATGGGAGACTGGCTGGGTATCCCGGGTGCAGTTGACATTTTGCTCTGTTTCTGCTCCGATTCCAAAAATTATTTATTGATGCTTAAATCCACAGTATACAAAGTGTGAAGCTGTCAATGGCCATCCTAAGCTGAACGTGCCTGCTCTCGTCAGATCGCAGACTGCTACCCAGCTTAGGGCCCGGTAAGTACTGGCAGGGGAGACTGGCTGGGAATCCCAGGTGCCGTTGACATTTTGCTCTATTGCTGCCTTCCGCTCCGATTCCGAAAATAATTTAATGATGCTTAAATCCACAGTATACAAGGTGTGAAGCTGTCGACGGCCATCCTAAGCTTAACGCGCCAGCTCTCGTCAGATCGCAGACTGGTACAGATCTTAGGGCCCGGTAAGTACCGGCATGGGACACTGGCTGGGAATTCCGGCTGCCGTTGACATTTTGCTCTGTTGCCGCCTTACGCTCCGATTCCGAAAAGGATTTATTGATGCTTAAATCCACAGTATACAGGGTGTGAAGAGGTCTACGGCCATCCTAAGCTGAATGCGCCTGTTCTCGTCAGATCGCAGACTGGTACAGATCTTAGGGCCCGGTAAGTACCGGCATGGGACACTGGCTGGGAATCCCGGCTGCCGTTGACATTTTGCTCTGTTGCCGCCTTCCGTTCCGATTCCGAAAAGGATTTATTGATGCTTAAATGCACAATATAAAGGGCAAGAAGCTGTCAACGGCCATCCTAAGCTGAACGCGCTTGCTCTTGTCAGATCGCAGACTGCTACCCAGCTTAGGGCCTGGTAAGAACTAGCATGGGAGACTGGCTGGGAATCCCGGGTGCACTTGACATTTTAATCTGTTGCCTCCTTCCGCTCCGATTCGGAAAAGGATTTATTGATGCTTAAATCCACAGTATACAGGGTGTGAAGCTGTCAACGGCCATCCTAAGCTGAATGCGCCTGTTCTCGTCAGATCGCAGACTGGTACCCAGCTTAGGGCCCGGTAAGTACCAGCATGGGAGACTGACTGGGAATCCCAGGTGTCGTTGACGTTTTGCTCTGTTGCCGCCTTACGCTCCGATTCCGAAAAGGATTTATTGATGCTTAAATCCACAGTATACAGGGTGTGAAGATATCTACGGCCATCCTAAGCGTAATGCGCCTGTTCTCGTCAGATCGCAGACTGGTACAGATCTTAGGGCCCGGTAAGTACCGGCATGGGACACTGGCTGGGAATCCCGGCTGCCGTTGACATTTTGCTCTGTTGCCACCTTCCGTTCCGATTCCGAAAAGGATTTATTGATGCTTAAATGCACAGTATACAAAATATGAAGCTGTCAACGGCCATCCTAAGCTGAACGCGCCTGCTCTCGTCAGATCGCAGACTGCTACCCAGCTTAGGGCCTGGTAAGTACCAGCATGGGAGACTGGCTGGGAATCCCAGGTGCAGTTGACATTTTAATCTGTTGCCGCCTTCCGCTCCGATTCGGAAAAGGATTTATTGATGCTTAAATCCACAATATACAGGGTGTGAAGCTGTCAACGGCCATCCTAAGCCTGAACATGCCTGCTCTCCTCAGATCGCAGACTGCTGCCCGGCAGATACCGGCATGGGAGACTGGCTGGCAATCCAAGGTGCCATTGACATTTTGCTCTGTTGCCGCCTTCTTCTCCGATTAATAAAAATATTTATTGATGGTTAAATCCACAATATACAAGGCGTAAAGATGTCAACGGACATCCTAAGCTGAACGCGCCTGCTCTCGTCAGATCGCAGACTGCTACCCAGCTTAGGGCCAGGTAAGTACCAGCATGGGAGACTGGCTGGGAATTCCAGGTGTTGTTGACATTTTGCTCTGTAGCCGCCTTCCGCTCCGATTCCGAAAATGATTTATTGATGCTTAAATCCACAGTATACAGCTTGTGAAGCTGTCTACGGCTATCCTAACCTGAATGCGCCTGCTCTCGTCAGATTGCAGACTGCTACCCAGCTTAGAGCCCGGTAAGTACCAGTATGGGAGACTGGCTGGGAATCTCAGGTGTTGTTGACATTTTGCTCTGTAGCTCTGTAGACAGTTTGCTCCGATTCCGAAAAGGATTTATTGATGCTTAAATCCACAATATACAGGGTGTGAAGCCGTCTACGGCTATCCTAAGCTGAATGCGCCTGTTCTTGTCAGATCGCAGACTGCTGCCCGGCAAGTACGGGCATGGGAGACTGGCTGGCAATCCAAGGTGCTATTGACATTTTGATCTGTTGCAGCCTTCCTCTCCGATTAAAAAAAATATTTATT